>NC_054754.1:23386393-23696393 GCF_018143015.1 Lytechinus variegatus
TTAATAGCTCTATGTTCTATCGGTGTGAAAGTGCTTGTCCTTTGTGACAAGATATATTGACAACGAATGTACATTTTACATGTACCTGTAAGCTTTTGAATGCCCATCAATCAAGACACTCGGAAATATGTAATATGAGAACCCTTGTACATGTATTTCTTTGTCTTTAGTATCTAAAAACAAAAGGAATAAGAGGGCAGAAATCTATATGTACATCTAGAAGCACTTGAGGGGATTTTCAATCAATTTTCAGGATGAGCTGTGGCATACAAGTACTTTTGAAAATCTATCCAGGTTTCTCAAATCAGGTCTAGAGATGGACAGGACATACTGTACAATGAAATAGGCCTACCAACTCAATAAAATGAGAGTGAACTTTTATTAGCTTTGTGTTTTTAGGGGCATGTTTCTGCTCCAACTTTTCAGGCCAGAATCAGCATTTTCATATGTGATTTATAGTTAAAATGGTTGTATCCTTGCTTATTTTCATTTAAACAACATTTCAAAAAAGTATTAAAATAAATTCAATATTCGACTAGCCTTATTCACAGCCGATCAGGATTTACTTCATAAATTCATTTACTGGTATTTCCGTAGTAGTGCTGAATTAGAATCAATGTTCCTGATAAATCTTCCTTGCATGGGGAATTATAAAATGAGAAGGTTTTTTTTATTATTGTTTTAGCCTTTTTTGGGGGGGGGGGAGGATGGGGGTCTTAGGCAAGGCAGGGGTAAACAATATTCATTCACTGCCTTTCATTATTGAAATGTAGAATACATGTAGGCCTACTTGTGAAACGTACAAATATAATCTCCATTCTCCAGCACTCTCAAACACAACAAAACATGAAGAGCTTGTAGATAAATTAGTGAATGACTTTGACTTTGTCGTGTCTTTGTCACGACAAGGATACCAGTTTTGTGACAATGACTTTTTCGTCCATCTCCTTCCATAAATAATTATGGGTCATTATGTTCAGTGAACTTCAGTCCCATGTTGTAACAAATTGTTATGTATTTCAAAAAAGTAGTTCGAAATGTTTTCCTCCTTCAAGTGAAAGTTTGTATCCTTTTACATCCCCTGAGTTCAATGTTAAGTGGAAGGTCAGAGGTCATTAGTTCATGGGGTCAAACAGCTGAGAAGGGTCTCTAAGGAGAATTTGATCCCTTGCTATATCATGGCACTGATGTAAGAGTTGGGTAGATTGGCAAACATTTCTCATACTCCTCCCCATATCTATAGCCTTTTCCAGACCAGTTTGCTTGTAAAATAGGCCCCGGGTGTCCCGTTGTTTGTATTTTGTAAGTCTGCGTATTGAGGTCTTATTGATATACTTGTTGATATAGAGGCCATTCTCATTACGCTTTCTAAAACTAGTTTATTGGAAGCCGATTCAGGAAACCACTTTGGAAGATCGCTTTGCTAGCGTTCCCACTTGATCACACGAAAGTGGTTTTCAAGATCACTTCACGTAAAGCGCTCTTGTTGCTATGGAAACGCTCTCAGTAGGGTGACACGTTTCGCGCGAAATTCGAAACCGCAGCATAGGCATTCTACACCTGTCGTGTGGAGTAGCGCGCTCAAAATGTGCGAAGATCACTTCCCGAAGAACGGTTGTGTCCTCACTTACGCTAAAACCACTTTAACGAGGCAAAGCGATCTTGAAAACTACATCATGAGGTGGTTTTCCAAACTGGTTTGGAAGATCGCTTCCAAGACCGCTTTGACCGCTCTCACTACGTGTTAAACTAGTTTCCGCTAAACTAGTTTCCAGTAAACTAGTTTTAGGAACGTAGTGAGAACAGCCTCAAACATGTACCCATGGATGTATGTCCTGGAGACTGAAATATTAAAGTTTGTTTATCTGTCTTCGGCTAGTCACATGATTCATATTCCCATGACCATTGTGCCCTTTTGCATGTCATAGAGATGCATAACTTCATGTAGTACATTGCATATTGCTATCAAATGATGACATGCTTATACAAAAAAAGCCCAACAACATACATGTACAATACATGGATATACCACTGGCAGATCCAGGATGGGGGTGGGGAGTGGGGGAAGGGGGTCACAGCCAGCTTGTGCCCCCCCCCCTCTTTTGAGAGGCACAATTAAAATTTGTAATGTAAAAATGCCGTTAAAACAAGAGTTTGCCCCCCCCCCTTTTATGAAATTAAGGACTTTTTTGTGTTAGTCAAATTTTTGCTCAGGAAAATGTGCCCCCCTCCCCCTTTGGAAAATCCTTCATCTGCCCCTGATGGTTACATACATGTATGCTTGTACAGATGGATGGATGACTGTCACTGCAGCTCAGAAAACTGTATATTATAATTAAAATAAAAATAATTTTCAATTCTTGTGCACATGTACATGTGGGTTTCACATTGTCTGATCATAAACAAAGGTCATTGTTTTGATTGTTTTCTCTCCTGCACCATATTAATACTCCATTACGGTGCACCGGTCTTAAAAAATGCCCATCCTTTGTTTTTAAAATACACTCCACTGCTTTTGATATATTTTCATTTTTATTGTGTATGAATCATATTTTTTAGTGCCATATAAATATCTAGTACTAAAAGTTTGCATTAAGCAGATGAAAGCCTTTCAGTTGCTTAGCAACAAAAAGGAGATGAACAACGTCTGCAAGATAGCCGCTCAAATGACATGCAAGATTGTGTGTCAAAGAAACAAAGTGTTCAGGAGTGCACAGAAATGTTGGTGCCAATTTGAGACTGTATCAAATGAAATTTCCTTGCCTTTTTCGTGCGTTGTATTCATAGAGGCTTAATTTCTCTCATGTGTCTTACTAGTTCTAACTTCTAGTAGGATCCATGTTTCTATTAAAGATAAACAGCTTGGAACTCGACAGAAAATCAGTTGGTAGGTTATCTATTAAAGCAAGAAAAAAAGAGAAGATTTTCCTTGAAATTTGAGATGAGAGGTCTGAACATCCTATGATGTTTAGGCCTATTTCATGTACATGTACCTTTGCATGTCACAGACTTCGCTCCTGCCACCTTTACACTTTACAGCATTGTGCTCATGTTGACAATATTTTTACAAACTATTAGAACAAGCTAATTGTCTCCTTTGGAACCAGACAGCGGTATAGTAATTTGATCGACATTCTTTAAAACTAATAATCAGGTAGAATAATACATTTTTTTGTGTATTTTTCAGGAACGGTCAGATACCTGCATAAAATATAGCCTTGCAAATTTATCTTTTGTTCAGCTTTTAATAGCAAACAAGGTGCGAAAGCTCAGTCGGCAGAGCGGGGGATTCGTATTCCAGTGACCCGGGATCGATTCCCACTTGGTGCGCTAGTGCCCTTTGGTAAGGCATTAATCCTCAATACCAGGTCCTTCGGAGAGGACCTTAAGCCGTCGGTCGTCTGGTTGCTTGCTTACAAGCATTCATGCTTTCTTAGCAATCAGGTAAAAAATCACCAATCACAATCACAAAACAAAATTGTGAAAATAGGATTGAAAGAATTTGGAGGATTGAAAGAATATGAAGGATAAGCATAATTTTGTAGGGCACTTAAATCTACCACAAAAAAAACATTTGATGAAAATGTATACAGAAAATCAACAATGTTATTCAGGAAAGTAACTGGAGCTGAAGTATTATTATGTTTATTAAGATGGACTGATTCATTGATATTCCTGGGAAAATTGATATTAAAAAGGAAGTGTGATGAATATATTCATGTCTAGATGTGTATCATTGAATTTCATGAAAATACATGCAGGAAATGTCCCCAAAGATAAAGCGATGTACATGCTTATACACAAAGTACAGTGTACTGTGGTTATTAGAATAGCAATCATATTACCCTCCACTCTGAATTATCAAAGTTTATCTTGTATGAAATAACTGCTCCAATGTAAACACTTATTGAGCGAAGAGATTATGGGCAAGAATAGCAAATGACAATCACAAGAGAACAGAGGGCTCTTGGGCACACATGAGTATTACAGACCCCCATTCACTCACGTGTTATATCATAGCTCATCAAAAAATCATTAAAAATCAATCCCTCGATAGATCTTGCTTTAATTCACTGACTTTAGTCACAATTAACAGTACATAAAGACTTGATATGTTAATCAGGTACTTGTCCAGCTCAATCAAAAGTTAAATGGCCTGAAATAAGACTAACCATAATTTCGGCCAGTTCATCGCCAGAAAAACCAGAACTGCATTGTGGGTAATAATGATTAAAATGAAATACAAAAATGCCGTCTAGCCTTCCCAAACGCCTTGATTATGAAAGAGTATGAACATAGCATTATGTCTATCGTTTTTCTTTTGATATACAAACATTTGATCTATTTTTAATGAATTATTTTAATCAATAAAGTCATGTGATCTTTACTTACGCCTGTCCGGCATGCTTTGCGCGCGGTTGAATTACTCTCATGTGCCCTGTACTGTGGGTCAAATGACGAAAAGTTGAAAAGTTTGGTCTCAAAAGAAAGAGTGAGTTCTCCTGAAGAGATTGATACCTTGCATTTAATACCTAATCTGACTAAACGTGTAAAAGAAAAGAAAACGTCTCATTAGACACCCCTCAATTTAATGTAAAAATGCAGTGTTCCATTCATATATTTTGTGCGCTTCCTATGGTATTGCAGCTACAAGTTCTACTTGCTTGATGTCCATCAATGGGCTAAATATGTATTGTGTGGATTTACAACTTCTTGTTTACATGTTTAATTTCGTTCGAGGTGATTTATTACCTATGTATTCGCATAAGAATAAACAAAGTAAATAAAAGAAAATTGATAACAAACAAAGATTGTAAGCATTTCTTTTGCTCATTTCGCCTCTCTTCCCTATTGTAACCGTTAATTTGGAGGAAAAAAGGGGAGGTGTTATAGGCATCAACCCCGCCCTGCTTACAAGCCAGGAGGATGGGGGTATGTACCCCGACTCAGCACCCCCCCCCCTCCTGTAGCTTTCAACGAAGTGAATAGTATTCAAGTGCGCAATCTATGATGTTTTACATCTGACTGAGACAAGTTTATGTATTATAATGTTTTGTTCATCTTTCTTTCTCTGCGTGCTCTAAATATTGAAAATAGGAATCCTGATGATAATTAGAAGTTATTTACCATTTTGAAGTTACTACTAGTACATGTTTCATTTCACACTCTCGATCAAACTAACCAGATCTCCTATTGGCAGTAGAAACTCGCATTTCTGCATGATAAATGATAAGCATTGAATATACATTTGAAAGCGTCATTTAAGCAGCGTAGTCGATAAATGCATGCACTAAATGCCGAGTTACATACTTATCAAATGTTGTTAAACATAACCTATCACTTTGCATGAAACTCTTTGAAGCATTCTCACCACCGATTTCTAGCAGACGACGCCCAGCCATAGCAACGACAGTGTAGAAGTGTAGTCGCGATATAGGGCACACATGAGTATTACAGACCCCCATTCACTCACGTGTTATGTCATAGCTCATCAAAAAATCATTAAAAATCAATCCCTCGATAGATCTTGCTTTAATTCACTGACTTTAGTCACAATTAACAGTACATAAAGACTTGATATGTTAATCAGGTACTTGTCCAGCTCAATCAAAAGTTAAATGGCCTGAAATAAGACTAACCATAATTTCGGTCAGTTCATCGCCAGAAAAACCAGAACTGCATTGTGGGTAATAATGATTAAAATGAAATACAAAAATGCAGTCTAGCCTTCCCAAACGCCTTGATTATGAAAGAGTATGAACATAGCATTATGTCTATCGTTTTTCTTTTGATATACAAACATCTGATCTATTTTTAATGAATTATTTTAATCAATAAAGTCATGTGATCTTTACTTACGCCTGTCCGGCATGCTGTGCGCGCGGTTGAATTACTCTCATGTGCCCTGTAGCCTATGCCTGTACAGCAGAGAACTCAAGAGGGGGCTATTGAATTTGCTGGGAGTAGAGAATCCTAGCTTTGCTCATTACATTGAAGGGTTATATTATGTAGCGTATTTCCAATTTTCATGTAATCCAAGCATTGGCCATAACAAGTGCTGGTAAGCAGAAGACATTCTTAATCCAATTATATGGCTCACTTCCAATCAATCAAGTGGAATCACATTTTGGATCGTCTCATTCGTTACTGGGCAGTTATAATTATATGTAGAGTCATTTGAGATGCAATGGTTATTATTTTCAAATTTCTATTTAAAACAGGATGATGTACAGATTTGTTTAGCCTACATGTACATGTAATGGACATCTTTAAGTGATGAAGGCAGATTTTACTTAATCTAATGTATTGATGTCAAATGTTTGTTTTATGCAATACTGATATAAAACAGTTCTTCCTCTGATAAATGAGTGATATGCTTTCTTTTAAATGTACATCTAAATTTAATTCATTAATTCATTTTTTACTTTGGGGGGGGGGGCGGAGGGGGGAGGGGAACTTCATTATACAGCTTTACTAGAATAATACTGTATTTGATCAGTGTTATTATCCCCTGTCTCTCCTTCCCAGGGCTCATTTTTTCCACCTTTCACCCTTTCTATCTTTCTTTCCCTCTCCGCCAATATATGTACTTTTATAGTCGGCAATGTTCAGCCCATGTTCAGCTGTGGTTCCAATAAATGATGGAATGACTTTGTAATACGCAAACTTATCTGATTTTAAAGGTCTGAAAATGCACCATATCGCAACATTTTCTTGGATATCTCTGCAAATATATGATAAATAATTACTTCAGAAGCAATAATATTGCCATGCAAGATTCCCTATCCATATTTTTTGTTTACTGCACACACAAAAGAAGTCTTCAAATCAGCCGTTGTAGAAAGTATTAGGTGTATCCATCTTTATACCCGCTTATGTACAAGTGGAGTCACATGCAGGATAAGCTCTTAACTTGTCATCCGTAGATCATGTTATAAATGCAAGTGCAGGGGAATGTTAGGCCGAGGGGAAATGCGGTGGTCTTACTTTATTAGCTGCACTGGGTATCATTTACCAAGTATGGAGCAACAAGCCCCTAGGTGATTTTTGTCTTTCTCCTTAAAAGACAGCTGAAATTACATTCCATGACGAGAGAGTGCGAGCATGGCCCTAAGAATAGATGGATGCATGTTCAGGCAGGCAGGGGGGACGTTCAGCCGATATGGAGATGCACGCGCTGTGAAGTTTTGCCAGAGCGTGGTCGTGTGAATTCTTCGACTTTAGAATACCGATGAAAGCGTACAGTTTGTAAACAATGCAATACATGTAGCTGTAAACAATGTAAATATGTAACATACACCTTGTGAAGAAAGTAACATACAACTTGTAAACAATGCAATATAGCTTGTAAACAACGTGAATATGTAACAGACAGCTTGTAAACAATGTAACATGCAGCATGTAAACATGTGTTTACCAGCTTGTAAACAATGTAAATACATGTGTATTGTTATTGCAAGTTTAATTTCAGGAATATCTACTCCTACATGTACATAGAAAACACAAAACTTTGGGTTGTTCTTTGAGAGTGTTCACAAGCAAAGATTTGAAAAATTGAAGAACAATGCCAGAAATTTAGTAGGCCGTATTGCTGTTAAAATTTATGTTTTATTTTAAATTCAAACAATACCCAATCAGTTCATATAGCTAACTGGGTTTTAAGCAGGTGTACTTTGTATCCCATGATTTTGTTTTATCCTGTATTGAGCTATATGTACTGTAATTGGTTCAGTTCTATATATGCCTATACATGTAATTTGCATTAACATCTGCCTATATGTTTGTAAGAAAAACATAAACACATCTCATCGCAAATGTGATTTTTTAACTGACCAAGGAGTCAGTGAAGGTGACTCTGTCCAGAGTCCTATCTTCCTTTTGATTACCTCTTCATCCTATCCATGGGACATTCAGTTTAATTCTTTTCTCAAGTAATAATCTGCCCCCTATTTATCATCCCTAGGTCTTGACATTATCAAGGACATATACTTGTAGGGCTATTCATTCATCTTAAGACCCATCCTGTGGTAGTACAAAAGGGCATTGACCCCTGTGGCATATCATCTGAACCCAATGATCTAGGGGGACATTTCTATGGGGAAAAAAAATAGTCAACAACTAGTTATAAGCTACTGAAATTCTTGCATCTGATTGGCTCAGGACAGATACTCATTGAGAGTCACTGACCATTTGCCTCATGAAATGCTCCCCCAGGTCTTACAGCCGGACTGTTTAGAATCCCATCAATAAGAATTTCACCAACACTGGCAGATCATACTGCTGTCTTGGGAAAACTTCCTCTATGTGAAAGTGGGAATTTTCATTCCTCTGGATTAGCGGCGGCGGTTCCATCAGTTGTCTTGGGTTCGTTACCCTCGGAGCTCTGCCGGCGTTGACGTGTGTGAAATCCGCGCTGCGTTATTTCCTCTCCCCGATCCTACTCGGTTGCCAGGCAACCCGGTTAGCCCCAGCTCCCTTCAGCTCCTTACGTTACCTTTCATCTTTGCAATCTTTTTGATTTCAAGAGATAGATCAGTTTGAGTGTTTAGTCATGTTCACAACAGATCATGCCATGTATCTGTTGAATTACAGTCTTCATGACGTCAGCTGATACATTATTCATGGGTGCTTTCCTGGCCAATTTTTTTTATAACATTTTGAGGGGTACTTGGCTCAGTTTGCAGATTTTCCATTGGAGCAATTGTCGCCGGAGCAAAATGTCATGGAACCCATATTTAGAATCCTGACTGAGATCTCGGTTTGACCTTTCTTACTGCAGAATTGCTTTTAAAAGTCAACTTTTATGCTTTTCACACTGCATTTCTTTAACACCATACTATCTTTTTTTTAAAATTCACATTGTCTTTCTTAACCCCATAGTATGGGGCCCATACTATCACACAGCTCATGAATATTGACGATTTTACCATGCAGATCGCGATTAATGTGCAATTTCAGCTTCTGAGATTGGCTAATGCTTAGCCCCACTTTCTTAGCCCAGTTTCGTTTCACACTCTTAAGCCAGCCAACCCTGCTTTTTTGCAGGGCCAGACAGTACCGTACTATTTACATGTACCATGCTAGCCCACTTTGTGAATAGTACCGTACTATTTACCATGCTAGCCCACTTTGTGAAAACGAAGTGGGCTGAGCTTAACCCCCAGAAATTGACCCCCCCTTATCCCCACCAATTTCTTTGGGTTAAGGAAAAAAGTGCAGTGTGAAGAGCATATTTTTCACCATTAAATGTTTGTGCTTTGAAAGGCTTATCATACCATGGTCAACAAAATAATGAGTGAATGCAACCTTTCAAATTGGTGTTTCTCGGCTGAGGAAGATTCAATCCAAGGAGTTCAGTTGAACACGGCCAATATCTGTTGAGGGTTGTCTGGCATGTGGATGTTCAGTCATGAATACATCTACAACAGGTGGCCTATTCTTTTCAGGAAATCAAGAATAAAGAAGATATAATTAAAGAATAATGTGGTGGTAGTAGCATAACGTTGCATCATGTGTCCGTTTGTCGATCATCATGGGATAGCTTGGCTGGTTTTGCTGATCCCTTGGTTAATTGTCTACACTCTAAATTTGCTCAGATTTTAAATAAATCTACATGTAGGTGGACTTTAATAAAGGCCAATGGAATTCTTGATTTACTTTGAATCCTATTGATTCACTTTTTAAATCTCAAGGGATTTCAAGTCAACTCTTTGGGATTTAAAAATAAAATTTGAGGATTCAAACTAAATCCAGAATTTGATTGGTCCCTAAAAGTACTGTCCACTTTGATTTATTTTAAATCCATACAATTTAGAGTGTCCATGCAGAGTTTTTGGAGGATTTGCCAGAAAAAGAACAGCTATCCAGACAGGAATCCTGCTATTAAAGTTTTGGCTTTATAATAAAAACTTAATAAAATTTTTTTTGTGTGTTTTATTGGAATAAATCAACATAATTACATATTTACATGATTGGAATGAAACAGTCGCAAGGTCATAATATGGCAAATTTGAAATATCTATCTTCATAATTCCAATGACAAACACTCCAGCTCTGTACGCCTTGACAAACATGTATGTCTCTGTAACGACACATTCTCTTTAAAGCTTGATCGATCTGGCTATCAAATGTTCAGATTGTAAGTGGAAAATGTGACGTTTCTAGAGCGTGGCATTTCAGAAACCAGTGGTTATTTTGACTCGGGGTATTCCTGGGAGCATACTTGATCACTACTATAAATGTCGTATTTCCTTTACTCCCTGCACAGATTGAACAAATTGATTGGTTTCCTGAGAAGGGACCCAAGCTTATTAAATCACAACATTGCAATTTTGTTCCAGCGCTCCTGACTACTACATTCCATGCAAAACGTGCTCACACCAGTTGTATGTGCTTGTGAAAAATTCTCATATGGAGCTAAATTTGGGTCACTTTTGCTTTTTAGAAAGATAATATTCTATTTTTGATAGGAAATAAATGAATAAATAAATAAATACATGTAAATAAATAAATAGATAAATAGAATAAATAAATAAATAATTTATTTAACTGATTGCAATGTGACTAAAAAATGAAGTTTATTTTTATTGAGATAAACAGCAGAGTTTTGATACAAAAAATACAATTTTTCAACTGCACATAAATTGGTGTGGGAAATCAAAGAGCAAAATGGATGGGAAAAAGTTGAGCAACCTTCCCTTAGTATAATAGCTGTAAACAAAAGATTGAGTTTTTTAATGTATTTTTTATGACAGTTTGGAAGCCACGAAGCCATATTAAAAATAGCTTGTTTACATGATTGTGGTCATTATTTACCTGTCAATATTTGGCATTGGTCTATTGTTAACTGTATGCCTTGGTTACAGTGACCGATCTTTAGGTATTTTTCTTTATTGATGAACCATGTCCCTCCATAAAGATCTGTTAATTATTTGGCAATAAAATCTGATTTATTTTTTGGTGTTGAAATGAATATGATACAGATTACAGACTCGTACACAGCAAAATGAATCAACGAATAACATTGACATTAACATGGAGCGTTGTGGCCCAGTGGATTAGTCTTCTGACTTTGAAACAGAGGGTCATGGGTTCGAATCCCAGCCATGGCGTGATTTCCTTCAGCAAGAAATTCATCCACATCGTGCTGCACTCAACCCAGAGGAGGTGAATGGGTACCCGGCAGGATTAATTCCTTGAATGCATGAGTGCTGAAAGGCAGCTCGAGCTAAAGCCGGGGTAATAATGATAACAATGCGCCTCGGAATAAAATATTTCTAGATAGATGGTGCTATATAGATGCCTATTATTATTATTAATATTATGTACACTGTAGATGACAATTTATTAGAGCCTACATATATATTTTTGTTTGAATTCTATTGAGTCAATAGTTAAATTTGTCCTTATAATTTTCTGATGTAAGGCAAATTTACGAGACATAGATCTCAAACACATTTTTTTTAAAATAGAAATTGTCCGAAAGTGGCATTGTCTCACTGTGGTCCTAACCACAAATTGGCAGGGTTCCTATCCCATCAGCGAAAAATCAGGGAATTTGGTTTTTAAAATACCTCAAATCAGGGAAAATGCCTAAAATGAGGGAAAAATCTGAATTTTGATCAGCCCAAATGTTGAAAGCACGATAATCAGTCAGACTTTGTTACATTTTGTTGCATACCAAAACAACATCCATTATTATCCATCCATGGTTATGATGGTACTAATTAGCTTTACATTATTGTTTTTATACTGAAAGTACATATAATTCACTGCAAAAACTAAGAGAAATTATGCGAGACTGGGAATGGGTTGAAGTAATTATCAGGGAATTTGTTTTCTTGAAAAGCTGGGAACCCTGATAGGAAAGTGTCTTTCTGTCAGTTAGCCAATGATGTAGTTGTCACCGCAGAATCGTTCTTAAGCACCATTACCCCAAACATCTCAATGAAATCACCTACTCTGTTATGCTTTTCACACTGCACTTTTTTTTCCTTAGACCCGGGAAATTGGGCTAAGGGGGGGTTTTAGCCCCACCAATTTCTTGGGGTTAAGCTTATCCCACTTCGTTTTCACACTACGTTTTAGCAAAGTAGCTAGCACGGTTAATAGAATGGTACTATCTGGCCCTGCAAAAAAGCAGGGTTAGCAGGCTTATTGTGGTGCTAGCACCACAATTGTGGTGCTAAGAGATGCAGTGTGAAGAAGAAACAGGGCTATTAAGGAAGAGGGGCTAAGCATTAGCCAATCACAGAGTCGAATTGCACGTTAATCACGCTCTGTATGATAAAATCATGAAAGACAGTGTGAATCGAAAAAAAAAGATAGTAATATGGGGTTTAAGATAGTCCGGGGTTAAGGATAGTATGGGGTTAATGAAATGCAGTGTGAAAAGCATATATGTCTATGAAATGCACTACAATTTATTGACGTCATGGTAATCCAAAAGTCTTTCTCCTAAAGACCAGAAATATGTCGCAATTTTTAATATCTCCACTCAAGTCATTAACTTTTATGAGTTGTTTACATAATTATTGGCACCAATTATCATATTTTCAATGCCAAAGAGAAAAAATTGGAATTCTAAATTCTAAAACTGTCAGTTCCCGGAGATAATTAGCTTAAAGCTGTCACAGAATTACTCTGCAGTGTATGAATGTGCTCAATTAATAGTCACTTTCGTTTTTGTGGGTTTCATGTTTAGACAACAGTCACTATACCCATGGACTTTAATAATTCTATACCAAAACTATAACTTAATCAGTGGCACTGCACAACTTGTGTTGTAAGTCTTCACTGCTTAAAGGGATATCTGATTTTGTTGGATGTGAAAAACTGAATTCTGGTGGAACGAGAGGCAGGCCTATATATAATCAACATTTCTGAACTTTTCAAACGAAGTGGAAGCCAATGATCAGGAATAGTGGAAACATTGATGATAGATTGCCCAGCATAGCAGCTTGTGAGATATCGTGATGGCATTATGGTACCCTTATCAGGATGTTGTGGACACCTTGATGAATAGTTGACCACTCAGCTTATAAATATTAAGCTCTGGTCATTCCTCTAACCCGAAGGATTGCAATAATGATTGAATTAGCAGGTTTTTTTTCATTTTGAATCCTGAATAAAGCTATTAACCGCCTTTAATGATGACCTATGCAAGGAGACCACTTAAATCAGTTTCTTGAGTACCCTAGATTTTCTTGAATGCCCTAGATTCTCTTTGCTTGATTGATTGCTAGTTTCAAAATTATATACGGCAATATACATGTACATACTATTCGGAATGGAGAGGACATTGCACATTTCAGTTGAGAAGGCAGTTTGACTTCATATTCTTCACATATGGGATGCTGTAAGAGCAAATCTAACATCGAAGGTAAGAAGGGTACATTCTATGGCTTCACTTACCAAATGTAGTGATAAAGCAATGTTATGCTATGGGAGCAGGCTGCGCTACGTGTATACAATGCATTTTGACATCCTGTTCTTGAGTCGTTCATTGTCTGCTGAAAAACAATGGACTGCATATGTACAAGTGTAGCTGTGTGAAAAAGAAACACGTTGTTGAGCAGAGTTTGTGACTGAGGAGACCTGTCCAGATTGGCACTGCAGTCTTTGTTGCATTGCCCATGAAGGAAGACGCTACATGTCCATGTAGGTAGCGAGGGAGTGGACAGTATTGTTTGATACTGAAGCAGTATATTAAAAATCATGGCTAAAATTCTCAGTTAATCCAAGCAGTTGAGCTCATAAAACACACTTGGCAATGGAATGCCTGACATGGCGGTTTCAAGACAGCCTTGAAGCAGCTTGCCAGTGATTTCCACTGACAGATTTCCTCTCAGCCAATGATATATCTGCAATGATTTCAGTAGCTTGTAACGGTGGTCAGTAAAATATCCCTGGCAGATCGCTTCAGGAATCACTCTCCTGGACCCACTCTGCTCACACCACTTGATCAAATTCAAGCTTTCGCATTTCTTGGCACATTCTTTGTGAACTAGTGGCCGGAGTCTTTAATTACTTTAAAGGAGATGAGGGAAGGGAGGGGGGGTACAGAAAGGCATCCAATGTTTGGGGGCGGGTCACCTTGCCCTTGTAACGTCACTCAAAAGTGATGGAACGACTCCAAGAACAAGCTTGAGTACACTACAAAATAGAATCGGATGTGATTCCGTGGGAAGCGCTATGGTCCATTGCTTGATGTGACGTCCACGATGTGGTATTGCACTTGTACACAAAGAAATCATAAACCACAGTCAATTACTCTAAAGTATTTGGATTAAACCCACAAAATTGCGTTTCAACATTCCATGTTTTTTTATTTAGAAAAGGGGAATAGCAGTGAAAGAGAAAGAGAGAATTTTGAGGGGAAAAAAGCGTAAAAACCTTGTCATTATTTTGAAAGGAAATGGTCTGGTGAATGCTGGCTTCCTGCATTCAGATATATGGGATTCGAAACAAACTACCAGATATCTCTGTGTGCATGAGGACAACGTGATGTGATGTCGATCGCTAGGGATTTTACAAGTTGGAGTTTTCATTTTTTCCCCCGAATCATTTGATTGATATACTGTCTAAATTGATAACTTTTGGCTTTCATGGTTCTCTTGGGACTTTCATTATGTGGATAATGGATTAGTATCATCTGATTGACAACCACTTGTTGTTCTCTTATGGAGCAACTGTGGATATTGATTGCATTAGTGACTTGATTACATCATTGAATTGATTGCATTGGTGACTTGATTGCATTGGTGACACAATTGCATCATTGACTTGATTGCATCAGTGACTTGCTGGATTGATGACTGGATTGGTTGATTTGCAATGTTTTTATTGCTGTTCATACTACCGGGAATAACGTTTCTTCAAGAACATTAGCAGTTTTGGATACTCTTGAATGGCCGTGTTAAGTGTTCTCTGTAAGCAGGAGCTCAAGGGGTGTGGTCACCCATGATGGGAGTTCAGTGTGGACATCCGAAATCGCGAGCTGCTATGGCGGGCGAAAAAAACTCCAAACTTTCACGGCTAGTCGTCTCTTCTTTCGGGAAGAAGCGCGTACCAAGCCCGGAACCAAGGAGTAGTGGATTTATCGTGATAGACATTGTTCCTCTGCGAAGGGGCAGGGCAAGGAGCCTGAGTCCGCAGGCAGAAAAGGGAGGGCGCTGGCGTTTCGGGTGTGTCTTTGAAGGTATGTAGGAATCTTAAATTTGCTGATAATTCTTCGGGGGAAATTATCTAATGGTGTGCATTGCAGTCAAAATTCTGCACCTTTTCTGCATACAAAGAGAATCGGCATTTGAATGCTGATTCTTTTACGAGAGATATCTGTCATCATAGGAGTCTCAATATTGTATGGCAACAACCAAAGAAGTTATATACAGCAATGCATACAACAGCAATGACTGTGAAACATATATGCATAGACTTTTTAATAACACCCTGGTAATGCATATCTTTTTCAAGTGACTCAATATAATCTCTTGATACTGTATGGGTCTTGTCATCTTGCGCTATTGAATATGTCTTCTGCGGAGTATTGCTCTCTCATAATCCTGTCCATATCAACACATACATGTACATGTGTAGGGCTAGGTTGACATTATTTACGTGTCTCACTATGTAAGCCTGCATGATCCATTATTTGTACAAGTACAATGTCATGTGAATTTGGAAGAACTCTGTTTAACCCTACCTGATGTGTATGGATACCAATTATCTCCCTGCACAGTAGTTTTGAAATGACTGTCGTCGGAGATTCATCAACTTGAATTTGATTGAGAGCAATGTCACATCGATGAACCACTTCCGTTTGTTTCTATAGAGCGCATTCTACCTGAATGGCATGTATAGATACCAATGTATTCAGGTTTAGCTCAGATTACATGAATGTATAACTACCTAATATGATTACATGTATGTACAATTACTACAAATCAAAACAAGGTAGTACTTCCAGAGTTTGGTCAAGTACTTAACATATACCGTTTGTGATTGTTCTTCAACTGGTATTTACAATGGATTGTTTCAATGATCAAGGTAATTTAATACGTCTTTCTTTAGTTAGTTATTAAAGTTTTAAGTAGTTTTGGACACATGTACATGTACATTAGAATATTATAAGACATGAAGTTTCAGTTTCAGTCAAGCAATGTGTTGACGGTCAGACAATCATCTTTTGCAATACGAACATGAAATGCTGAAGAAGTTGCATCTATAGAACCACAGTTGTTGATATTTATCTAACTTTCTTGAGTAAATTCATTAGAGATCTCAATGATGATTCTACCATTAACCTTCTTCAGCTGCAGATACGAATTGTGTTCCCTACCAGTTGACCATCCAAGAATTTAGCTATGATTTTAACAAAACATTGGGAAAATTGGACCTTAAAACCTTTCTGTAATTTAGAGGGCCCCATCCTCGACCCAACACAATAACCCAATGTGATGACACAAGCCCCTTTGCACAGTTTTATAATTTATATCTAGGCATAGCAGGTTTAGATTTCACAGACATATATCATATCATATATATATCATATCATATATCATGACTGCCACCCCCCCCCTGGGGGTGGGGCAGTCAACGGTATTACTGTACACATGCGTGGCCAAATTATTTCCAAACACCCCCTAAACAAGTTTTTCTCTGTATGCGGGCTTTATTTACACATTTTGGCCCCTAAAAATTTGTCACCAGAATATTATCCCAGGGAAAAAGCTTTGGGGGAAAAAATACCCTAAACACGTTTAGCTAGTCTTTATTAAAATAAGCTTTGGAAAAAAAATACCTAAATACGTTTGACCCTGCGATTGACCATTGACCAGTCTTTCAAATCTACCCCTAAATCTGTGTTTTTGATACCCTTAACGAGTGCATGTGTGGCCCCATATCCAAAACTGAAAAAAAACCTTAAAACATGGGACAAGACATTCATGTATCCAGTGCCCATGATCCATTCTTGTGACGACATAGTTTTCATTGACAAATTGACCCACATATATGACTAACCAAGGAGCATAACGTACGAAAAATGGGAAATTCCCTCAATAAATATGGCACCTGTTCCTGATGGTCATGAGATCATCAGCAATTCCACACTGTCTTTTATGATCTCACTTTGAAAACAGAGGGAGAGAGAGAAAAAAAGAAGAATTTGATTTATACCTGCAAACACTGACAATAATAATATAGAGAGTTATCACTATTTCGCAAAATGGACTGATACTAGTAATGTTATCTCAGGGGGTAAATTGCCATCTCGTCTACCGCCAACTTGTCCACTGACAAAATGGTCTACTTTCATTAATAGTCTGATGCCATTCCGTCCATCAACATTTCGTATAACAAATATTTGGTCCAATAACCATGACCAATAATCATAAGTGGTCCTATCATAGGGAGTCATGTGTGTGTGTGCAGCACTTCACAAGGAAAATTACTATCATATCTTCTTGGCCATAAATTTACACTATGCTCAGTGATTAATCATACAATTGATTTACGCAAATGAGTACACATAATGATTAATGCAATCAACAGCTCTATGATCAATTCCTTTGCTTTGTGTTTCCCAGGACCTGTGATTTCATTGGATGCACCTGGGGGAAGGAACAAAAGTCAAATGAAAAGACTGATTGAGAGGGGGAAAAAATGGGGCCGCCTGTTGATTTGCCACTTTCCCTTTTAGAGTAGACTGCCCTCTTTTGTTCATGAAGCAAGAAGTTTGTGAGCATATAAATATCTGAGGTGTGGATCAGCTTGTTGCTTCTCCCTCTATCTCTGTCTCCTAATTGAAGTTGTACGAATGCAACTGGCATGTATTGTATATTCGGAATGAAATGTTTATCTACCATATGGTACAAAAAATGTGCATGTTAATCCCTCAGTTTTAAATGTAACTGACAGATAGTTACAGAGGTTTTAACTGAAAATATGCAAGCAGAGGTCAGTTTTGGTATTGAAAATCATCGGGGGGGGGGGGGGGGTATTTTGATTATTCTTTTATAACACTGTATTCACACAGACACCTTGCAGTAAAAACAGAATTTTTCCTTCCTCATTGTAAATTGTCAGTTGACAAATCACATGTCACCGAGTAAAAATTACTTTTGAAAGAGAAAAGGAGAATTAATATTTTTTCTGTCCTTTTTTACTCATTTATAGTTGAATATTGGGTGACATTATGACCCCTTATAAAATGATGCTATGTCAGATCAGATTATGTATAGTGCATCAATATTTAGTATTTTTTTTGTTTTTACTACATGTATGTATACAAAGTGATTATAAAACACACTTCACACATTGATGTTGATTCAGACAAAATAAAGCATTTTCTTTCATTAATGAAAACATGTACATGTATAAAAAGGTGTTGGCTCATGGCATGACCGATTTAGAATATGGTAGGAACTTTATTTGATTGAAAATATTTTGATTTGTGGTTTTTCTTGTTGGAGTGTTCGACTTTCCTCTGACCCAAATCAAACACATAAATGAGGTCATGTCGGCGGCAAGACTGGTAGTCGTGATCCTGCATAAGACCTAGCACAATTAAGAGTTGAGTTTACACCGACAATCAATGCCTTCAAATATTGTCTGGAACAGCGCTCCTGGGAGAGAGGTTTACTGATTTTGAGTTGAAGTTTGTTATTCCGATGAAAAAAATGTTTTATGCATGAATTGGACTCATTTTGAAGATTTACAATAGCAGTGCAGACAATGCGGATGAATTTTATTTTTGATTGAATATTTGTTCTAGATTTGTAGTTCATGCATCATTAAATGTTGAATCAATTAAATTCATCCAAATTTTATAAAGGTTGAAATTGCATCACTTGAACGTTGAAGAAAGTTCTTCCGAGAAAATTTCATTAGTACTAATAAATTCATTGTGAGAAAAATATTTAGTAGAAAAAACACCTCTCCCCAAGTCCTCATGTATCAAATTCACTGTAACTTGAAATTTATATTACTTGAAATATATAATTTTAGGAATGAAGTTATTCAAAATTTGTTTTGCTATAATCTCATGATTATTTATGTTTCTTGCAATTGGTCTCATATTTTGTGTCAAATAGTTTTTATGCAGTTAATGCAATATACTTTTACACATCAAAAAGTCAAAGAGGATTATTTGAATCACATAATTTCTTTTCCTTGCAAATTGCTGACTCCCTAAGTAAACATTGTCCATATCGATACTCTCTTTTCATAATGGAATTACTGGCTTGTGAGTCAAACTTATCTGAAGTTTTGTTGATGATATTACTAACAACTATAAACTGAATAGACCTTGATCTGTGGTCATTAATGCTTTTTCAACCCAAAGATAATTAAAAAGACCAATGCACACCATTGTTTTTGACCTTTTGTTTATATTAGCCTCGGTAAAGGGTCAGTGATGCGAATTACACTCAAATATCATCTAATATTCCAATTATATAAATAATAATAATAATAAAATAATAATAATGATGATGATGATGATAATAATAATAGTAATAGTAATAGTAGTGATGTCTTATTGAGCACACACACCTTCCAGAGACACCCATGGAGCTAGCTATAGAAAAAAAGTTAGAGTAGCTGTTTGATGTTTTTCAGCAGCAGATAGCTCTTTGTGCAAATTTAAAAATCAAAACCAAGCATATGTAGCACCCACTATTGGTAGTATTTTTATTTTCCTTTAAAAAGCTCCTTAAATACAAAGATCATATCACGAAAATTTCAGCCCAGTCCATGCTTTGGTATTAAAAGGTCTGATATTTAATGGAAAACCCACACAGATATAACTATTTTCGACACCTACAGGTTTAGAGAGGAATAGATGACAAAACAGAATAATTTTGCTTTAAAAATTTGAATAGCATTTTTGGTCATAAGAGAAAGCTCTCAACTATTAAGTAATTTACAGTCCTATGTAAAAATATCCTATACAAAAGACTATGCATCGCAGTCTTTCAAAAATGTGAAGCAAATTGCGATGCGTTACCAGGAAAATTATTCAAATGACAAATAGTCCCATACTTGTAAAACTTGAGGTCTCTCTTTCAAGCTCAAAGTGGATTTCATACTCCACAGTCGATATCGGACAGGCAACCTCTTGACTTTAAGAGAGTGTCCGTATTGATTTGAATATCATTTCATAATAGAAGAAAATAGCATCTGCCTTTTCCACCCAGATTGTGTTTCTTCTCAGAATGACATCCATACATTTTTATCGATTGCCAATTTGCCATGATTGCAAGCTATTTAATTTTTCCCCCTTTGATGTTTCCTCTGCTTCAAATGTGTTCTTCCAGCTATTTATTTTCAATAAATATATATTTTAACTTTTGCAATGTAGAATTTTCAATATACAGTACTTTTATTTGTTAAAATCAATACTTCGAGTCAGTAATGTATATACACTGTAATATGATTGAGTAAGGAATAAACTAGGCTACATGATAGGATACATAATATGAAATATTTTCTCTATTTCTTTTATTTCCGTACTGTCCCTTGAGTAAAAATTTATTACAAATCAGTTATCTTGATATTTCAGTCTTCAAAAAGAAAGGCTCAAGATTATTTGATTTGAAATTATTCATATTTGTTGTTTGTGTGTTTACCATCAAAAGCTGTATAAAAAAACAAAGGGATTTCAATTTGAAAAAATTTATTTCTTGTTTTTAATCCCCCAAAGGGAACTTGAATTGTGTGTAGGATGAAAACAATTTTTGCTTGATTACCCCTTGCAGAATTTAAGATGTTCTGGCATGATATTTAGTTGCGAAATAAAAGTTGTGAACACGCATATTTATTGCAGATTACTTGATACAGTTCAGAGAAAGAATCCTTCCAAGAAATTGCCTCACTAGGCGGTTTCAAACCGCCTCGATCACAAGAATCCCTGTTAAATTACGAGAACTTTTTAAGGCTAAAAAATACCCGTTAATTATTCCTGCATTCACACCGCCCCGAAACACATCCTTCGGGATAAGTTCCCGAAGTTACGAGCATGCGCAGTGTGGTCTGATAAGCAGGCAAGGCGGGAGATTCAAAATCACTTGCCCAGCAGCCACCCACGCCGCCGCGCCCAACGACACGCTGGGATAAAAGTTCCCGTAATTTGCTTTCACATCGCCAAAATACCTGCGACCTTGGAAAAATCCCCACGAAAGTTCTCGTAATTTCGCCAAGTACCTACTATTTAGCGGGTATTTTCTTTCGGGGAAATTACGCGTAGTTTGCTTTCACATTACCAAAATACCTGGTATTTTCTGATCGGGGTAAATTTCCCGATCAGAGAATACCTGGAACTGGCGAACTTCGAGGCGGTCTGAAACCACCTACTATAAGAAAAGGTTGCAGAGTATTGGATGCATTCCTACCCATCTAATCACAAAAAATACTTGTAAATTATGGGAGCTTGTGTGGCCTCAAAATACCCAATAATGAACATTTCATGCATTCACATCCACCTGAGCTAGATGAGCTTCCTGCACTTATGAGCAAATAACTATATTTGCATTCCTAAAAAAAAAAAAAAAAAAAAAAAAGATAGTGCATGTATAGTTCATGCTGTAAATTCTCATGATGTGCAATTTAAGTTTGCAATGCAAACTTCCCCTTCGAAAATACCTATAATTTTCATTACTTCCACACTGTCACAGCACCTGTTATTTTCCAATGTGGGTATGAATAATTTCTGATCAGAAGATACAGGCTAAATCTGCGATCAGTCTGGTGTGAAAGCGCCCTGTGAAAAGATACTTCTTCCTCTGTTCAGATCCAATCACCTCTTATTGCCAACCCATCCTGAATCCCAATACCTTAATCAATAGCAATCAAAGACTGTCCTCCCATGTCAATAATTGGTCAATTTCAAGCGTGGGCATGGCAAGAGGTGTTGGGTTTTTACAGAGCAATCTCTGCCTTCTCTTTAAGCATGAGCTTTTCCTTCATATTTATTTGTAGCAGAGCCCTTCATGCTGTATTTGTATGCCACTTTGTAGTTTTTCTTTCATTCGAAAAATACAAATGAATTGATTTTTATTTTATATTTAATTTATTGTTATTGTTTAAATCCCTGAGCTGAATTTGATATTAAGATTATCTACTGTTGTTTAGAAACAAAAGAGAAGAATGTCTTTAAACAAAGACAGAATCTGTACATTATTAACAGCCATAAATTTGTTTAACAAATCTTTTTTTGGTTTCAAATTATTCATGCTTTTGAAAGATGTTGAGTTGAAAACACAATTTTATATACATTTATGCTGGATAATGGGCACCCTCTTTATCAAGGATAAACTTCCAAGGGGTACACAGCTACTCGGGACAAGTTTGCCCCCTAAAATGTTCAAAAGAGCAGTTAGATGTATGATATATTGCTGTAAACGTGCGTGAACAAAAAAACATGTAAGAAAGTATTTTTTTCCGTTTCGGACGCGGGCAACATGTGCACTCGTTAGAGGGTTTTAAAAACACAAGATTTTTACCAAAAAGGGGGTTTTGAAAGACTGGTCAATGGTCAATTGCTGGGTCAAACATATTGAGGATATGTTTTTTTCCATAGCTGTTTTTTTTTTAAAGACTAGCCAAACGTGTTTAGGGTGTGTTCTTTCCCTACGCTTTTTCCCTGGGGTCATATTCTGGCAACAGTTTTTGTAGGGGCCAAAATGTGTAAATAAAACCCACAAAAACTTGTTTAGGGGGTTATTTTTCACTCACAGAAAAATTTGTTTAGGGGGTGTTTGGAAATAATTTGAACATGCATGTGTACGGCAATACAGTTGACTGCCCCCCTGGTATGCAGAATTAATCACAAGAATCAGTCCTATGATCAATAATAACCTTTGTGTTACCAAGGAGTTAGAGGTGATATCTCCTTGGTGCTCCTGGGGCATTGAACTGCCTGTTGAAGAATTAGAATATATTTATTCCATAAAAATGAAAATGGTTTATTGCTATGTCACAGGTTGCTGTCAGATTAGCAGAGTAATGATTAACAGCAAGCTATGTTGGACTATGATAATCAAGAGGATTTTGATTTATTTGTAAACTTGCTCGCAGTTGACAGCACCCCCCCCCCCCCCATTCACACAGTTGTCTGAGGGAAGGACTTCAAGAAACGGTTTATTTCCATTTACCATTTAGTCTAATGCCAGTTGTCCAATTGCCAACTCGTTTAGTAACGTTTGGTCTACCATCAGTTTGTCCACTATCCACTTGGTATAATTGTCATATTGCACTCTCACCATTTTGTCTTATAACCAGTTGGTCCAATAGCCATGTAGTCCATTTGGTCTAATTAGACTTTGTGTTAAATTGGGCAAAACGAAGGAAAAGAAAATGGGTATTGGACCAACTGGTTATGAGACGAAATGTTGATTAGATGAAGTGATGATTTTGGACCAAATGGTTGTTGTACGAAATGTCGATGGACAGAATGGCATTAGAAATTAGACCATGTGATGAGTGGACGAGTTGGCAGTAGACGATTGGCAGTTTACCCGTGAAAGCACAGATAATTCTCATGGGCTATCCTCTTTTCCCTCCAAGCAGAATATGGAGAGAATAATTGGAGGAGAGAGCATTGTTGAGTATGAATTCTCAGGGTGCAGCTGTTATTATTGAATGTGTGTCACCATTCACATAATGTGTTAGTGTTGTGGGGGGGGTGTTCATGTATATTCTCTTGGAGTTTGTATCTGATTTGTTGATAGGCAGCTCGTGCTAAAGCTGGGGTAATAATAGTAATAACAATGCGCATCGGAATAGATTATTTCGAGATTAATAGCGCAATATAAATCCTATTATTATTATTTTCATTGATATTATTATTATAAAGGTGTGAAAGCACAGTCACAGGAAAAAATAGATCAGGAGACTTCCCCCTCTTTTTGGACAATTGTCTGTGTAAATACCAAAGTCTAATATTGACGTTTTAACATGAAAGCCTACATGTTAGAATTGGAATTGAAAATGTTTTTTTGTTGTTGTTTTATATCATTTTCCATGCTAGTTTTAAAATTCACATTTCAATATACATCCAGAGTTTTATCAAGTGCATGCATGAACCAATCTTTAAATTCTTCATCTTTTGTATTTTTTGAGAGAGACTTTACAGAAATCTCACATTTTCATTTTTTTGAAGCTCGTTACAATAATTTGTGATAATTTTACAAAGGAATAAGACATATCAAATAAAAGAAAGCTTTTTTCATATGATCAGAAAAAGTTGATTCCCTTTAATTGATTTCCTGTAATTTCTTTAAAGAGATCACAAATTAAAGGCAAAATAAGCCAACGGATAAAATTAGTCGGTACAATGCTACATGAAATATTTGAAGCATTCAAAGAAATAAAGTTATGAATGCCAAATATGTGAGACATGTTCATTGTTCATCTTTTCATTATTTCCGACAAAGGTACATGAATACAAATTTTCACTTCTTTGTGTCGGACCTGTTAATTACAGCATGAAAGGCGATGAATCTTTTCAACAAAGGAGGATATAGGGAATGTTATTTTCTCTCCTGAAGAATTTGATAAACAGAATTGCAAAATGATTAGTCAGAAAACTATGAATGAGTTCTTTCCATATTTTGTGGATAATTTATTTTTCGTGTGTTACCATGGCAAATGGGCGTTGCCCAAAATACAATTTTATTGGCTGATTTTGGATAGAGGTCCCTCTTCTTAGAATTGTAATCCTAAAAAAGGGGGTGTGACAAGGGGCGTGTCAAGGGGAGTGTCTTGTAACCAGATAGAAATTTTACAGCAGTATAATGAATGATTGATTGTTGGTAAACAATAAAGTTGGAATTCATTCAGGATAAGCTCATTTTTCAACCCAGAATAAATAATCATTTATTCAATCATTTTCGATGCTCATAAAAATTGTGATAAATGGTGCAAAGCAGAGTTTTACATTAGACATTGACTGAAGCCACTGAATTATGAATGGTCTCTTTTTCTGATTGAAAGATAAATTCCAGTTGTGGTACCGATTTCAAAATGAGTTCGTACAGAATCCAATGAAATGACAAATATGTGCCAAAGGATTCTTGAAGAAATAGTGTAATTGCTGAGAAATTAGCAAATAAGCACAGGATTTGGGTCAAGCATCGGGCCGATATTCAAAGCCATAATAATACACTGTCCCACGTGCACTTATCTGTGTTTTTCAGCGTAGATTTCAAGATTTCACAAAGCTCAGTTTATGTAACTCTACCAGATCTAGATCCTCGATGATATAGTGACAATTAAGCTTGGCTTCAAACACTTTCTTGTGAAATCAGTGTTTACTGCAACTACTTTCATTTATCTTGAACTATTAATGTTTGTTGATAAATACTGTTTAGTCAACCTATTTCATATCCTGCAAGGAAGGGGGGGGGGGGGGTAAAAATGAATTTGACCATAGATTGATTGAATTTAAGATGGATTAAATTATTTTTTTTGTAATTCACATTAAGGCCCGTATTCTGAAGTCGGGTATAAGTTGAACACAGTTTTAAAGATGTGGTTTAAGTATGGATGGCCAATTGTTACATAAATCACTAACAGTAGAGATATCACATTTCAGCTCATTCGGCTCTCAAATCATTCATAATGATCTTGCAAGTATAAATAGATGATTGTCTTCACCATCGATAAATTACGAAAGAACAGAGTAAACATAAGAAACATACAACTTAATATAAATATTTTGATACTTTTGGCTTCCCATACTTAAACCACAACTTCAAACCTGAGTTTAAGTTAAACCCGACTTCCGTACGGGCCCATGGGTTAATGCAGTTTATTCAATATTAAAAGACATGTCCAGCTTTATTTTGAACATTAAAATACAATATTGTTATTAATACTCATGATGATTTGCCACTCTTGAATGCCACAGTCATTCTGAGTGGTTTATTTTAGATGTAAAGGTCAAATTCAGCAAGACTGCCTTCGGAAAGCACTCAAAAGCCTGCAAGCATGCAGTCTGCAGACAACCAGGTTCAGTTCTTGAAATGACATGGACACCCCAAAACGATGCCCCTCGAAAAGAAATCTCCTGAATTATGAATCTCAATGGATTCCTCTGCTCCTATAATCAATATTCTTGAAAATGTAGGAAATCTTGTCCTTCTCACTCTGCAGAGCTGTGAGAGCCCCCCCCCCCCCCCCCCCCGATTGACATGAATTACATATGAAGCTGCATTCAGATGATAGGTAGAGCTGCGTCAGTCCTATATGTACATCAAATGTAGGTGTGTTTTAAAATTGAGCGTAGTCCTTTCTTGCATTATAATGATATATGATCATGTTTGGTTCTTTCTGCCATTTTATTCTCTTCATTCCACTGCTCAGATGTTTTGTTCTCCTTTTCAGTAGATATGTATTATTTGTAATTTAAATGAGACCTACTGATTTGACTCATTTTAAAATCCAATTATGTAAAGGATACTCTTGAATAGCCAATATGAAGGAGACCAAATTCTCTGTTTCATCTTCTGGGTCATAGAACCCAGCAGGCGGGCAAGGGGTAATGAATTCAACGAGCCTCCTGTCAGTCAGCGCAGATAGCATGCCAAATAGCAAGGATTATCGACCACAGCCCTAAGAGCCACCCTCATAATCGCACTGCGCTCGACGGAGAGCGTCCATTCAAACCGTGAGTTTACACTGAGGCTGAGCTCAAGATTCTTGAAGGATCACCTCTTTGGCATTGCTTCCTCCTGGGTATAATTCCTTTGGGAGTAGAAGATAGCTCGACCTCGTCTTCATTTGTCAAGAACCATCCTTTCTTGCCTCACAGAATATATGTGAATGTTTTCTAGTGGATGTCAGTTATCACACGTTTTTTGTGGCAAAGCCTGATAAGTGTTTGGAGCCAGTTTCACCTTTAGGCCCCCCTGGGAGAGCTGCGGTCAGCTGATCTAGGTCCCTCTGGAGGGATTGTTTACATCACTTCTTGTCTGCACTGCCATCCTTATCTATCCCAGGGGTCAACTCTCTCCCACTGACACCCACCCTGGCAATCATCAGGTCCGCTTGACCATTTCTATTGATTACTCTGTCTGGACATTGGTAAACTCTCTTGAGCATGATGGTACTTCTCTGAACATCACTCGAAAAATATGTATATTTTAAAACCATAACCTGACTTTTCATGATGCAGAAGTACAGCTATATTCTGAAGTGAAAGATACCTGAATACCCACATAATAGGACCTGTGGTTAGCCTCAAGACATACTGCATGTATTTATGTCTGCTCTTTGACTTATATGTCCTTTCAGACTGGCTCCAGTCAGCTATTCCATGTTTACTTTTGTGTGCACAGCAGAGATACGCAAACTCACGGGGTTCAGATTATGGGATGATTGTGTGCCTCATGAAGCATCCATTCAGGAGTTCGGAACTTATTTCATACTTTGACAATGAACGAGTCTGTTGCTAAATACAGGATCATCAAATACTTTTAGTCAAACCGTGTTTGCGATGATAATTGCGACTGGGATGATTGGAAATCGTATTCTCAGAACCTGTGGAGTATGAATTTTGGCTTTTAGACTACATGAATTTGATCCATTCTGAGGATATTGTTTGTGGATATTATGATATTATTCCGAATAATGTTTGGGTGAAACACATTGTTCCTTGTGGATGTTTATTTTTGTTGTTGGTGAATGAACCCTTAGCATCATGGTGATTTGTGAATTTTGTGCAAAGCAGCAGAAGCGAAGGAGAGGTAAGTTAATCCGAGTTTTATTATTAACTACTTTTTCTTGCGATTAATGTGATAAAATGTGATAAAATGTTTGAATTTACTCTCATTCTATTTGTGTTCAATGTCAAGATAAAAGCTCCATACATGTAGCTATCACAGTTTTTCTGGGGATTTGTTATTAGCTTTTTACACGAGTTTAGCCAACGTAGTTTTATAGCAGAACAAATTATTGATTGTAGCCTGAAGCTTTTAATCTTTCAGTTTTTAGCAGAGACTGGAGTTTCAACAACTTTCATAGAAAACAAAGAGAAAGTGATAAATAGTGTTTCATTAAAATCGTTGTATAAGATTGTTTCACATCATTTATGCTTTGAATGCATGCTCTAGTCTAAAGCATCATTCCCGCTCTTTCATTCTTTGCATTCTTATTCTTATTATTCAACTAGAACTTTGTCAAAAGAAACTGGAATGATTTATTTTATTGCCTGAAAACCTGTTCCCAGCATTCTTATAGAATTGAATTGAAATTTTTCAGATACTTTAGTATGAAACATAATACCAACATGAAAAAAAACCTACTTCGCTGTCTATGATTCTGCCCAAGACTTGGAAATATGATTTGAGAGCTTTTCTCATTCTTGAAAAATATTATAAAAATGAGGGATTCCTGGCAGGAGAAAGAAGGTTAAATCCCCTTAAATAAGACGATGAATGATTACGAGCAGCCGAGAGCATGCAATCTAGACCCCTTTGTTCAATGTTAAGTGGGTAAGGACTGACTGCGATATTCAATTTGAACTACAAAGCGGGGCTAGGGAGTGTCTACACGGATTGCCCCAAGCTACATTATGATGGTTTATTAGCCTTCGCAACGACCATATTAAACGTTGAGTTTCTTGCTTTTGATGGGGTTGAAGTATTGAGTCACGGGGAAAATGAATAAAACTGTTCCCACTTGAATGAAAAATATTCATTATTCTTCTGGTTTGATCATCCTCCAGAATAGCCTGTATCCGTAAGAAGGGTCTAAGTTACTTTGTACGTAGGCGTATATGGCAGTGACAACCTTATTGCAGGACCAGGACACCAAGGAAATCTGGTCATTGCCCCATTCCCATTCTGCGAGATAAATTTTTCCAAGAATCCCTAATTATATCTATTTGTCTATAGAAAACGTGCAATTGTCTTTGTATATGACTATTTTGCCAAAATGCTATTCATACAAAACAACCAACCAATGCTCACTCCTGAATCTTAGAATTTCCTACAAAGACTTTCTTTCTTTGTACATGACATTGTATAATTGAGCATGGTCATGTAGGTCTTGAAATTATGACAATTACATGTATGTGCCTGTCAACAAAAACTTTTTTTTATTGTATCATATGCCAAAAGTACTTTCATTGGTCATTATGATGATAAGATGACAGATTTAGAACACTTACATTTTCATTAGTTACTAATATTAATAGTGATGGTTTGATACATAAATGTATTTCATTTTTGATTCCATGTAACAACTCATTTTTTTTTATTAGAAAATGAAATTACTATGGTTTTCCTGTTCACTTTCTTGCAGTATTATGTCAAGTATTTTTATAGGCCCACGCTCTTTCAAATTGTCACATATTTCTAGAACTTTGATACCCCTTTCATAAACCTATCCTCCAATTAGCCGCCTAAAAGTAATGCGGATAATTCAATAAAAATTGCGTTCATAAACTCCAAAAATAATCCGCACTATTTTAGCGAGTGTCCGTCCTGAAAAAGGAGGATAATCGTCATGGCAACTGCATACACCCCCTCCGATGCGGTAACGTTGGAAAAGGGTGACCTTGTGACCGCTCCATGGCAATTATCCGCAATACTTTAAAAATGCGTTCTTAAAGTCAAAATCTGGTCCCGGTGCTGCTATTATGCAGATAATTGCAGCATCAAAATAATGCGGATAACTCTGGTCCTCCTCCGATTTTATGACCAAATTATGCTGCTATTAGCCGCATAATTGGGTTTATGAAAGGGGTATGAGTTGAAGGGTTGTTTGCCATTTGCATTGAGTAGATGATTGGTAAATTTACTCATTGACAACCCAGTGGAAAATCAATTTCCCCAAATCGGTAAATGTTTTTAAAGCAAATCTGACCCTCAAAACAACAGCAAAATTTGCCTGCCATTTCTATTTTGAGCAGAAGGCAGTGAAACCGGAAAAGGATTTAACTTTTATTCCTGTAGTAAATGAAGACCTTTGTCTTTACTTTTATAGTTGCCGTTGAAACTTGAAAGTATGATGTTGCATTTAGTTGTTTGCCCTTCGCTTTCTGCCCTCCATCTACACGTCCAACCCTCTACCCCCTTTCTCTCTCATTATCTTTCCTTTTCTATATCTCTTTCTTTTTTCTCTCTCTCTATCCTTTCTTTCCCTCCCTTTCTCCTCTCTCCTCACCTCCTTTTTTCCTTTATGTCCCTTCCTTCTTCCACAACCCATAAATTCTCAAAGAAGGTTCAAGGGCCGGTCAGACATAAATATCTGCAAACCCCAAGCTTGGCACCTTTGATCTTGACTTGGTTTCGGTTTGAAATTGTTGTTCAAGTAATTTGATCTTGCACTTTAGGATAAGTCATTATTGAACTTTATCCATAGAGAGTCCAGTGGGTAGGTTTTTTATTGTAATTGCAAATTGTTATTGAACGTTTTGACCGAGTTAACGATTATGTCAAGTAATTTACTTGGAAATAAGAAGGTGCCGTTCTAAAACATTGCAAGTGCTTTTATACATATAAAGCCACATATATCTCTGATGTGGTATTTTGGTGATTCATCATGAATTTCTTCTGAAATCATATATTTTTATTATCAACTATGCAGGAAAAACACAGTACTATATCACACAACAATTAAGGGGGATGATTTTTAGCTACACAAAACTTGTCTGATACTTACAACTCAAAAAGTTATAAACTACATGTAATTGATAGTTTATAAGCCCTGACATGCAGCAAATAAGTGTTTAGGTTGTTGACAAACAGAAAGAGAAAATCTTGCCAAAATAACAAAGCAATAATATGAATTTGTCATGATCTTGCAAACAATATTTGTTTTAGATTGTAAGCATAGTTATCTTCCTAATTCATGAAGATGTCACTTCTTAAAAGTTTCCTGAACAAAAGAGCAATTATTCACATCCTGTGACGAAAATTGTCTTCTCTTGTGCTTAATTATTTCAACCACCACTCTAGCCTCAAGTCAAGGCCAACACAATCTTTTTTTTCTCATCATTCTTACCGTATCTAGTCAAGGTTTAGATGATGTATGTCTTCACAGGTAACATGTTCATACACCCTTGACACCGTATCAAAAGTTTAGTTTTATCTTTTCTATTTTTGTTTTATTAGCTGTAACTTTTAACCACAATGTTACTGTTAGATTGAATACATGCCTTCTTTTCTACCAGATCTATCAATTGCATTTAATTATTACTCTCTTTTTTTCTTTTTGTATGCCTAAAAAGATGGAAATAAAAACTCAACCCCCCCCCAAAAAAAAACATACTCCAAATATTTATAACAATTTGGTGTTTGAATGCTATATGTTCAAATGCTCTTTGGTCAAAATGTAAGTCCGTTTGAAGAAAAACAAATATTTTTGCAGCATTATACAAACAGAATAGGCATGTATCTCTGACTCTTAAACAAAAAATTCTCCAATTTGCTATGAATTTTATCACATTGATTTTATTATTTGAGGATCCCCGAATCTCAAAGAATTCAATGGAAAAAAAATGAAATAAAATGTAACAATATAACATGTAGATTAATTTGAATGAATTACTATTATTTTGAAAATGTCAGAATTTTACTGTATGGTATTTCACTCGTATTCAAAGTGTGTTGTGTTTTTTTTTTTTTTTTTTGGGGGGGGAGTATTATAAACACATTAAAATTCTAAAGGCATGCAATATTGATTCTTAATTTTGTATGTGATTTTGTTTTTCCTTTTGCTAGGCTAACAATCAGTGTTGAAGTTTGTAGAAACTTAAGAAGTGCCAACTTTTAACCACCCAGGAAACAAGGTATTGTCAACAATTTAACGCCGTCCCGTTTCTCCTCGCGTTCTATGATCCCCAATCTCATGCCACTCAAACCCTAGTGACAACCAGTGATAGACGGCATAACCCAAAACTCTTATCCAATTATTCCCATTCCGACGACGCACATTGATGATATTCTGTAATACCCCTTAAAGTTTGGCTTTCCGTGTTGGCTTAGGGAGAGCCGTTTGAAAAATGCACATGACGGTGAAGAGCACATAATATCCAAGAGGAAAAACAGAGGCTCGGAGTCGAGTGTTGTGATTTCCTGGTGGCTATTTTTAGAGAAGTTTGCCGCGAAATTGAGGCATTGATGTTTGAAATTATGCTGAATGATTATGACGGTAGGGCTGGGACTTAGGGTGTGATTATATCAGGGTATTTCTGTGCTGCGATTTCCTATCTACACTTCGGGTGTATATATGTAATTACACAAGACACCATATAAGTGATTTAGACATGAATTACGGATAAAAATGTTGACTTGATCTGGTTTCTGAAAGCAATCCCATGGAGCTACTGTGTATTGTTTTGGTGATGACGGTGATGATGATGACGATTAAAATGAGGATGGTGATGGTAATAAAAATGATAACAATGATGCGAAGGACAAGTCCACCCCAAAACAAAGTTGATTTGAATAAAAGAGAAAAATCCAACAAGCATAAAGCTGAAAATTTTGTCAAAATCGAATGTAAAATAAGAAAGTTATGACACTTAATTACTAAGTCACTGAAAATTTCATCAAAATCGGATGTTTATGGTAAAATAAGAACGTTTTGACATATTTGGTCATTCAGCTATATTGCTGTACACATGCATGACCAAAAAAAATGTGTCTAAAGGGGTGTTCTTTCAGTTTTGGGTGCAGGTTGCACTTGCACTCGTTATTAGAGGGTATCAAAAATGCTGATTTTCAAAAAGCATGGTTTTGAAAGACTGGTCAATGGTCAATCACAGGGTCAGAGTTTGAAGGCTATGTTTTTTTTCCCAACTTTTTTCTTTTTTAAGACTAGCTAAATGTGCTTAGGGGCCAAAATGTGCAAATGAAGCCCACAAAAAACTTGCTTAGGGGGTTATTTTGCACACACAGAGAAAAATTCGTTTTGGGGGTGTTTGGAAATAATTTGGTTGCGTATGTGCCCAGCATAATTTGACTGCCATTCCCACCCTCCCCCCTTCCTGATAAAATAATATGGGTGATTAGGTGATGGTGGGGCAATTTGTGAAGAAGATGGTGATAATAAGAATGATGTCAGATTTCTGTCACACAAGTTCATTTTGTGTACACTCCAAGGTACTTCAAAAAGTGTTGATGATGCATACATTCCCTACACCATCTCCTGTCTCTGTTAAAAACAAAAAAAGAAATTCTACTCACGATTCATATCGAATGGAAGCCCCATAAAAGTAACATTTGCTGAACCATGTATGAAATTACATAGACGATTCTTTGCATCAAGAATTTTATATTCATCGACGTGTACACTGACTGTCCAGCACAGAGACTCAGTGAGCACACAATATTGGCTTCCCACTTGTTATCAATATGATAGCCAGAATGGCAATGGTTCCCACCCATTTTGCATTTCGTTCTGCAAATAAATGGGCAATATGGCCGATCAATTATTTATCAATATTATTAGTGAAAATATTGCATTTTTTTAATAGATATTTTGTGGAAGAGTATTTGTATGTGTAATTTCACATCTTTGCATTTATTGAATCAACTTTTCACCAGGTTGTAATTTCACACCATTGCATTATACTGAATCAATTTTTTTAAGGTAAAAGAAAGTAGTTGCAGCAAACAATTATTTCACAAAGAAAGTCTTTTAAATCAAGGGTTATTGTCACCATATTATCATATATCTAGATCTGGTACATCAATGTAAAGTTATCTTGTGAAATCATGAAGTCTTAGCTCAAAGCCGATAATTGTGATGATCAATAACACAGAAAAGCATATGTGGGACAGTGTTTTGATATTGCTTGGAAAAATACCCTTCATTTGCTCATTTCTCAGCAATTACATGTTTTCTTCCAGAGCCATTTGGCACATATTTTTTATGTACATATTCATACACTTGGGTGGTAATTCTATTGGATTCTATTCAACTCATTTTGAGATCATTACCACAACTGGTATTTAATCTTTAACCAGGTTGACTTTTTGTCATGCATGTGGTCTGTGTGGCCAGTAGTAGGCAAAGGATTATCTGATCAAGGAGTCTATGGCAGTGAAAATACCCCCCAAAAAAAAGAAAGAAAGAAATGAATAAGAAATATTAATAAAAATACATCTTATGGACAGCCCGGTTTATTTTCAATTCGTCTAATGCCAATTTGTCCAATTGCCAACTCGTTTACTATTATTTGGTCTACCATCAGTTCGTCCACTCACCATATGGTATGTTTCATTAGGCCTATATCTAATGCCATTCCCTCTAATTAAGATTTGGTCCAATAGCCATTTTAGTCCATATACCATTTCGTCTAATTAACTTTAAGTGTTTATTGTGCAAAATGAAGGAAAAGAAAATGGGTATTAGACCAACTGGTTATTAGACGTAATGGTAATAGATCAACTGGTGATTAGACAAAGTGACTATTGGACCAAATGGTTTTCGGACCTAATAGTGGTTAGATGAAGAGTTGATGGACGGAAAGGCATTAGACTTAATGAAGGTAGACCATGTGGTAAGTTAGACGAATTGGCAATTTACCACTCTGGGTAATAGGTCAACGGTTTGATCAAGGAGTCCAATGCAGTGAACCTGCGTATAAGGAATGCCCCCCCCCAAAAAAAAAAAAACATGCTATGGACAGCCCCCCTTCCCATATTGTAAATGTCAGATTTGCTGTTGTCAACCCAAAGTTTGAATTTTACTGGGTATTAAAAATTGCTCAGTAGCTAATTTGTATGTGCCTGTTTAAAACTCTGAATGCTTTATACTCTTCCTTGCGGTTCCCTCTTTTGAATTTGTGGGTTTTGTCAAGAATCCTTTCTAGGACTTGTTTATTTGTACAGTGTTGGAGTACTCCTTGAATTCTTGCTTGTGGTTGTCCGCAAATACTTGATTTATGCCTAACTTTCTGTATCTGGTTGAGTTTTACCATTGTGCAAATAAAGTAGGCCCTATTATTAAAGTATATACATGTAGAGCCTTTTATCTGTCTGCTTATGGTGATCTTCCAATTTCAGTCATGGTTTCAGTTGCATTTTAGGGGACTTGTGATTTGAAAATGTGGGATTATTTCCTTTTTTATCCCTTTATATGAGATCTATATTTCTAAATGGGCCTGATCTAATATTCATTTTACAATATGGGTCATTATTGGCCTCCACGTATGTGTTTTATCATCTTTCTTTGATGTTTCTTTTATATGGAAGGAAATCGAATATTGCTAGTATTTTGATGTAGATTATGGACATAAAGTATTGTGCCTCATTTTAATTTTTTTGCTCATTTGGTTTGATAATGATATAGCCCATAATGTATGCATTTATTGGAATTGCCTATAAACATTGTCCAAGTAGCTTTGACAGACACCATTGCAGTGTATGCCTGCATAATATACAATCACTGTACAAGATTGTCTAATTCATGCAATTGTGTTGCCTATAGATTTGTGTAGCGATAGGTGTTACTCATTCTTTCAGAGTTTCCGATATTCGCTGCATTTCAAGCGAAAGAAATAGAGATTACAAAAAGTTTGGCTCGAGAAGTGCAGAAAAAAGCAAAGCGATGACTCAGTTTGGCACAAAATGCTTCAATGATTAAATTGTCAACGCATTTTCTTTCCAAAAACTCACGCTATCAAAAGCCCCGTAGGAATATAAGAATTGACTGAAATACAAATACTGTGAACACACTGTATATAAAAAGCAGACTTGAATACACATAATGATAGTTCAATTTTGAAGGAATAATAAAATATCTTTATGAAAGGGTAGAACCAATTTTTCATTATGATTATTCATGTATTAGTGTTCATCATTTAATATTTAAATCAGAATACCTAATATTTTTATTCTATAAAAATTTGTTTTACGAAGCCAGTTATCGTAATGAAGTAAATTGAATGCCCTGATGCATAACGACCCCCTCCCCCCCCCCCCAATAAAAACATGTTTCATTTTTTTTGGGGGGGAGGGGTAGGGGGTTCATATGTCAGGATCAACAAGTAAAAGTGAGTGGAGCTTTGCCAATTGCCTTTGATAATTCATATGCGTAATATGTAAAACAAGACAAAATTACATTTTTACCAGTCTTGTCATTATTCCGGTTAACCCTATACCATTATCCCTGTGTACAGTCACCAATATCCTCAGGCTGAAAAGAGAGTATCACCGGTCTCTATTGATTTATATCCTTTAAAATAATTTTTATTTTCCCAATTTTGCATTTACAGAGGCTGAGTGAATTTTTACTGCGTGTAATAATTCAAAACCTAGACTCCTTATCTTGTCGTTGGTGAAGAGTAATGGAGGAATGATTAGAGAAGATGGATGAATCATGCCTAATGTCTGTTGAAAAATTGCAGATAAAATATGGCCCAAAGCTGCGTTCCCTGACTGCTTTTCTTAAAGGGATAGTCTACCCATAAAGATTCTGATTGAGAATGACCAAATTTTAGACTTAAATTTTATGCTTTTGTTCTACCTATCACCAATGTAACATCAATTGGTGAGAGTGACGACTACTACATCATATTTTCAGAAGCAAATAATGAAATGATAAATATGTATGATGAATGGTGTCGTTTATACCAATTTTTTTACAGGGCGGGGGGGGGGGGCTTCCCCCACTTTTTTCAAAACCGTGTACAAAAATGTAAAACTGACCATATGGATGTGATTTTTTTCATGGTCACCCCCCCCCCCACTTTGAAAACCGTTCAGGACCCCTTGTCAAGTAGTTAAATTCTAACAAATAGATCAATATTTGATGGAAGAATATGTCCCACACTTGGGGTTACAGCTAAACTGAATGTATAGTCCCTTGTTTGAAGGTATAGAATAACCTAGCAAAACTTCATACAAAAATGTAACGCTGCTAATTGTAAAACCCATTTTCAATTCCACCCAAGAAAAATGTTGATTTGAATGAATATAGAAAAAATCAAACTAGCATAACACTGAAAATTTCATCAAAATCGGATGTAAAATAAAGAAAGTTATGGTATTTTAAAGTTTTGCTTATTTTTCACAAGACAGTGATGTGCACAACTCAGTGACATGCAAATGAGTCTATCGATGATGTCCATCACTCAATCTTTTGTTTTTTCTTGTTTGAAAGTAACAATATTTAATTTTTTTACAGATTTGACAATAAGGACCAACTTAACTGAACCATATAGTAATAAAAAGGCTAAATCCACATGTTCAGGGAGGAATTAATCGTTGTTTCACTTGACAAATCAACTTTTTGTTGGGGGTTGACTTGTCCTTTAATAATAGATTTTGAAGAAAAAAATCACTGTTTGCTTAAAAGTGTAATTTTACGAATAAGTCAAGATACATTTCAGTTTGATCGGCCTACAAAATTCGCTTCCATTTCAAAATTTAAACTCTTTTGCTCAGTGGGTATTTACTGGACAATATTTTTTCAGACTCTTTCAGAATCTGAGACCATTTAAAGAAAAATGGTCCCTACAATAAACAAATAAACAAAAATGGAATATTTTTCCCCTAATACAAGCAGGCCTACACTTAAATACCGTCTGCATCTTCAAAATTGGTAGATTCAGTATACGCTTCACATTGAAGATGTACTGTACATGTACAAATAGGCCTACATTTAATATATCAATGCAGGGTAGTGCTTGCAAGTTCAGTTGTAGACTTGAAGTACTTGAAACGATTTGATAAATATGACATTAACGAGAAAAGGCAACACTCTTACAATAAGTCATGTGTCTTAATGTCTCATAAAAAGTAATCTCAAATGATCAATCTTCTTTATGAATACAGGTAATTTAGGGTGGTTAGTATGAATTAAATTTGTAAACATTTTAATGGGCTTCTGACATATTGGTTTATAGGCCTTCATGTAGGTCCATATATCAAATGTAATGTTCCTTTGTGATTAAAAAAGGTAAAAAAACAATTTGAAGGAAATAAAAAGTGTGCATACAGTACACATATTGTGTATGAAAATCCTGATTAAATTTTTTTTACTTTGATTATGATATTTTCACGAAGTTTGTAAGGACACACTCACAAATATTCCAATTGCGCTAGTAAATACTAGTACAGTTTTTTACATGTACATATCCTCGAAGATTTGAATTTAAAGTTAAATATTTGAATTTCAAAACTGTGAGATTTATAAAAAAAAAATAAACAATTCAAGTTAAATCCATAGTTTTACTGATCCCCAACCTCACTGAGCTATGGTATTATAAGAGCTGCCAAGTAGTACTGATTTTCAGTATTTAGTACTGAAAAGTGAGAAAAATACTGATTGTTTAATGTAAAATACTGATTTCTAAAGTTTCAGCTTAATGTGTTGTCCTATGGTATTTTTTAAAAACAGATTTCCTTACCGAAATACTGATTTTCAACTTTAAAAATGCTGAAATGTTCTTTTTCAGGTACAGCAAAATGTCTGTTTATGTTGTAGGCCTATAGTACAACACAAAACATTGTGAAATCAAAACCCTCGCACCTCCCCCCCCCCAAAAAAAAGGGAAAAAATTGAAAATGTGGGGGAGGGGTTGTATTTGGTTTCATTGTAGAAAATCTCAAAAGATGGTTTAATTGTTTTCTAAAAATGACTTTGTCATGTTGGTGCAATAACGCCCTAATGCCTGCTGCTAAGGGCGTTTCTGCACCGATGGGGGCGGGGGACTGTTTTGCTACAGGCGTTCTTAAATGACTTGCTCTAATGATACTCAAATTGCAAAAGATCCAGTCATCAGTGTTTAGTAACCTGTATGAAAAAGGGCAATTAAGTCTGACAAAGTTTGTCTTGAAAAATGAGGCTTGCTCTTTAGGTTATCAGAAATCATGAATCATAGATAACACCTCTCATATGCGTTTTGATACAAAGCTTTCATCATGGGGACCTTTCATTCAAATATAGGGCAGTGTAACCGACCGGCTTTGACCTTTCCCCCATGGTGACCCCTGACCTCCGGGGTCATTGATGACAATTGAGTATGATTAATGGCTGGCTGTGCTGATGGGCCTGGCTAACCGAGAGTGGATTGACACACTGCTGGGCCCAGCGAGGGGGCTATTTTCCCAGCATAGGAGTTGAAATATGATAATGCTAGACACCTTTGGAGCTTGAATACAAAGGAATGTCAAATACTTTTTACCAATTGATTCTTTTTTATTTCTTTTTGGCAGTTTGATGATTGTGATAAATATTGATGTTCAGATTTGAAATGAGCTGCATCTATATTTGCTTATAATATTTTTTTCTCTTGCCGACCATAAGTGAAGACAAGACTAAAGGATCCAAATGCCATCTTTAGAGTGAAACGACAAATGATAGTGCCTTTGATTGTAATCATCATTGTATCAAAATAAAATCTAGACCAGTTAAAGAGAAGAGCAAGGATAAAAAATAAAATTCCTCCCCCACAATTTGCAATAATTTGCAATCTAATTAGAGCTTAACACTGCATTATTTCTGACTTACATTCAAAATTAGGACATAGGTCGGTAAACTAATAAATTGTTTAATTACAGCTGCGTTCATCCTTTGTCCTAAAGGCTTATTGTGTAGGTAACCATTTTTGAGAGGAGATCAATAGTTCAGGACACCCTTGCTGTCAAGAATGAGCAGATGATGTGGTTACCATGGCAACATCCTCTTCCCCATCATCTTGGAACATCATGACCAAATTCTCTCACACCCTCGAACAACCCCCCTTAATAATTCAATCAGCGGTGTATCGTGTTAATCTGCTGGCAGATAAGCTGCGTTTCCTTCCCCCTTGCGATAATGAAAATTGATTGTGCCGCGGCGACACCTGCGGCCCGGGGTCGGCGAAGACCGCGAATGTTTCACACCTGCTATCCAATGTCCGCACTGCGGACACCTCGTCCCTTTGTGAGGTTGATCACATGATCAGCGTCTGTGTTTGGGTAGGAGAGCATGTGTGTGTGTGTCAAGTTTTCTTCCTTTCTTTTCAGTTACAAATTCTGAAAGGTTTTAGTTGAATATAATGAAAAGTGATTTCACAGTTTTTTAGTGGATGGCTTTCATCCCTTTGAAACAACACATGGGTGTCCTCTGATAAAAGTATCATGATTGGATGTAGTAAAATCAATGTTAGTTTCATGTTATTTTGGAGGTGCCGATGTTCGATCCAAGGGCATGGAACCTATGCCCGTGAGCAAGGCATGCATGCGCTCTTTTATTATCCTAGTAATCCTACATTTCAATGAAAAATGTAAATGCTATAGCCATTCTTGGTAACTGCATTGTTTGCACTTTTTTTTAAATGTTAGTTCGATGTGATAGGCAGTGCGGTCCAAGGAAAAAATGACTTTGAGCTACAACGAAGTATTCAAAATGGGAGACATACAGCTACCTCCATGGTTAAAGAGTTGGTCTGTGTGCTTATGCATTAAATGAATGTATGCGTTTGTCAAAAATTTTCACAAACAAAAGTAGCAACAAAGAAACAGAAAATTGAGAATGAAGTAGTACAAATTAAGAAAATGGCTAACAATTGATCTAACTGGATCACCAAATATGCGAAAAAAATAAACTTTTGCAACCTTTTCTTTTACCCATTGAACTTTCCCCAATAATGGAAACTTCACTTAAACAGGTCAAGAGACATAACAAGAAAATGGCGGAATGATAATGGACACCAATAATGCCTAACAATAAGAACTCCTGTCTAAATCATATTTTTTTCATTAACTCCAGAGTTAGAAAAGAAAACAAGTCTTGGATATAGAGACAAAGAAAGTATTAAAAGAAGCTAGCGGGTCAAAGACACACCCAGAAAAAAAAAGAGAGAAAAAAAACATCTCATGATCTCTATGATCAAAAGCAGGCAAAATGGAATAGTGGGGAAGAGTACCGAAGGAGACGCTGATCATATTTGGGGTGCAATTGAATTCATTTTGAGCATGCATCCGATGCCCCCAGGGCTACGAACGGAGCGTGTCTAACATCTTAAAGTCGATCCTCGGTGCAATTCAGTGGAGACGAGACTGGCGGAATGACGCCTGCACAGATACTGAGTGGATGGATGGCCTCCGTGCGCCGCCTCCTGCACCCTCGTTCTTCAGCCCGTCCTGATGTAGTTGGCCAATGGATTTTTCATGCATATATTCACACTTTATTTTCAATCGTGCTCCCTTCTCATTTGTTATTTTAGGGTAATGAACAGTGCTAGATAAACCCCTAAGGCATTTAATAATTGTAGATTTTCCCCTTTTGTTGGGGTGGAGGGGGGGGTACAGTACACCCTAGGGAGGGGAGTAAAACTAAGAAAAACTAGAATAGAAAGAGAATGAGGGGCCCTTTTCAACTTTCCTTAAAGGTGAAGTCCACCCCAGAAAAATGTTGATTTCAATAAAAAGAGAAAAATCCAACAAGCATAATGCTGAAAATTTTATCAAAATCGGATGTAAAATAAGAAAGTTATGACTATTCAAAGTTTCGCTTATTTTTCACAATACAGTGATATGCACAACTCAGTAACATGCAAATGAGATAGTCGATGATGTCACTCACTCACTATTTCTTTTGTTTTTTACTGTTTGAATTATACAATATTTCATTTTTTACAGATTTGACAATTATGACCAACTTGACTGAACCATATGGTATTAAACAAAGCTAATTCCACATGTTCATGAGGAATTAATTGTTGTCTCACTTGACAATGGGGAGAAAATTAGAATATTTCACATTTCATATAATAAAATACAAAAGAAATAGTGAGTGGATGACATCATCAGTCTTCTCATTTGCATAACGATCAGGATGTACATTTTGTGAATTAGCAAAACTTTAAAATGTCATAACTTTCATGTTTTACATCCGATTTTGATGAAATTTTCAGCGTTATGCTTGTTTGAGTTTTTTGTCTCACCTGCGAAGCAAAGTGAGACTATAGGCGCCGCTTTTCCGACGGCGACGGCGACGGCGACGGCGGCGGCGGCGGCGTCAACATCAAATCTTAACCTGAGGTTAAGTTTTTGAAATGACATCATAACTTAGAAAGTATATGGACCTAGTTAATAAAACTTGGCCATAAGGTTAATCAAGTATTACTGAACATCCTATTAGAGTTTCATGTCACATGACCAAGGTCAAAGGTCATTTAGGGTCAATGAACTTAGACCATGTTGGAGGAATCAACATCGAAATCTTAACCTGAGGTTAAGTTTTTGAAATGTCATCATAACTTAGAAAATATATAGACCTAGTTCATGAAACTTGGACATAAGGTTAATCAAGTATCAATGAACATCCTGCATGAGTTTCACGTCACATGACCAAGGTCAAAGGTCATTTAGGGTCAATGAACTTTGGACGAATTGGGGATATCTGTTGAATTCCCATCATAACTTTGAAAGTTTATGGATCTGATTCATGAAACTTGGACATAATAGTAATCAAGCATCACTGAACATTTTGTGCAAGTTTCAGGTCACATGATCAAGGTCAAAGGTCATTTAGGGTCAATGAACTTTGGCCGAATCGATGGTATCTGTTGAATTACCATCATAACTTTGAAAGTTTATTGGTCTAGTTCGTTAAACTTGGACATTAGAGTAACCAAGTATCACTGAACATCCTGTGCGTGTTTCAGGTCACATGTCCAAGGTCAAAGGTCAATGCACTTTAGCCAAATTGGGTGTATCTGTTGAATTACCATCATAACTTTGAAAGTTTATGGATCTGATTCATGAAACTTGTACATAAGAGTAATCAAGTATCACTGAACATCCTGTTCCAGTTTCAGGTCACATGATCAAGGTCAAAGGTCATGTAAGGTCAATGAACTTTGGCCATGTTGGGGTTTTTTGTTGAATAACCATCATATCTCTGTAAGTTTATTGGTCTAGTTCATAAAAAGAGGACATAAGAGTAACCATGTATCACTGAACATCTTGTGCGAGTTAGAGTAGTACGCAAAGTCAGCACTGCTGCTATATTGAACCGCGTGATGCAGGTGAGACGGCCAGAGGCATTCCACTTGTTTTTCTTCAAATCTGCTTTTTGCTAGGGTGGACTTGTCCTTTTAAGTATTGTAATCATTAACATTGAATTTTAAAAAATGATGTGCTTGCAATTATATATATATTTTTAAAATGGTCCAGGTTAAAACATTTTTTTTTCTGTAAAATATACATGTATATTTTGGTACCCAAGATATGACTTGCTCACACATAAAAATTGAGAGGGAAAAATTGTAAACTTTTTTCTTTTAACTTGTATTTTTAAGTGCATCACGAGACTGAGAGCATAGTTTATATACACCCGAGAGGCAAGAAGTGCTGTTTTGATAGACAACAGTAGATTAAAGCAGAAAAATATTCATTTGGCTTGAGGCATGTGTTCGAAACGGTGCAAAATATGTAACAAAATGCTGTATGTTGTCATGAAATGAAAACATTTGCATGTCTCTAAATATATCGGAGCTGATGCACCCTATCTTCTGATGGAAATTCAAGAAACCGGTTTTGATTTTCATCCTTCTCTGCTTCCACTTTATCTATATTTCTCTCCTAATTTGAGAGGAACCCTCGTCTGGGGCAGGTGATATTCTATATTTCACATCCTGAGAAAGTTGTGTACTTAGAATTGTTCTGCATCAACAAAAATGGAGGTTGCGAGTCAATTATCTGCTATCAGCTTTCACCAAAGTACCCATTCTAGTTTGAGGCGAGTCGCATGTTGTTTCCTCCAAAATGATAAAAACAGAGTCAAAACATTGATTCGCGTCAGAGCCTGTCCTAAATGAGAGCGTATCGATTTTGTGCTGGCGGTCTTCCGGACTCCTGTTCGGGAGCGTGAGGTGGTGGTTGACGGTGGAAGGCGACACGTGCCTCGTGGGGAGCTTATCCACCAGGACGCTCACCTAACGGGGAAACAATGATGCAAGATAGAAGATGAAGACAGGATAGCCAAGTAGTTTCCAACCACTGTTCCTTGATATGGTGGGGGTGATTATTTGTGGAAGTATATTCCGATTTGTTTAGTTGGTAAACGTTGGTATTCCTAATTTCCCTTAGGGCACTCTGTTAAGTTCACATGGCTTAGATTTGAGAGAGCTTTCCGTAGAATCTCTTTGTTTAGTTTTTCGCTTCTTGTCATTTTCTGTGGGGTGGGGGCTAATCACCATTGAGATTTGTTGTATTTTTTTGTATTATCCAATCTTTCCCAAGTCCATAGAAAAAAAAGAGACAGGAGCTCATAATATAAAGTCTGTTTTTCAATATTTTCGGACGATGTCTCAGTGTTTTAGTGTTTTATTCATAATGTAGACTGTCTTCATTCTGGTTATCGGATGCTGGCTGGTCCACATACAGTGTAGTCATTTATATGCAATTTCTCTACTCCCTGGAGAGCATTTCAGCTTGAGCTTTAAAGTTCAGTCATCAGACATATAAAGCCTACTATATCTTCTTCCTTAAAAGTACTCATTCTAATTTAGAATTTAGAGTAAAACTTGTCATAGAATTATTTTTTGAAGTACTGTAATTTCTTTTATCTTCTGACATCTGGGGCCTGAATAACAGAGACCTTCGATTGATCCACAACTATGGAAAGCCAGCAACATAAACATCTAAAATGCATGTTTGTTCAAAATATTTCCTAGATGTGTTGTCATATTTCTGTTAAATCTCTCGTAAATTTAGTGTGCTTTTCTTTGTTTAAAGAGCACATTGTACCAATTTCCTGTAGAAAAATTATGGTGTAGATGGATTTTCATATACTTGAGATAAACTCTTTGTATTAAGAGAGGACCCTGAAATTAAAAATGCACATTTGTTCAAAGAGAACACTAAAATATGTCTTAAACCCTACTTATGTCTCCATAATGTGATTGGCTTAGTTGATTGTGGCAAGTTTTTCCCCTGTCTGTAGATATTTACCCTTTCAATTCTTTATCTTTCCTTATATTCTTCTGATGTCATTGTTTTCCTCTTTATTTTTCTAGTCTGTTTCCTCACTTTACGGCTCCTGTTTGTCTAATGAAACAGCTTAAGGATAAACTTTTGACAATGTGTCTAGCTTTCAAAGTAGCATCAATTCCACCTGTCTCCTAAACCTCAAAGAGTAGAGAGGCTTCTGCAAACATCTTTTGTCGGCACAAGTAGCGCTTCTTCTGTCTCGCCCTAGGTACCTGAGGCAGTGGCAAGGGAATATAAATGCAGGGCTATTGTCGAAATTCCACTGTTTCCATTGTTGGGACCGTGGGTGGGGGAATTTCGGAAGACTTCCTCATCCCTCTTTCATCCATCCACCACCCTGCTTCTTATGGCGTGCCAAGTGTACGCCAGTATATTCTGTGCAATTCAAGCAATTCCGTACACAAAATGTGTTTTTATTCAGACGAAAATCTTTTTGTCATGACGCTTTTCTAATTTCGTACACGAAATTTATTTTGTGTCACACAAAATCATTTTCGTCTCGACGAAATGCACAAAATAAATTTCGTTTAGACAAAATGTAATTGCGTCCACAAACTTCATTTGGCGTGCCATACAAAATGGCGCACCAAATGTCCGATGGTAAATTCCGTCCAATTCACGTCATTCCGTACACAAAAGTTTTTTTGTTCGTATGAAAATGATTTCGTCATGACGCAGTTTTATTTCGTATACAAAATTATTCTTGTCACACAAAATAAATTTTCGTCGAGACGAAATGTAATTTGGTCCACAAAATTTATTTCGTACACACGAAATGAATTTTGATCTAACGAAATAGCACCCCAATTGTCCAAAGGAAAATTCTGTAGGAAAATATGTGTTTCACTCCAACGAAATTCATTTCGTCATGATGCAGTTTGATTTCGTATACGAAATTTATTTTGTGTCACACTTATAATCAATTTCCTCGAGACGAAATAAAATTGCGTCCTCGAAATTCATTTCGTTGCGATGCAAATATTTATTCCGTCAACGAAATGATTTTGTGTCACATCACAAAAAATTCCGTCGACGAAATGATTTTGTGTCACATCACAAAAAATTCTGTCCATGTAAAATAATTCTGTCTCCTCTTTCTGGCAGGGAATATGAGATCGTCGCTGATTGGCTGCACCTTGCTCAAGCCGATATCTTCGCTCGATCGATATCCGGGCGCGGGACGGTCACACTCACAGGTCGGCATGTTGGTGAACCTTTCTTGTTTAGCTTAGATTTCACGTTATTCATGTCAACGAGAGCTGCAAACAACTTCTCTAATTGGTAGAATGTGGACGGACATTGCATTCGTAAGTTTAGCTATGTTTTCGACTTCAAAATTACGTTGAAAACAAAATGGGAATTCGTTAGTCGTTGCCAAACTTGCATTTGCAAGAAGCTGTGCAATTTATAGTCCCGTGTATTCAAGTTTGTGTAGGGTCCTACTGTAGTCGACCATGCCCATGCCAGGCCAGGGGGATTGGTCTTTTGTGCACACCTAAAATGGTAATGAATTATACAGGCTGATATTTAGGCCTAGATTTTGATAAATGGTGTAAAATTCATACTCAGACTGACTCAGAGCAAAATGCATGTTGAAATTGGAAACTTCATTGGATGACAAATTTTATATAATTATTGACTGACTGAGTCAGTGATTTTTATTTTTAGATTATTAAAAACAGCTTTAGCTTGGGCACCCACACGCATTGCGAGGTTAGTATTAATACTGGTAAATTAAACCATTGAACCATGTTTGGCAGTGGATTTCGAATTGACAGTTAATGAGTTAGTGGGTCGCGCATGCTGGCTTGCTGCGATCCCACTTCTGCAAGTGATGTCCACGTCCATAAGGCATTAAACACACCACTTCTAAGTAATGGCTTGGTTTTTCTGTGCGCTGTGGCATGTCAGGGGTGGATCCAGCTTTTATAAAGGGGGGGTTGGGGTGGTATGTGAGGGAGCGTAGCGACCGAGTCCAAGCGAGCGGAGCAAGCGAGGGTGTTTGGGGGGGTGTCCCCCCTCCCACGTAGGGAAAATTTTTGAAAATCTGTGTGTGAAAATGGCGTTTCCTTGCATCTAAAACACCACTATTTTTGATATAGAGGTCGTTGCCAAATTAACCCCCATGAAAATTTGTAAAATTAAGTTGCAATCCCCCATTTTTTTTTTTTTAATGGGGGGATTTTTGTTTGGGGATGAGAATCAGCAACCCTGGCCTAGATTGTCACTTCCCCGGTGGCCCGTGTCCTCAAAAAAGCTGATGGGGGGCAAAAAGGACTATGTGACATTTGTTCGCCCAACCCTCCCCCCAAATAAATAATAATAATAAATTAAATGAATACTACATAGAAATAGAATAAAATAAAATTACAAGTTTTTTAAAAAAGATAAGATTTTAAAAAAATGGTCCCCAGATTTTTTTTTTTTTTGGGGGGGGGGGTTGCAACCCCCCCTCTAGATCTGTTTCTGCATGTAATGAACCCTTGACTATGAGTTGGGCTTGTCCGTAGACTCTAATGTTAGAGTCGAGGCCTATCTCGGCTCGGGCCCAAAGATGCGCCACCGCGCACAGAAAAATCATGTGGTATGGACACCAGAAGTAAGAATGAGATCCCATGCGCGACCCACTGACTTAGATATCCACTGCCAAAACGGTTCATGGTACAGGGTATAGGGCAAGTCCAAGAAAAGGTCACCCTAGAAGGTAAAATTTTATCTTCAATTTAAGAAGTTATCTTTGGAGGGGTAAGAAAGCCTATCGCCTGTTGTGGTAGCCTAAGTATGTTTGGCCTAGGTCCTAGCCCCACTCATTACTAGTACAAGTTTAGTTACTTCGAGCGATGTTTGTGCCGGCTCCACTTCACCACCACTACTATACGCTCCATCTGGCTGAACATCGTGTCCGTTAAGTCGATCTGATATTCCGAGTGACAAAGGTGGGATTTTATGGGGAAATATAAAACTCATGGAACATCACGATCTTTAAAAACAAAACTAATATAGGAGGGGGTCCAGTGTCCGGACATGTTATCTTTTGGTTACACTTCGTAATTCAGAAGGTTCGTAATTCCAAAACACGTAAATTCATTATTGCCTGAACCACAATGTTCGTTAAATCGAAAAAGGGTTCGTTAATCCGAACATTTGTGGCGTAATTCCGAAGGTTCGTTAATCCGAAAAGGAATAATGAGTGATGATTCCGAAGGTTCGTTAGTCCGAAAACGAAATGAGGTTCGTTAATCCGAAAACGAAATGAGGTTCGTTAATCCGAAAAAACTAAATGAACAACGAACCTCATTTTTTTTCGGACTAACGAACCTTCGGAATTATGACTCTCATTATTCCTTTTCGGATTAACGAACCTTTGGAACAACGAACGTCATTTCAATTTTTGGATTGTCGGACCTTCGGAACAACGAACCTTATTTCGCTTTCAGATTAACGAACCTCCGGAATATCCAAACCTTCGGAATAACGAAGCTTCGGAATTATGAATGTAAACAATCTTTTTGAAGCCTTCCTTTTTGTCTTTGGATTACACTAAAAATATGAATTCAATACTTGTTATCATCTTCTATTTTGTTCTTTATATTTCCCAACATTTTGTACTAAAATTTGATGAAACTTCGCTTCTAACTTTTTTCAAATGACTTTCTAACATTGATCGTGTGGACACACAACCTGTACGGACACACAACAACTGAGTGACCTGAAACTCAGGCAGGACGTTTAGAATACTTGATTAACCTTATGCCCAAATTTCATGAACTAGGTTTCTAAGTTTTCATTTAAAAAACACAACCTTTTGTTAAGATTTGGTGTTGATGCCGCCACCGTCAGAAAAACAGCGCCTATAATATAATTTTACTCTCCTATGCAGGTGAAACAAAACGGAAGGAAAGAAGGGAAAACACAAATTTTGTGCATTTTCATGTATTTATTTTCAATAGTCTCGGCAGTGCAGCCGTCCTTGCATGGTAACTATTATATAAAGATTATCCAGCAGCTTGCAAAGGAAAGTCAGTTTCAAAGTAATTTCTTCAGTGCACAGATGAGGCGAGGGGGTCTTCGGGCGCTTGCCCCCTCTCCTCTCCTACAAAAATAAATTATGACGAAGAAAGTAGAAAATAAAATGGTGAAATATATTTTTTCTGAATATTATGCTTTCATTGGATATTTATAAAGTTAAATATTTTTATTTTTTTGCTCGCTCACAAAAAAAAGATCTGCCCAATTATTCATATCTAGCCCCTTCAAAACTTTGGCTCACTTCGCCACTGATTTGTTTCATCACACTTCTATGCAAATACTTACGCCTATAGAATAGAATACATTATATCCTACATAGAGTAAATCATGTATAGTACTATTGGTTCAAGTAGCATCATGTGACCGAATATATTTCAACTCTGACGTCATACCTCGATATATTTTTGGATACTAGTATATCGAGGTCTGACATCATTATTTCACAAAACTGGATCTAGCTAAACTCTCAGGCACACCGGCCAGCGCGCTCTCTCTCCCGGCAAGTCCAGCGATGTGTCGGCACAGGCACTGATCTGCGTTCTGCTGAGCACGATGGCTCAGAGAAAGTAGGTAATTCAACTCAAGTAACCGGACTTTGCAAGCTCATCACATAGATTTTGGTTATAAATTATAAAAAGTTGGATAAAAAACAAATATATCAGGCGTTTCATTCGAAAGCATAGTGGGAATTATTAATCCTCGGTTGGACTGGCAAAACTACTATATTTCCCTCGGGGCTTCGCCCCTCAGGAAGTAATTGTCAGACCAACCTCGGATAAATAATTCAACTATACTTTCTCAAAGCCTGATATATTTGTTTACTATTTCTCATAATTCCATATGGCTTTGTGTAATTATTTTGTGTCCAGAATTACTTCATTAATATGAAATTTTATTCAGAATCACAAAAACTGCAAGCTCTCTTTTTCTCCTAATAATCAGAGACAAAATGAGCCCAAGATTTTGAGGGAGTCAGATGTGTCATATCAGGCAAAATTCAATAGAAGTTGTGAGCGAGCAAGCTTTTCATTAAAAAAAATCACATTTTGTAGCTTGACATAAAAATATTCAGAAAATGTTATATTTCATTTTTCTTTCCCTTTTTTTTTTGGGGGGGGGGGAGAGCATCCCAAGCCTCCCCCCATCTATGCACCTCTGTCTAGTGTCTATATTACTGTTATATTGTTATTTCAAGACTAATTTTCATAGAAACGATTGGTTCAGAAAAATTATTAAACACATGCAGCCTTTCATGGAAAGTTCCCCCGGTTGTCCCGAAAAGGTGTGTTTTGTTTGACTTTCCTCCTCAACCCACCCTTTCGAGAAAAGCTCTCGCGGCATATCTCAACGTCCGTATGACATATTTGTCCTGCCCACCAGAGGTGAAGGCGAGACTAAGGGATCCAAATGTCGTCTGTCCGTCCGTCACAAACCTGTAATGACACATAACTCCACAACCGTAAGTCGCTTTTAAACCAAACATGGATGGTAGATGGACCTGGGTGACCTGCATGTTGAGCTGCAGTCAGAGGTCACATGGTAAGGTCAAAGGTCATTTTCAGGTCAACGTTAAAGTTTACATGCAACACTTTTATGACACCTAACTCCACAACCGTAAGTCGCTTTTCAACCAAACTTGGATGGTAGATGGACTTGGGGGACCTGCATGTTATGCTGCAGTCTGAGGTCATATGGTAAGGTCAAAGGTCATTTTCAGGTCAACGTTACAGTTCACATGCAAGACTCTTATGACACCTAACTCCGCAACCGTAAGTCACTTTTCAACCAAACTTGGATGTTGGATAGACTTGGGGGACGTGCATGTTATGCTGCAGTCAGAGGTCACATGGTAAGGTAAAATATCATTTACAGGTTAAAGTTTACATGCAAGACTCTTATGACACCTAACTCCGCAACCATAAGTCACTTTTCAATCAAACATGGATGGTCGATGGACTTGGGGGACCTGCATGTTATGCTACAGTCAGAGGTCACATGGTAAGGTCGAAGGTCATTTTCAGGTCAACGTTAAAGTTTACATGCAGGACACCTAACTTCGCAAATGTAAGTCGCTTTTCAACCTAACATGGACAGTAGATGGACTTGGGGGACCTGCACATGTTACGCTGAAGTGGGAGGTCACATGATAAGTTCAAAGGTCATTTTCAGGTCAACGTCAAAGTTTACATGCAAGACTCTCTTATGAAAACTAACTCCGCAACCGTAAGTCACTTTTCAACCAAACTTGGATGTTGGATAGACTTGGGGGACGTGCATGTTATGCTGCAGTCGGAGGTCACATGGAAAGGTCAAAGGTCATTTACAGGTTAAAGTTTACATGCAAGACTCTCTTATGACACCTAACTCCGCAACCGTAAGTCACTTTTCAACCAAACTTGGAAGGTAGATGGACTTGGGGGACCTGCATGTTATGCTGCAGTCAGAGGTCACATGGAAAGGTCAAAGGTCATCTACAGGTTAAAGTTTACATGCAAGACTCTCTTATGACACCTAACTCCGCAACCGTAAGTCACTTTTCAACCAAACTTGCAGACTTATGCTGCAGTCGGATGTCACATGGTAAGGTCAAAGGTCATTTTCAGGTCAATATTAAAGTTTACGTGCAAGGCTGGTATGACAAGTGTTATTCCATCCCAGTAATTTCACAATGAAGTTTCGATATAATTCTTGCGTGCCCTCGCAAATCACAATATTTCTGGTTATTTTCATAAGTGGGCGAGACAAAAATTGCTTTTGCCTTGTTTTTTAGTCATGTTCAAAATGAATTAGTGATGATTTCATTTTTCTCGGCATTTTAATCCCCAAGTCTGCATGGTTTAATTATGTTTGATGCATGTTTTGCCTTTAGTAGACAGCTGGCAGCCCTCTGTCTCGAGGAGTATTTTTATATCTTTTTCTGTATTTGGTGAGTGAAGCCAACGAAATTCAGCTGAACAACCAACATAAAGGCATGGTCACACCGGCCGAGCGTTGTTGGAGCGGTAGGGAAAGAGGGTAGAATTTTTCTCTCAAAAGGGGGGAAAAAATCGAAAACAAAAAAAACTAAAATCGAACTTGAAAATGGTAAACGGTAGTGAGCAGTGATGATTTTTTTTCTCTCCGCTCCACGACCGCTCCAACAACGCTCGGCCGGATGCCTTTACACTTAAGGGGAATCCAGCCTTGGTCATAAAATATAGTGTTGGAAAGGAGAAAATTAGATAAAACAGAATGGTGAAAGTTTGAAAGAAATTGGACCAACAATAAGAAAGTTATGGCTGCTTTAAAATTGAAATCCCTATGATTATGTAGATTTCAAAGTGGCAACTGGGTAAGTAAATTATGACAAGAGGCAAGGACAACTTTCCCATAGGCCATGTACTTAATTATCAGGGATTTGTGTTTTTCTCCTAACTGCCCTTCCCCTGGGGCAGTAATCTAAATATAACCCTGGTAGTATATTGTTTTATGTCCTCATGTGAAAGAAAAATAAAAATTTGAAGTAAAACATTTGAAAAAATAACATATTAGCCATTTTATGTATTGGAGTACATGGAAGAGTAGTCCTTGCCTTACATCACTGTGACATCACATATGTGGCCAATTTGCAGTCTCGTGGATCTAGGGATTACCAATATTCACAACTTTAAAAAAATAACTTTCTTATTATTTGTCAGATAGTGTTCAAACTTTCACCTATGAACTTGACTGATTTTTCTTATTCCCCTAAGAACAAATTTTTATTTGGGTTGGATTCCCCTTTAACAGAGATTGAAGCTTTTGTTCTAGTTTTGGCTCTGCTATTTTTTTGATTGGATGTATTTCCTGATTTATCACAATAATTGCAAGTTTTATCATGATTTAACTTTTTGAAAATTATGCTATTATGTGATTAAGGCTACATCTCTTGTACTTTCTACCGATAGTCTCAATATAACGTTATTAATGGATTATTTCTTGTAAAAAATCCTAAAGATAGGAACTAACTCTGTGGTTAGTAGATAAATATGACTCACTTGTCCAGGTGTTGATAAACGGGCCGCTGCTGAGTAGGCCTAGAGTTTTCTTAATTATAAATATATAATTGATTTCATGACATGTGTTTACATTTGCTGCAGATTCCCATTCAGCCGTTGGACTGAACTGGTACTGTAACACAGTATGGATGGTCAATATGAAGCAAGCTTCATCGAATTCCTCCAAGAGCTCTGAACTCTGTTCTGATCATTTTGAAGATGCTTGCTTTGACAGGACTGGGCAAACGATTCGTCTAAGACAGGATGCTGTCCCAACCACATTTAATTTGCCGCCTCGTCATCAGAAGGTACAGTAGATCTATATCATACGTGTTTTAAAGAAATATAATCTCTGTATTATCTATCTACCTTTGGTTTGACAGAACAATGTTTTGAATATTCCATTCTCAGTAGCCAAAGAGAAATGAAAATTATCCTATTCGGGAGGGTCACCATGGACCTCGGCCTATACTGTGTACCAGGGGACTGTGTATTTTAAGTTAACGCTTACTAAATGATCAAACAAATTAAAAATTTGGTTTAGCCCTACATAATTAGCATGAGCTTCTTTGAAATTGCAAAGCTAAGGGTGTATTGCTGATTTTTCATAATTTATTAAAATTCATTTTTGATAAATTATTTTATGCATAAATAGAGAATTCTCTGCTGTACAGTTAAGTAAATCTCTAAATAAGTTCCCAAGTTCTACAGTGCGTATGAAAAAATGGGATAGATTTGAAAAGTCTATAAAATTTTTGTTTCAAATTATGATCTCAATATTTTGGTGTCAATACATGCTATGGAGTCTTATCCTTCAAATGCTATTAAAATAATTTGGTTTTGTTCGTGCTTACGCAAACACAAATTTTTGTTTTGTCTGGGGTAAAAAAGGAAGCTTGCGCCAAAATGGCATAATATGATGGTCGGACTTCTTGCTATCAGCAGAATTCCTCTTAACCTTTTCATTATCTTTGCCATAATTTTCGAATTATGCAGTCGAAATTCATTTCCAAATCTACTTATTTATTTGGATAGTTGTGGTGTTGTTCCTTTTTAATATGTTCTCTTTTAGTTTTGAATATTCCTTAGGCAAGAACATTTTTTTAAACCAAATTATGGTAGAGCGTGTTTTTTTTCGAATCCTTTCATTGTGTTCTGCAAAGGTAATGATGCCTTTGAACAGTGGCATACTGAGGGGTGGGGGCTCGGGGTGCTCCCCCCCCTCCCAATACAAAATTATGACCAAGGAAAAAAGTGGAAAGAAAAATAACAGAAAACATAGAAAGTGAAATATGATATTATTCTGAATATTATGTCAAAATCACAAAATTGGATATTTTAGTAAAAACTGGAAATTTTTGCTTGCTCGCTTCACAACTTTTTAATGCATTTTACCTGATCTGCCATATCTTCCTCCTTCAAAATTGACTCAATACACCATTGCCATTGAAAGACATGAATATTTTCTTGTTTGTCCTGTCAAGCACAATTAAACTTGGTGAAGGATTCAATGACCCCTTGAAAATAGGATTCATGTCTTTTATAGGTACCATTACATAAATTGTTTCACATAATTATTATCAAAGGTACCATAACATAATTTGTTTCACATAATAAAAAGGATTTGAATGATTACAAATTCTCCCAATTAAAAATGCAAATCTTCTCACTTGGGTTGACAAGAAAGTCTCTTCTTACTTATGAAGGAAAATTCAAAGGTAAAAGAAGTTCAAATTAAAACCAATGTAATTCAGGTAAATGAATAAATTTATTAGTGAAATTTGACAGCATTTTTCGAAAATTATGGCAAAGATAATGAATATATTATAAGTCTGCTGATTAGCCAAAAGTCTAAAAGTATAAAACGTCCCGTGTTGGCTCAAGCATGAATTTATTTTTTAAATGCCATTTCAAAGATAAGATCTTAGAGCATCTATTAATATCAAAATATAGATATAATATTTTGAGACAAAGCAAAGATTTTATAATTTCAACCAATAAGTGCAAGAATAATGATGCATTTGTCATTTATGATTTAAAATAGAATTTCCATTGGATTAGATTTGTAAGAAAAATAATGTTTTTGAGCAATTCAAGGTCCGACATGAACTCATACATTGTTGCATTACTGCGTATCCGGATGCCGCAAACTTGGTCCCTAAACTTCTGCGAGACTTGACCAACAAAAAAATATGAGGACATGTTTCTAACTGTGGAATTATTGCAAAACATGTGGAGGGGGGCTTATTAAAGTGATGGTCCAGGCTGAAAATATTTATACATGTAGCTTAATAAATAGAGTAGAAGTCACTGAGCAAAATGCCGAAAATTTCATCAAAATCAGATGACAAATAATCAAGTTATTGAATTTGATAGTTTATAACAGTAGTTTGTGAAAACGGTCGTCATGCATATTCATTAGGTGGGCTGATGATGTCACATCTCAAATTGTTCTTTTGAATTTTATTATATGAAATTATGTTTATTAAATTTTATCTTCCAAGAACTAGAAAAATTGGATTGACAACTGATTTAGTACATTAGATATTAATTGCTGAAACTTATTTCATCATAATGGAGACACATCATTTACACATGTATGAAATAATGAAAAAATTATGATTTTATGAACCAAACAGAAAGTGGGGATGTGACATCATCCCACCTAATGAATATTCATGATATGACTATTTTCTCAAAATATTGCTAAACTTTAAACTTCAATAACTTTATTATTTGTTATCCGATTTTGATGACATTTTCAGCATTTTGCTCAGTGGATTCTACTCTATGTATTAAGATATAAATATTTTCAGCCTGGACCATTCCTTTAAGACCCCCCCTTCCTCCTTTGGGGCCAGATAGGGTTAATAAATCATCATGAATATTTAAACATGTTTATTTTGCTGCACGTCCATTGAAAAGGATTCATTTCTAAACAAATATTATTCTAAATGTACTATTGAATATTAATTTGACAAATTTAAAGTCATTTTTTCATTCTTGCATCTCGGTTTATTCAATTTTTCTTCTTTTTTTAATGTTTTTTTTTTTTTATTCACTCTTCTCGTACAGAATGCACACAAACCAGGGAAACCCTCGAAAGAAAGTCATTTAGATTCAGCAAGCAACCTCCCAGATACTGCAAAGACACCTGTACCAAAGTCTTCAGCACCTTCCCTGGGACTGCAAGAGTTACTCAATGCCAAAAATCTAAGAGGGGTAAAGTGGAAGATAACAGCAACATATATCTAAATGGGGTATTGTACAGTATGATTGATCAACCAATGATACCAGTTGTATTCTGACATTTAAATCCATGTCCCTCTGACCAATGTTGTCAAATAAAAACCTTGCTTTGAGCATAACATCCTCAAGGTGGTCTGAAATTCTATTAGAAGGTACATGTACTCTTCTGTGGAAGTTCATTTTATGCTTTGACTGCTAATCTATAAGTTTTATTATCAATATGCTAGTGTTCTGAAGTTGATGTGTTAATAATCAATTGTTTTAATGTTTTATTCTATTTAAAACATAATAGATGGAGACCAGCAGCATGGCAGCAGGAGCTAATGTTGGTCGTGATGAGGCATATACCACCATCAACAATGCTGCAATTGCAGTCACCACCACCAAGTCTGCTTCTGTCACTGCCATCACCATTGCCACCGCCATTACCAAGACCACTCCTGACACAAAGCCCCCAAGTCCTCAACTGACCAGATATTGCAGCTGGAGAAGGATATACCAGGAACTTCAAAGCCAGGGCTTGCCAGTCTCCTACAATAAGAAAAATGCCATGGGCCCATCTAATGAACTAGTAGTAGAATATTTGGCCACAGTTGTAGAAATGCAGAGACTAACATACTGCCACAGGTAAAAATCAATGTCAGATATGATGGATAGTCTTTGAAATATGGGTTGCAGAATGAATATCAGTAAAACCCATCATGATGTGCTATCTGATTTAACCCTAAAAAGGCCGTGGGAGCCCAAAAATTTTCACGATAAATCCACAACGTGAAAGATTGTGCCGCGTCATTATAAAGCCTTTTTTAAAAAAAGTTTATGAGTGTTCAGACAAAATTTGTGACACCTGGGTACCCGGTTCTGCAATTATGCAACATTGTGCATTGTGTAAGTACACATGTCAGAATTGCACTAAAATGTGATTTCATGGACAAATCCAATGCAAAATCTGTTTCTAGCCAGAATTCATAATTGTATCGTACCGGTTAATGTTTATTTTTACTGATTAAAATCTATTAATTTCATTGTGCTTATGATCAGAAAATTTTGTCAACAATATAAAAAAAGTAAAAAAAAACAAAGAAATACTTAAGAAAGGAAAAAAATACATATGAAAGGTATGTGATATCAATTAATTTTTATGTGTCTGAACAAAAACTTCAAGGTCTGTGTTTATAGATTTCCAGCCAAATTCTAATTTCATGCATGATTTAGTAAAACATATAATTCTAAATAATTTTAGAATGATCAAATATACAATTTTTTCATCTGTGGCAGGCATTTTGCATTTCTTCACAATTGCGCAATTAACGGTCAATCTTGAGGGCCCCCACTCCCCTTCCGCCCATCTTTCCTGCCTCCAAAATACCCTGGCAGTCTTATTAGGGTTAGATTAAGTCTACATTAAGCAAACATAAAATTCTTACAATTGAATTCAGTGGCGTAATGAGCCAAATATTTTGAGAGGGCTAAATATGGCGAATGGAACAAAAGTTCTCCAAAGAGAGCGAAGGGAGTGTGCAAAATTTTAGAACTTTTTAATACAGAAATCAAAATTTGGAAAGATTTTGACGTAATAATATCCAGTAAATACTCTCTATTTCACCCTTTCTCGTTCGCTTTCTTTCTTTTTCTCCTTTTCTTTCTTGGTCGTTAAACATTGGGGGGGGGGGGGCAGTCAGACCGCAGGTCCCTATGCTAATGAGCAAAAAGTCCAGATACATCCAAATCATCTCGTGGCTGAATCCTTGCAAAATCTTGTGATTCATGAGATTTTCTTTCTCGAGTCTAAGAATTTACCTGTTTTAAAGAGAAATTCCAGTATTGGTAACGATCTCAAAATGACTTTTTACAGAATCTAATATAATGACCACCCAAGTGTCTGTTTGTATGAATAAAAAATATGTGCCAAATGATTCTGGAAGAAATTGTGTAATTGCTGAGAAATAAGCAAAATAAGCTCATATTCCAGCAATAATAATACACTGTCCCACGTGTGCCTATCTGTGTTGGTGATCTTCAGTGTGAACATTTTTCAGCGTAGATTTCAAGATTTCACAAAGTTCAGTTTATGTAACTTTACCAAATCTAGATCCTCGATGATATACTGACAATTAAGCCAGACTTTCTCATGAAATCAGTGTTTACTGCAACTACTGGCATTTCTTTTTAACCTCAAGTTAAATTAAATATTATTGCACTATCAGATAGAGTAAAAGTTACTCTTTCATATTGGTCATTTATTTTGTATACAATATTTTGTTAAATAAGTAAATTTCTGGCCTGAAAGTGTGCCTCAAAACTTAATTTTCTTCTTCCATTTTCTTTTGCACATTGTGCAAACTTTTTATTTTGAGCCTCAATGATATCCATATCACCATAAAGCTGAACTTCTTTTCTTTCTCACAATGCCACTCTTGATATGCGGCACCTTTTAATCGGGTCAAGATCACACTTTTCCCACTAAGGTACAATACGAGATTTCTGTAATTTTGTACTTGCATGAAATCCAGAGTTCTGATTGGCTGGATAAGGTTCACAGAACAACAGGCACAGGGTATTTGAGGAGATTACCACATGGGAAGTGTGACCTTCCTACGAACCCTGGCACTGGAACCGTTGGAATTTGCCACTGGGTGGTCTATTTGACCAATCAGAATGCAGTATTCTTGTTTTCAAACTGCTTTATGTACTTGGCAAATGAAAAGTGTGATCTTGACCCGATTAAACCAATTCTTATTTTGAAACCTATATCGTTTCAAAGCATACATATTCAGCTTTATCATGATATAAAAATCATTTGGGCTCAAACACAAATAAAGTGTGAAAATAGCAACTTTTGTCTGGTGAAAATATTTATTTTATAGCATATTTTAGATCAAACTTTGAACCTATATTACAAAATCTTTGAATAAATCCAAACATATGACATGAAAGAATGATTCTTCTTCTTTACAATGGTACCAAATTCATGAAATTCGATGCACAGTTAGAGCAGCAATGACCGAATGAAAAGGTGTTATGGTCCGCGTCAAGCTCATTAAATATACAAAACATCTCAAGTCATGAATATCATTTGGATGAAAGAAGCCACTCTCTTGGGACCTGCAGTCTGACTGGGGGGCATGGCCCCCATCTATACATCAGTGATGGATTTAATACTTTTTGCATGTACGATGACGATGCTCGCTCTCTCTCACCCATCCTCACTATGTGTATATGTGTGTGCAAGATGAATTATGAGGAATAATTGCATGAACTGACGTTTTTCAACCAGAGATTGATCCTTATATATTATTTACTATTGCATTTTTGTTCATCATATTGACCCATCTTGACCCCTTTACCCCCCCCCCCCCCTGACAAAAACCTAATAGTCAAATGAAGTTTCCTTTTCTTTTCTTTTGATATACATGTAATGTATTCATGTGAGAAAAAAAATTATAGTGCCAAACATTTTTTGAAAATTTTAATTTATTCCTTCAGGTGAGGTTTTGTCCACAGTTCCAGAAGGACACAAAATAGTATCAGAAAGTCATGCCAGAATCAACAACTGAAGGGTTTGAAGAGCCAGATAAAGAGCCGAGAAATGTGATTTTAAAGGTAAGTTAAACTTATTTATAATTCTGATTCATTTTGGCATAGAAAGTAAGTCATAATAACAATTTGAATTATTTTTGTCTTCTTGATTTGCTCTTTGTCAGGAATCCAAATTTTAGAATTAAACTCTTAGTTTGAGGTGTTGATGATTTTTTTTTCAGCTGCAAAAGTAACAAACCAATATCAATCATTGGTCGATAATGTGACTTGCTTTCTCTTGCCAAATTGGTACATGTATATTCTGCATTTCTATAATGATTGACCCCACCACTAGCACATAAGATGCAACATGTCAAATAACTGTCAAACTCACTTCATCATGTATTTAATTATTAATATTTCATTAAAGGAGTAAAAGGACTCAGAAAGATTACCCGAAAAAGCTCACAGAATTTTTTTTACTGGTAGACCCTTTACATTCATTTGATGAATTGAGTTCATGCAAAATCAACTGAATGTTATGAGTACAAAAGAATTCACAGAATTTTTTTTACTGGTAGACCCTTTACATTCATTTGATGAATTGAGTTCATGCAAAATCAACTGAATGTTATGAGTACAAAATCCTGTTAATACACCTTACTGTGAGGCTATTCTGGTAGGTCATCCCGGGAGTGCCTGAGGATCTTGTCCATTTGGATAAATCTTGCAAAGTACCAAGAGGTGCCTCCACCCCCCCCCCCACTCTATTAAGGGTTAACAATGAAATTGAAATTAGGAATAAGTTTAGTATCTTCCGGGGGGGGGGGGGCACTCAGTATATAATGCATAGTGGGTATGTGCCGCGGAGGGGACCCCCATTTTCACACTCAAATTTCCGTTCCAAGGCATAGCATTTTTGCCTTGTTGATAAAAAGAACAAAGAAAGCCGCTCCAAGGCATAGCATTTTCTTCTTATCGAGAAAAAAGAAGAGGGAAATCCGCTCCAAAGCTAGCATATTTTTCGTTACGCCGCTCCGATCGCATTGAACGAGTCGAATTTTGGTGAAAAGCGGCCGCAGAGCTCCCCCGGCGGAGGCCGCGCTAGCTGCATCATGCACGCATGACCGTTCCGTGGGGATGCATACGCACTCACACGCTGGCGATCCGTTCCAAGGACCCCCGTTTTCACAAACATTTGTCGTTCCGAAGCCCGTTCCGAGGACCCTCCTTTTTACAATAAGCCCGCTCCAAGGCCCCCGTTTTTTGTCTCGCCCGCAGCACACCCCCACCACATTTTTGGTCGAGTGCCCCCCCCCCCCGGGAGTATCTTGCTCATATGCATTATAAATTAATTACTATTTCAGGTACTTCAATCACATGCACAGTAGGAGCAAAAACAGCAGCAAACACACAGGAGATGTAACACTACATTGACCAACAGCAACAACTACAGCAGCATCAACAATTTCTGCAGGAGATGCAAAAACCACACTGGCAACCTCAACAACATCAAGGTGTCCAACAAGCACTCCGGGAACGTTAACAGCAACCACAGCTTCAGCTGGAGTTTCAACAAACACATCAGAAAAAAACCAACAGCAGCAAAAAAAACACTTATGAATAATGAAATGAATCTAATTGAAACTCAAAAGCCAATGACGCAACATCTTTGACAAACTGAGACAATTATTCATTCTTTTACAGGATAAAGAAATACTTTTTTAAAGTGTAAATTTGCAGGAACACAATGGATGTTCCTATGTATCTATTTAATGAAATAAATTTGACTTTAATAAATTCAGTAAATTCAATTCAATAAATTTAGTGATTCAATAAATATCTACTTTTATTTGTCAATGAGTGAAAATACCTGTATTTTCTATTTAGAATGACAAAAAGCAATTTATCAATTCAATATCATCAAAAACTTTAGCAATATGGTTGTTAGGCCCTCCAAATTGTTGATATTTTGATGAAAAAGCCGTTTCTGCTGCAATATTTGACGCAACTCAAATAGATCAAATATTGTCGCAGAAATTGTCATTTGCCCCTGAAAGTATCTGCGGCAAATATTTGACGCAGCTCAAATAGCTGCATCAAATATTGCCGCAGAAATTGTCATTTGCCGCTGTTTTGAGATTTGCCGCAGAAAATGGGAGTTGCCGCTGCGGCAAATGTTTTATGAAACGGGCCCCAGGTCAATCAAAATATTTTCGAATTCGTGCTGGTGAGCAACACGTTCACTCCCAGCGATAGGGACTTGTTTAAAAATGGCATAGGAAATATGCATTTTCTAAGTATGGTAAACTCATAGTAGAATTTAGGTGTTGCAAGAATTAAATTGTGAATGAACTGTATTGGTAGGTAAGACATGCGTAGAGGATTATTTGTCTTTATCCATTTCTATTTTCCACATTTTTCTTTTGTTTGACTTTATTTTCTAGGGGGAAGCCCCACTCCCCCATTCCTGTGGATGCCAATTGGTTGGGGGCTTGGAATAGTGCAAGTTAAAAGGGTGAACCTGAACTTTATAGATATCAAGAGAGAAAGAATTGGAAAGTTAAAATGAATAAAAAGAAAGATGGAGAGAGTGAGAAAGATGGTGGACTTTCAAGGGGCATTAAAAAATCTCATATTAAAACATCATTTTTGTTTTTGTAATTATTCTATTTACCCAGGGTCAGTCAAAATATTAGCATCCACAGGAGGGTGGGATCCTTCCCACCTTAAAACTGAAATCTAAAGAAAAGTGTAGAAATGGATAAAAGACAAAGATCCTCTGCGCATGATTTACCAGCAAATGCAGCTCATTCAGAATTTAACTCTTAGAGCACCTAAATTGTACTATAGGCCTACAATATGTGTTTACCATGCTTAGGAAACACATATTTCCTAAGCTATTTTAAAACGAGTCCTACTGCTCGGAAGTGAACAAGTTGCTTCCTTACTCATATTCAAGAACGTTTTGACTAACCTCCTTTTTTAATTGGTTGCTTTGCTCCCTCACATACCCAACAATTTGTTGTCCTCTACATTTCTTCTGCTTGGTCACTTCGCTCCCTCTTACATATTCCTCAAATCTCTTGGCCCCTGCATTTTCCTTCTGTCATTTTGCTCTCTCGCATATATCCCCCCACAAAATTCTGCTCTGTCGCATTCGCTCCCTCGCACATATCCCAAAATTGTTTTGCCCCACCCTGCATTTTTTTTCTGCTGACAGCCATGTCCTGCCCAACCTCTCTCTCCAATACCTTGAAATGATGGGGGGGGGGGGGGTAACTTTAGATATGAGAGTGACCGAACAATTGTAAATCAGTGAAATATTTGACTTTTCTTTTGATTAGTTAATATTTTCTGTGAGAGTGATTATTGCAAAGGATTATACCCCTTTCTGTACACAAAACATACCAGTATTTTGAGAAATAACAACAGAAAAAAGACCACATTCTTCCTGACTGTTCAAATCCTTAAAAAAATAAAATATGGTAACTTTTACTTTCTCAGGCATTCATCACAGGCTCCCCAATTCCTGTCTCTATTTCTCTATCACCCCCATTCTTAATTCATCTTTTTGTCTCTATCCAACAGCTCATTTATAACTCTGGCCTTGTTCTATCCTACATGTATTCTATTCTGTCAGCTTGCCGTCATTCCTACTTTTCACAAACTTTTTTCTCTTCTGACATTCAAATCAGAATGAATATACTGTAAGACATCTTCAAATTCAATGAATTCATTTTTGTTACATGCCCAGTGATAAACGTTTTCATTGAGCTATTTTAAATAATCAGAATCCACACAGCGTAAATTTTTTGTTGTAAAGTTGTGCAAATCAATGTTTGTCCAAACTTAAAAGCAAGTAATGTATAAGGTAGGACTTCTGTGTGGTTTTCAGCCTCTTCTCCAAGTTTTAATACAGTCCATTATTGTTGTTGACTTCCACTTTACCCCTCTTGGACTTTCTGGTATTCAGTAGGAGTGGTCTTCGAGAAATTAAGGTGCTGAAGACTTTGGCACTGGTGTCTTTGCAGTATCTGGGAGGTTGTTTGCTGAATCGAAAAGTCTTTTGGGAAATACCTTGGTTTGGGTGAATTCTGTAGGAGACGAATTAATAAAAAATAAAAAAGAATATTGAACAAAAACAGATACAAGAATGAAAAGATAACTATTCAAAGATAATTTTTCAATCAAATATTCGATTATCCATGAAGAACAATATTCGTTTAGAAATCAAACCTTTTGCAGTGACTTGCAACAAGATAATTTTTTTAAAATATACATGATGATATATAAACCCTATCTAGCCCGGGGGGGGGGGCTTAATAAGCTCCCCTCCCCATCCACATTTTTCATGATAAGTCCACAATGAGAAATGAGGTACCATGATTACTTTTTGGTCAATTCTGCAGAGCTTTTGAGACACCCGGATATTCAGTTACGCAACATTTTATGAGTTTATGTCGGACCAAAAATTGCTCAAAAATATTATTTTGTATACACATTTAATCCAATGGAAATTCTATTTTCAGTCATAATTGACAAATTTATCATTATTCTTGCACTTATTGGTTGAAAATAATCAAATCTTTGCTTTTTATAATCAGAATAGTGCCATGAACAGATCCCATTAAAAAAACTATAAAATACATAAGGCCCCAAAACAAAGAAATACATATGGAATTATAGAAACAATAAAATACATAAGATTAGAAATGTCATTTACCATTTATTTTTGAGCAACTTTGTTAGAAATCATAGAATTTCGGGAATTCTTTAGAGATTAACCTTAAAAACAAAGAATTCTCTATTACGCATAAATTAGCATTACTAATTTATTAACAATAAATAATTTATTAACAATAAATTTTAATGAATTCTGTAACCTTTAGTTCCATGCTTGCAGATTACATTGATGTTGATGTGTGCATTGGTTTTCGTTTTGATCAGAGGCAAGATCTGAAGAGGGGGACCAAAAAAGCCCACCTCCCCCTCCCTGGGCTATGCAATCTCAAAGTAGCCCAGGATTATGAGTTAAACCAAATTTTAAAAAATATATTTATTTAGTAGTTTACTGTAAATACACAGTATAGGCCCCGGTCCATGGTTATCCTCCTGATTAGGATAATTTTCATCTCTATTTTGCTACTGAAAATTGAATAATTAAAGCAATGTTCTATCAAAACAAAGGTAGATAAAACAGAATATATATTTCTTTAGAACGCATGTATGATATAGATCCACTGTACCTTCTGAAGACGAGGCGGGAAATCAAATATGGTTGGGACAGCATCCTGTTTAAGACGTATCGTCTGCCCAGGTCAAAGCAAGCATCTTCAAAATGATCAGAACAGAGTACAGAGCTCTTGGAGGAATTCAATGAAGCTCGCTTCATATTGACCATCCTTACTGTGTTACAGTTCCGGTCTTGGTACCGGTTCAGTCCAATGGCTGAATGGGAATCTGCAGCAAATGTAAACACATGTCATAGAATCAATTACACATAATTAAGAAAGTTTGACGTGTCCAAAGGAAACAGATGCCCCCGCAGAATTGTAGTACAAAATGTTTTTTTATTGTTTTATGATGCAATTTTCTGTAAATCAATTAAACTATACACTAAATAAAATAAGATTTCAGTTCTTGATGTTTTAATAAGAGATTACCACAATTTTGTTTATGAATTTTGAACAGAAAAGTTGATATTTCCCCCAAATTACTAAATCATGGAAATTGAATGCCTACAAAAAAAAACACTTTATAAGTAATATGACATTTCATTCCTAATACATGATTATATACGTGTTGTCCCTAGGTGTCCTGAGTCTTGTCAATCGAGGGGGGGGGGGGGCGAGGAGAATTTGCACAATGGAAAAATTGATATACATTGGGTTTCAAAGCTTAATTTCATTTCGGGTAAATCAATATGCTTTATTTCATTTGAATCAATTATACCAATTTTAGGGCATAAAATACAAATTCAATTCAAACCTATAAATATAGCCCTTGAACTACTTATTTTTTTAATTCAGGAATTCTGATCAAATGTATATTAAAAACAATCAGTAGGCCTATATAATGTTTTTAACCCTTATGAGACTGGGGGCTGATTTACCCCCTTGTCATATTTTGCAATAAATCCACTGCACAATTTTTTTTACCGCATCACTCACAGACTTACAGCATCACTCACTTTTTCGAGTCTCGCGCAACTTTTGAGACCAAAATTGCGACCCCCTGGTATGTGCTTTCGAAATTACACAACATTTTGGAAGTGCATGCAGACCAAAAGTTGCTGGAAAAATGTGAATTTGCGTACAAATCTATGGAAATAGTGTTTTTAGCCATAATTCATAAATGTGCCATTATATTTCCTTTTACTGATTAAAATCAATTAATTTCAACTTTTTTACGGTCAAATATGGTCCCCGACTATTTCCATTGAAACAACAATAAACACATAAGAAAATAAGTGTGATGTTGAAATATATTGAGTCTGTGAACCAAAAGTGATCATTTCAGGGGCATTATTTAGTTAATTAGAGCAAACTTTTGATTTTACGCGTAAATTAGCAATGAGATTTAGGCAAAATTTGATTATAGTTTTTTAGAATATACCATGGGTAATGCGTTTGCCAATCATCGCTGTGATCCCATGATTGACTGCCCAGATCATAAAGCCCCCCCCCCCAGTCTTCTTAGGAAATGAAATAGCCCAGTCTATGTAGGTTACTGGTAATGTTTTTTTTTTTACTTTTTCATTTTTCTTATGTACAGATTTTCAAATTTATTACTAATAGAAATTTTCAGCAATTTCTGAAAATAATGATACAGATACAAATTTTGGCAATGACTCACATTGAGTTGTACATGAAATCAAGTTTTTAAGCAATTCGGGATCTGATAATATGCACTTGTGTATATCATAACTGCGTAACCATGCATGCATTCCAAAAATAGTCTTAAATGTTGTGTGGCCCTGCCATGTTTACGAATTTATTGTAGATAAAAGTGAGCTAATCACATAGATTTGTTTGTTAAAATGATATTCTTAATATTGATTGCTGTGCAAGATTGAACAGGGAGAAGAGGAACATGACAAAGCAATCAAGAAAGAGTAAAGGGGGGAAGAGAAAGAGGATTTATTTATAACACACAAGTAAAAAAAATGTGTTTTAAAACACACTGGTTAAAACGTGCCAACCCGGGCCCCAGTTAACGCGATCAGAAATCCATTCAATATGATTGAACTTAATATCATGCAGAAATCAATACGCATATAAATATAATCAAAAAAATAAATTTTGAACCAACTTGCATAATGAGCTGTGAACTTAGCCTGTATTTTGGTGACATCTACCTACACACCAAATTTTTTAAATCCATTGAATTTTTTTCAAGTTATTGCGCGGAAACCAAGGGGGGGGGGCTGACAGGGGCAACACTTAATGCCCCCTCCGGGCTTCATCTGCAGGGGCATAAAAACTCTAGGCCTACTCATCAGCAGGGGCCCATTTCTCAACACCTGGACAAGTTAGTCCTATTTATCTACCAAACACAGAATTAGTTCCAAAATTACCCAAAAGGATTAACTAGAATCCATTAATATCATATTGATACTATTGGTGGAAAGTACATACCAGACGTAGCCTTAGTCACAAAATAGCAAATTTTCCAAAAGTTGCAAAAAATAGAGGCAAAATATGCTTAAAAAGTACTTAAACATGCAGACATGGGCATTAAATTTCTGAGGAAATGAAATTAACACTAATTCATATCATGATAAAAAAAATCACATGTAAGTGGACATTGAGATATTTATCCCAAGATATAAAATTTGAATAGTTTACGTAAGTAAACCATAAGGCTTTCTTCCTAACATGATGGTTTCTAGTGTTGCTGTTGGATGTTTGTGGTCTATATCATGGTTGTTCCACTTTATATGTTTGTCATTTTGCCTCCGACGAAGATTCTGCTAGGATCGAAAGCTTAGGCCCCCTTTTGACTCTCTAATTTACTCCATTGGCTCTTTTTTTTTTAGATAAGCAGTTTTCAGCAGCTTCTTTTTGCCTTTAACATGATGATAATCAAACAGATTTTCAGGATTCCAAACATCATCAAAAAATATATTATCATGGATTGTTAAACTCTTTAGATACCTAAACGCACAATTTTATGAATGCTATGCGTATATTAGAGGAAGAATTTATTAAAATTTTGATAAGAGTCTGAAAACGAGTCCAATTATGGATGACCTGAAGTGGTAGAATCTTTGTCAATTCAATTATTTTACTACCTTAAATTAACACTTGTTATAATTTCTGTGCATTACAATTACTATTGAATGATTTATCCCACTTGTTTGCTATATAATTCATTTTTCTTTAAATTATTACGTAATAAAATTTTCAAATTTCGAGGCTCATTTGAATGTCACAGTCTATCCACATGATATCACTACATAAAGGACAAGTCCACTCCAACAAAAACTTTATTTGAATAAAAAGAGAAAAATTCAACAACCATAACACTGAAAATTTCATCAAAATTGCATGTAAAATAAGAAAGTTATGGCATTCTAAAGTTTCGCTTCATTTCACAAAACAGTTATGCACATCTCGGTCGATATGCAAATGAGAAACTGATGACATCACTCACTATTTCTTTTGTAATCTATTATATGAAATATGAATTATTTTTATTTCTCGTCATTGTCATGTGAAATGAAGTGTCATTCCTCCCTGAACACGTGGAATTACATTATTTTAACATTTTGTGCTTCAGGCAAGGAGGTCCTAATTGTCAAATTTGTAAAAAATGAAATATTGTATAATTCAAACAATAAAAAAACAAAAGAAATAGTGAGTGACTCTCTCATTTGAATGTAACTGGCTCGTTAATATAACTATTTTGTTCAAAATAAGCGAAACTTTGAAATGTCATTAATTTATTATTTTACATCCGATTTTGATGAAATTTTCAGCATTGTGCTTGTCTGGTCTTTCTCCATTGATTCAAATCAACATTTTTTCTGAGGTGGACTTGACCCTTAAGAAAGAAGTAAGTTATGACAGGTTTGGAGATGTCATAACTATTTGGTCAAGTTGTCCCCGATCTTGGCAGAGGGATTCGTGAAACAGTTCGCTAACAGGTAGCTAACTATTTCCAATTTAGTTAAGAAGTTAGAAGACTTAACGGTGTTGAGAAACGGGCCCCAGTCTACGCAAGCAGAACCAAACAGAATCAGTTTGCCACACTCAAATTCCCAATTTGCACTCGCATCAATTATTTAGTTACGTACCTATCATTTTATGATCTAGTGCATAGAACAAATGACCATTTTTTTTAGGTCGGAATGTCAACAATTTTCAGCTCGTGCTTCGCATTCCCATTATTGAAATATGTACCATCCTCATGGTTAAACAGTCCTTAACAGGATCATGCTAGAACACTTATTAAAAATTATGTTCGTGTTTGGCATTCTCAGTAATTATCTAGAACACACACATCTTGTTCAGGATCACAAACGGTGCCTAGAATGTTAAATTTTCAGGACAAAATACATCCTAAATACATATATAAAAGTTCCAAAAAAAGTAAGAAAAAAAATTGCTTGCCTTTGCACTTTTTATATAAGGCCTACGTGATTATTTCATATTGATGTTATTTTATAAGAAACCAACTCGCATATTTAATGACCCAGTGTAGTGGTCCACCCGGATACCCCCAACCAGTAATTGGGAGGAGATACCTGCGGGTCACAGTTCTGTGTGCGCACCCTTGTAGGCGACCCAGATTGGCTGGCTCCTCCAATACGCCTTGGAATGTCTTTAACAGATATATGGCACTATATAAATGCTGTGCATCATCATCTACCAACACACCCAAATTTTAAAAAATCTGATGACTTTTGATAAGATATCGTGAGGAATCCAACTCGCATATTTAATGAGCTGTGATCTTTGACCAGCATATTCCGAATTCGAACTTAGCCTGTATTGGTATCATCTACCTACACACCCAAATTTGTTCAAATAAGTAGAATATTTCATAACTCATAAAAAAGACATTATCATGCGGAAACTAAATTGCATATTTAATGTGTTTTGACCTGCCGACTCCAAATTCAAACTTGGCCTGTACTATCAGAGGGTCGTGTGCTCGAATCCCGCCATGGACTAGCGTCCTTTGGCAAGGGGTTAATCCACTTTGCCACTCTCCACCAGGTGTTAAATGGGTACCTGGTAGGATGTGAAAGCCTATGTATAATGTAGTATGCCTAGCAATTGAGTCTTGGAACTCTTGTTGGAGTGCTCCCCAGGGAGTGGAGAAGGTGCATACATTGTACGCAGGCATACAAGGTTCTGATGACCGTGGTAATACTGAGTCTGGAAAGCGCTTAGTCTCTTAGAGATGTCGTTCCGATGCACTAAGCGCTATATAAATATGTGGAATATTATTATTATTATTACTATGGTGTCATCCACTCCTATGGTGTCACCCACTCCAAGCTGTGGGGAAGTTACACATTGATGCAGAGGTTCGAGCCCTGATCACGTCTTTCGGATTGTGACATTAAAGGTCGGTCCCAGACGTAAATAATCAAACCTGATTGATATACGTCTGTCAAAAACTCAAAATACACACACACACTCCTAGTACCAATGATTAATGTTAATGTTTGGACCTCATAGGCGACATTACCCAAAATATGGGTTGCCGGTTGGACAATGCTGTTCTGAATCTGATTTCAAACTCAAGACTTTGGTAAATGTACGCCTTAATACAAATTGGAGTTATGCGATATGACTTTCATTTGGTGGGAAGACATTTAATACTTTATAAAATTAGTTGAAATTAAAATGGATTATATTAATGCTCACTGTTGGTGAGCATTTCTACACGATCCCCCTATTGAGATTTATAGTAAATATTTTGGAATTATATTAGTTATGCGACCCCTCCCTCATGATGATCACAGCATTATTTGTAATGGGGATATATTTCGTTCATATTCTTGTCTCTTCTTTCTCTTTTTAGCCTTTTTTTTGCTTGTTAAAACCTTTTCATTTTTTTTTGGGGGGGGGCTTGCCAAATTTTATGTGGGTCAAAATTACATTCATTTTTTTAGTGACAATCTTATTTTTCATTTGTCAAATTTTACGCAAGACAAAATTACCTTCGATCATAATTACAGTTAAAACCTTTTTTTAATTTTAATTTTTTTTTTGGGGGGGGTTGCCAAATATAACATGGACAAAATGACTTTCCCTTTTCTTATTTATTTTTTTGGGGGGAGCTTGCCGAATATCACGCGAACGAAATGACTTTCATTTTTAGTGACCATCACTTTACGTGAGACAAAATGACCGGTTTTTTTTAAGTGAGAACCTTTTTTGGGAGTTGTCTAATTGTACTTGAGAAAATTCACCCCACCCCCCCCTACTTTGGAAAATCTTGGATTTACCTCTAGTTTTAATCATGATTAACCCTAAATAGACTGGGCTATTTCGATGCCTAAGAAGACTGGGGAGGGGGGCTTATTCAGCGCCCCCTTATGATCTCGGTCGTCAATTGCGCGATCGCGACGAAAATTGGCACACATTACCCATGGCATAATCTACCAAATTATCACATCAAATTATGCAAAAAATCTCATGTTTCATTAATTATGCTAATTTTTGCGTAAAATCATTAGTTTGCTCTAATTAATAAAATAATGCCCCTGAAATGCTAATTTTTGTTTCACCTACTCTAGATAGGCATCTGATCAAATTTATTTTTAAAAAATTTCAACATCATGTTTATTTTCTTATGTATTCTATTGTTTTCTAAATTTCTTATGTATTTCATTGTTTTTCGACTTTGTTTTTCATTGTTTTTTCAATGGAAATTGTCAGGGACTTTATTTTGACCATGAAAAAGATAAAATAAATTGATTTTAAGCAGTAAAAGGAAAAATAATAATACATTTATGAATTTTGGCTAAAAACACTATTTGTATTGGATTTGTACACAAATTCACGTTTTTGAGTAATTTTGGGTCTGCATGCACGAACGAAATGTTGCGTAATTTCGAAAGTGTGTACCCGGGGGTCACAATTTTGGTCTCAAAAGTTGTGCGAGACTTGAAAGTAAAAAGTCAGCGAGCAACGAGGTCAAAAAGATTTGCGCGCGGATTTATCACGAAAAATGTCGAGGGGGGGCTGATTCAGTCTTTTTAGGGTTAAGATCATGCGTATACCACGGCAGAGGCGTAAACCGCTGCAGGGGCATGCAGGCTGGCCCTTGATCCCTAGTGGATTTCACCGGAAAAAAAATCCAGATAAGAGAAAAGGAAAGAGAGAGGGGGGGGGGGAGAAAGGGAAGACTGGGAAATAAACGAAAAGGTCCCCCCCAAAAAAAAAGGAGGGGAAAAGAGAAGAAAAAGCGAAATCATTAAAGGGGTGTATATTATAACTTCATTTATAATTGTTTTTCCTTCTTTTATGGGGGGGGGGTCAAAAAAATAAAAACCTTAACGAAATGTTTTTCTATAATTACATTTAGGTCTACACTCGCGATTTAATAAAAAATAGTAGCCATCTATATACAAATGATGCGTTAGAGTGGGTCAGTAGGAACTCTGTGTACAAGGTAACCACATGCACACAGTTCCACTGACCCACGAAAGAAACCCATGCATCATCTGTTTTATAGAATGGAATTTTTTTTTTAATAAACCACAAAAATTAATGATTTACTGGATGCATGATAATTTCATGCGTCGGGTAAATTTAATTTACCGGACACATGATTTTTTTTACCGGACGCATGATTTATTTACTGGACGCATGATTTATTTACTGGACGCATGATTTATTTACCGGATCGATGCATGAAAATTCCAAAATCTAATGCAGAGCGCAGACACTTTGATAACCCTGGACAACATAAATATGGGCTTAACTGGATAATGTTGCCACAAAGATATTGTTATACCCAAAATGCCAGATACAGCTTTGCATTGACTATATCTTGAGCAGTTGAGGCAGCCTCCGACCTCCAATACATGTAGCTGTGTGTGTGTATGCGGGCCGCGCCGGGGGCCAGCGCCTGCCTGGGCCTGCAGTGGATATTTCGCTGTGCACAGCCAGCCCAGGGCAGTATAGATCTAACGTTAGATCGTACATGTATGTCTGGACTTCTCAACTAACGAGTATGTGGGCAGTTTTAATCCCAATGACAATTACGGTACCGTATTTGTACTTACAGATCATTTTGCATCCTTTGATTCATTCTGCTTTGATCGAAATTCAAATTTTGACGTAAACAAGCGACGGTAACAGTACATGCGCGATGACATCACAATGACCTTTTCGGACGATTGCTTGTTTACAGTGGATATCGTTGCGTTTTGATTATCGGGATATCGTTCATGCAGCCCAGTAAAATTTTTGCATTGCTCTCAACCAATCAGATTGCAGGGATTTTCTCATCCATTACAACTATAAAAAGTTTTAAAATTGCTAAAGATCCAGAGATATCAAAACCCCGGGGGGGGGGGGGGGGCACTCAGTATATAATGCATAGTGGGTATGTGCCGCGGAGGGGACCCCCATTTTCACACTCAAATTTCCGTTCCAAGGCATAGCATTTTCTTCTTATCGAGAAAAAAGAAGAGGGAAATCCGCTCCAAAGCTTCGCATATTTTTCGTTACGCCGCTCCGATCGCATTGAATGAGTCGAATTTTGGTGAAAAGCGGCTGCAGAGCTCCCCGGCGGAGGCCGCGCTAGCTGCATCATGCACGCATGACCGTTCCATAGGGATGCATACGCACTCACACGCTGGCGATCCGTTCCAAGGACCCCGTTTTCACAAACACTTGTCGTTCCGAAGCCCGTTCCGAGGACCCTCCTTTTTAGGACCTACAATAAGCCGGCCGCTCCAAGGCCCCCGTTTTTTGTCTCGCCCGCGGCACACCCCCACCACATTTTTGGTCGAGTGCCCCCCCCCCCGGGATCAAAACCCACCTGCTGATTTAGCACTGGGGTACACAAGCCAGGGTTATGCCCAGTGCATGCCCCCCGAATGTTCTACGTACAACCAAGATATAAAAAAATGAAGGGAATTAAAGAAACCAAAATTAGGAAAAGTGTAATTAAGGTAAGATATCTGTCTCAAATTTAGATTTGCACGAAAGGTTTTTTCTCGCTTGCTTTATTCGCTTGGAACATATAAAGCAACTTTATTCCCACGTGCCATATGTTTCGGCCTCTTTCTTTCTACTATTTCATTTTTTTTACTCATCATGCTCCTGCCACACAGGGGTTTGCCCTAATGCATGAACAATCATTAAAAAATATCATTTTTCATGTGACTGGGAATTTTTTGCTCTACCCCTCCCCCCTCCTCGATCCCTGTATCGATTTGACTTGACATGGGCCTATACCTGATGTATTCTGCTTCAATATAAAATCATAACGGATAGAACGCCTTGAATACAGGCCAAACAGCCTAACGACACACACACACACACATTGCCGTGTCACGTGACAATCAGTATTAAACGAGGATGTGTACAACCCTATGGCGACAAGGCTAGTCGCAAAAGTTGAGCAAGTTCTGGACGAATAGGCTTCAATACCCCAAGAAAAGAAGTAGTATCTAGGGACTAATTAAAAATAGTTTTCTTAATGGAGTTCCATGTTAAAATCTAGTAATTTAAGTCCAACTTTTAATTCGCGTGCACTCACATTTTTAACACAGGAATTAATAGGCACGGTGCCTAGAGTGTCATCTACCAACACACCTAAATTTAAAAAAAAAACAATCAAATATATTTCAATTTATTGCACTGAAACCAAGTGGGGGTGGGGGGGAGGCAGGCAAATCAATGGACAGGTGGAACGCTTAATGCCCCCTCCGGACTTTGTCTGCGAGAGCATAATTACAGAGGAGCTGAATTTGAAGAGGGCCTGAATCAAGACTGAAACATCGCAATACGTGTAAGTGGAGTAGGCTAGGGCACTCACACTAGTACGAGGCCCGGGGGGGGGGGCACTCAGTATATAATGCATAGTGGGTATGTGCCGCGGAGGGGACCCCCATTTTTACACCCAAATTTCCGTTCCAAGCCAAGGCATAGCATTTTTGTCTTATTGAGAAAAAAACAAAGAAAGCTGCTCCAAGGCAAAGCATTTTGTTCTCATCTAGAAAAAAGAAGAAATTCGCTCCAAAGCTTCGCATATTTTTCGTTACGCCATTCCAGTCGCATTGATCTGCTGCAATTTTGGTGAAAAGCGGCCACAGAGCGCTGTCCGACCATCGTCTCTGAGCGAGCGCACCCGGCGGAGGCTGCGCTAGCTGCATCACGGATGCCCGTTCCATAGCCTATAGGGATGCATACGCACGTACTCACACGCTGGCGATCGATCCGTTCCAACTTCCAAGGACCCCCATTTCACAAAATTTTAGTTCCAAACCCCGTTCCGAGGACCCTCCTTTTTACAATACTCCCGCTCCAAGCCCAAGGCCCCCGTTTTTGTCTCTCCTGCGGCACACCCCCACCACTTTTTTGTTCAAGTGCCCCGGCCCCGGGGTATGAGGTTAGTGAGGCTGGGTAAACTTGCGCCAAGTTGCGGCCAATTTGCGGCCAAGCCCGCCCAACATGCCCAAACTGTTGAATAAATTTGTTATTTCAAATTAAAAAAAAATATATTTGTCATCTGATTTCAATGAAATTTTCAGCATTTTGCTCTGTATGAATTTTACATTATTTGCTAAGTTCTAGGCCAAAATATCTTCAGCCTGTATAATTCCTCACCATTTTAGGTGTGCAGAAAAGACCAATCCCCCCCCCCCCCCCCTTTGTCTGACTACAGTACACAAACTTGAATACATGGGACTATAATTTTTACAGTACACAGCTTCTTGCAAATGAAAGTAGCAGGTATGGCAACCACTACGATTTCCCATTTTGTTTTCAACGTAATTCAAACATAGCTGAACTTACGAATGCAATGTCCGTCCACATTCTACTAATTAGAGAAGTTGTTTGCAGCTCTTGTTGGCATGAATAACCATGATAACGTGAAATCTAAGCTAAACAGGAAAGGTTCACCAACATGCCGACCTGTGAGTGTGACCGTCCCGCGGCCGGATATCGATCGATCGAAGATCGGCTTGAGCAAGGTGCAGCCAATCAGCGACGATCTCATATACCCTGCCAGAAAGAGGAGACAGAATTATTTTACATGGACGGAATTTTTTGTGATGTGACACAAAATCATTTCGTCGACAGAATTTTTTGTGATGTGACACAAAATCATTTCATCGACGGAATAGATATTCGCAACGCAACGAAATGAATTTTGAGGACGCAATTTTATTCCGTCTCGACGAAATTGATTATAAGTGTGACACAAAATAAATTTCGTATACGAAATCACACTGCATCATGACGAAATGAATTTCGTTGGAGTGAAACACAAATTTTCCTACAGAATTTTCCTTTGAACACTTGGGGTGCCATTTCGTTAGATCAAAATTCATTTCGTGTGTACGAAATAAATTTTGTGGACGAAATTACATTTTGTCTCGACGAAAATTTATTTTGTGTGACAAGAATAATTTCGTATACGAAATAAAATTGCATCATGACGAAATCATTTTCATATGAACAAAAAAACTTTTGTGTACGGAATGGCGTGAATTGGACGGAGTATGGCACGCCAAAAAAAGTTTGTGGACGCAATTACATTTCGTCTAGACGAAATTTTTTTCGTTGAGACAAAATTAATTTTGTGTGTCACAAAATAAATTTCGTGTACGAAATAAAACAGCGTCATGACGAAAAGATTTTCGTCTGAATAAAAACACATTTTGTGTACGGAATTGCTTGAATTGCACAGAATATACTGGCGGACACTTGGCGCCCCATAGCTTCTCGCCTTCACAAAACCAGGAGTTAAATTCAGTGCAAGGTTGGCAAGCATCTTTCTATGAAAAGCTTCTGAGACTGACACTGACCTTTCCTTATTAGCAGGTTGTTGGGACATTTTGAGCTCCAGTTATTGACATGGGTGGTTTGGATAACTGTAATATTACCCCTTCTAAATGCAGCTTGGTGAGCCTGTGCTTGAAGGAAAGAGGTTTTTTTTCCTCATTCTCTCTCATACCCTTTTTACACAGGATTTTCTTAGACCCGGACTATCGCTAACCCCGTACTATCCTTAACCCCGTATTATTTTTTTTCCTTTTCACACATGCCAAATTGTTATTGCTAACCCCAGATAAGGAATGCTTGCTTTTCACACACGAAACTCGCTAACCCCGGACTAGTGGTTTTTGTCGATCATTCGTAGTACAAGTACTTCACTCGTACCCTTTTTACACACGCTAAAGTTTCCTTAACCCCGTACTATAGGTGGGGCTAAATTGCCATTTAGCCCCACCTATAGTACGGGGTTAAGCTTAGCCCACTTTCGTTTTACACTAGCGATCTTAACCCCGTACTATCGCTCTTAGCACCGCAATTGCTGGGATAACCCTGCTTTTTTGCAGGGCCAAATAATCCCGTACTAAAGGTGGGGTTAGCCCACTTTGCCAAAATGCTGTGTAAAAAGAAAGTGGGCTAAGCTTAACCCCGTACTATAGGTGGGGCTAAATGGCAATTTAGTACGGGGTTAAGGAAATTTTAGCGTGTGTAAAAAGGGTCTCAATGATAAGATCTGTGCAGAAACCAGAGACCATTTGATCATTGAGTAGCACTGAAGAAAGATGTGAAGAAATTGAGTGTTCGTTGTATGATAGACAAGATAACAGCATCTTCAGAGAGAGAGAGAGAGAGAGACTGACGTGGACATTAGGGGAGAGAGACATGCAGACTCAGCAGATTGTGACAAAAATTGAGAGAAATTAATAATAGGCATAGAAAGTCCTCTGCGTATGATTTGTTTTAAATGACAGGGGCCGTCTTAATTACAAATAGTTGCGATTGATCGGATCGTAGCAACTATGGAAAGCCAGCAAAGTCAACAAATAAAATACATGTTTGTTCACAAAATTTCTAGATATAAATGTATGTCCATAAATTCATTGATTTCTTGACAATTTGGTGTGTTCTCCTTTGTTTTCAAAGGACATTTTGCAAATTTCCTGTAGAAATAATTATGACACTGATGGATTTCCATAGAGTTCCAATTGATTGGATCAATCGCAATTCTATGTAAGACGGGCCCCAGATCAGATTTTTAAGTCGGTCATTCATGCTTGCATTCTGTCAACACCAAAAAATAAAACCAGAGGATAAATGAATATCATCCAGTGCTCCCTCTGATAAGTTTGTGATTTTTATTTCTGCAAGGAATGAATGGTTTTTAGCATACATGTACATGTATAGTCGATTAAAGTGCATTCTCTTTGGTAATCAAGTATTTCCAGGTTTTAATTGTCTTTGTATCGTGTTCATTATGCTTCCATACTTGGTCAATCACATTTTCTTTTCTGTAACTAAATGTTAGTAACACTTTTTTTTCATTACTCCAGACAACTTCCCTTCCGATACTATCCAGTCTCGTCCGCTACCCAGTACACCGACCCACGCTCAATCTCCAGATATCGCTGGATGGAACTCAACTGAAGATGTCTGCGGTGGTGATGAGCATGATCCTGATCTGTTTGTGGTCCTCTACGACTTCAATGGCGGAGTCGAGAACCAGCTCACGGTCAGAAAGGGTAAAGAAACTTTGTTTTGTTGCTTAACTGGGGGTAGGGGAGGAGGGTTTATTTCCAATTTGTAAAATGCCAATTTGTCCAATTACCAACTCGTCTACTATCATTTTGTCTACCATCAGTTCGTCCACTATCCACATGGTCTAATTGCCAATGCTTCCACTCACCATTTCATTTAAAAACCAGTTGGTCCAACAGCCATTTATGCCATTTGGTCTAATTAGACTATTAAAGTGTTAATTGTGCAGAGTTGCTAATTTTCCGGATTTTTCCGGAATTCCGGATTTTTTCCTTTGCTGAAAAATATTCCGGAAAAAAAATCGATTGTCAAAGTGAAATCCGTAAAAATTTCCCCTCCAAATCTTGTCACGGAGTTCGCTACGGAGAGCGCAATTTCAATTTTGGATGGCCATTTTGCGCAGACGGAAAATTATTAGCGTTGTGCGCAGCATGAAGTTTAGCACGGTACGCGCGAGCAATACATTGTAGCAGTTGCAAACGCCGCCCTATACCCTGCAGGGATACGGGTGTCAGCGCTATCTATCCCAGTCGGGCGATCGCCCGGTAGAACCGCTCGAAGCACGGCCCGGTGTGGCTGCAATTGCCTGCTGCTGCGTGAGTGATTGGTTGTCTACCGCGGGATTTCAGCTGAAAACCTATTTGCTACCATGAAATATGTGTTCTCTGGTGCGTATTCATCAATTCATATGTGTGAACTATCCATCATTTTGATAGAAATTGTGATTTATCGATTTTCAATAGTATAGGATTGTCTTGTTGATGAGTACAGTGAGTGAAAAAGGGCACCCCAGCTGCTACATACACCCGTCCCGAGTCGCACCCATTGGCCGCAGCATATTAACCCGCAGCAGGTTAACCCGTACCGTAATGAGTACGGGTTACATGATTTTTTTTTTTTGAGCACCTTTCTTGCCTATGATATGAAGTTTATTATGTCATTAATTATTTGTTATGTACTACTGTAGATTAATGATTTCAGCCCTCTAAAGAATAAGAAAATAAGCTTCAGGGGGCTTCACCCTTGACCCCGCCAGGGGCCCTGGGCGGGCCCCTGGACCCCCGGCCTGGGTTTTCAGGATTTTTTTGAGCTATCAGTTAGCATCTCTGATTGTGCAAAATGAATAAAAATGAAATGGATATTAGACCAACTGGTTATGAGATGAAATGGTCATAGACAAAATGGTGACGATTGGACCAAATGGTTGTTAGATGAAATGTTGATGGACGGAATGGCATTGGGTTAAATGAAAGTAGACCATGTGGCGAGTGGACCAGTCGGCATTAGACAAATCGGCAATTTACCGAGGAGGAGGGGGTGAGAGGGAGTTGTGTGAGGCAGAGTCCGAAGTAAAAACATCTGCAATATTTTTCTCTTTTAAATAAAACCTGTTCCAAAGCAATGGAAAGGGCTTTGGGATATAGCCTTTTTACATATCTTCCTGATATATCCAATTGACATTATTTTCTATTAGCAGTTGCAATTTACAAGCATTTGAATCCAGTACTAAATATTTGAATGTAGATGTTGGATATCACTCAGGTGAATTTTGAAGAAAAAAAACCCTGTTCAATTCTTGCATGATATTGATTTTTTTATTCAAAAATAACCTGTGGGATATGCCTACGGATATACATGAATGCATCATACATGTATATCGATATAGATCAATTGTATCCTACTCTTAGCAGGATATTCTATTACTATGCCTGAAGACATACATTTATCACAAGATATTATGTGCAATGGTACATAGACATTGATGCCTGTATGCAGGTTTAGATTTCTGAATCAATTTTTTTTTCCATCAGGACATCTTGCCCCTAAAGCAGAAACGTGTTTGCAAGCAAGTATTGGTTCATTTCAAATGTACATGTGAGCAGTTCAGGCTTGTTTAGACAGAAACAAAGTGGATGTGACAGGTGTCAAAAATACACTGAATGTATTAAGAATTTGCAGACAAACTATACACAGTTGTGCTCAAAAGATGGTGAACCCCACACACTCCTTCATGCTGAGTGTTGAATGTAGAAAACATACTGATGTAAGTACAATTTTTTGGCGATCCAAGAGAAACAGACTTTATTGAATGTACTTTTTCTTTCACCTGAATTCCCAATTGAATATCTCAAACAAGGTAGAACTTTAAGACTTTAAATTTTGGCCATTTTCTGTTGGGGTTTACCAACTTATGAGCACCACCGTATGTACATTGAATTCAAGGCAATGAAATACGGTGGACGAACCAGATGTTGAATGCGAGGCAATACAAAGCTGCGAATGAACCATTCTTTTTAAAAAATATTGCAAAAAGAATTTTCCAAATCTGCATGGACAAACCACATCAAACACGGGTGTCATCAAAATGAACAGTGTCTTGAGTTTATTTTTGCAAGTTACAGGAATTCTTGATGGTCTTCATCCTGTTTTATTTCATGTGTATGATCAAAACTTGGGCATCATTTTTTCTTCCATCGTCACATCAAAGTATCTGAACAAGGCTTTGCAGTAGCTTCATGTAATGTACACTCTCTGTATTAAAAAATCTCATTTTGGCATTTGAACAACAATTGCCTCCTTCCCTTGGGTTATGTTGCATCTTTATTGATCGTTCATTTATGTGTGTAATTTAATTTTGCGAGATGAGCAATTTCGGTTTTAGAAAACCTGTCAATCAGATTGCTTTGTCACTTATTCCTGGTCATCAGTCACTGTTGGCTGCTATTCTACATTTAGCAATCCGGATAACATTTTATGTGGGTTATGTGGTATCAATACTTTGTTTACACTTCTCCATTGAACCTGTAAAAATTGTTTTTAATTTACTTGTATTTATTTTAATTTGTAGTTTTATTTATACAGGGCAACATTGTCAGTTTCAAAACTGCTTTCCACATCACCGCTGTCATGATATACAATTTGTTATCATTAATATAATTGAATCAGTAATATTTACATGATCAATAGCACTTCAATAGTCACATATCTATCAAATATAGAACCCAAAAGAATTGAAAAAAGGACTAACAAAAAAATATATATCTACATTAAAATCTAAGCAATGAATAAATTGGTTTCATCAAAATAAACAAAACCCTATAAAACAACGCCCCCCAAAAAAAATGAAAAAGTAAACAATATGAAATTTGTCCTAATTAAATTTAATACCATATTGCTGCTTTCCTTTCATTGGATCTTGTTGTTAACCGTTTATTTCTTTTTTAGGGCAGGTGCTTGGGGAGGGGGGTGTCCAAAAGGACGAAAAGGAACTAGATACATGTAAACCGTTAATGAGTCAGCTGATGGAGCATTGACTTATTGATGTGATGAACAATCTAGGAAGTTTCGAATTAAGGGACAGTGTATTGGTACCAGCCATAAACACCAGGATCCTGTTCCAATAAAAATTTGTACGATTATTGTATTACCGTGGCAACAGGGCTCGGTAATCAATCACAATCTTGGTGTCCATGGTAGTTTGAAAATGCCAAAGTTTATGAATTGTGGCCCTGCTGCTGGGGGGTATGATTGTAGTGCTTTTCCTATGCATCAGGTAAAAATATTAATTGGGGCTAGGGGCAAGTTAGCCCCCCAAATGCTCAAAAGAGCCCTGGAAGCTAAGGAAAGGAACAATGAAAATCCTCATTTATCTCAATTTTAAAGTCTTGATCCAATGTTGTAGAGTTAGGCAGTAAGCTGTGAAAAGTAGCCCCTGAAAATTGAATTGAATTGATTATATTTCATTCTTCATAAAAACACATACCCTGTATAAAAGTCAATACATACAAATAAAAACAATGATGAACATATCAATATCATGGTTATAGATTAACATAAGAGAACAACAAAGAAAACAGTTTATGTCGAATGAGGGGTCAACAAAACAGAGCAATTTGCCTTGTTGAGCGTTGACCCCAAAATAAATATGACAGTAAGAACTAAGAGGGGGGGGAAAGAAAAAAGTCAAAGATGTGGTAAACATACATGTACATGTATAATATTAAGTTACTGAGTACAAGTTTAATAGAAACAATGGAAAGGAATGTTTAAAGTTTAAAGAAAGTTGATTCTCAAGATGATAAAAACAATGGAAAGGAACGTTTAAAGTTTAAAGAAAGTTGATTCTCAAGATGATAAAAACAATGGAAAGGAACGTTTAAAGTTTAAAGAAAGTTGCTTCTCAAGATGAATAAATACCATTGATTCTTAAAATGAATAATACCGTAGATGAAATGTGCAGGTTGTCAGAGATTTTCTTGATATGCCATTGACTGATATATTATTCAATACCAATAGGTGGTTTCAGACCGCCTCGAAGTTCGCCAGTTCCAGGTATTCTCTGATCGGGAAATTTACCCCGATCAGAAAATACCAGGTATTTTGGTAATGTGAAAGCAAACTACGCGTAATTTCCCCGAAAGAAAATACCCGCTAAATAGTAGGTACTTGGCGAAATTACGAGAACTTTCGTGGGAATTTTTCCAAGGTCGCAGGTATTTAGGCGATGTGAAAGCAAATTACGGGAACTTTTATCCCAGCGTGTCGTTGGGCGCGACGGCGTGGGTGGCTGCTGGGCAAGTGATTTTGAATCTCCCGCCTTGCCTGCTTATCAGACCACGCTGCATATGCTCGTAACTTCGGGAACTTATCCCGAAGGATGTGTTTCGGGGCGGTGTGAATGCAGGAATAATTAACAGGTATTTTTTAGCCTTAAAAAGTTCTCGTAATTTAACGGGGATTCTTGTGATCGAGGCGGTTTGAGACCGCCTAGTGTCCTCTCTGATCGGTAATCAGTATGAAATTGTATATCTTTCCAGGTGACCATGTCCGTATCCTGGGCTACAACAAGGGTGGCGAGTGGTGTGAGGCCAAGAAACTCAAAAACGGCAAGACGGGCTGGGTGCCCGTGACGTACGTCACCCCTTTCAACAGCCTCGAGAAGCACTCCTGGTACCACGGCCCCATCTCTCGCAATGCGGCGGAATACCTCCTCAGTAGCGGCATCGATGGCAGCTTCCTGGTCCGGGACAGTGAAAGCAGTCCCGGTCATAGGTCAATATCCCTCCGTTTCGATGGCCGGGTGTACCACTATAGAATTAGCAGTGGGTCGGATGGAAAGGTTTGTATGAATATTTTTTTAAAGAAAAGTAATGGATCATCATTGCCTGCGTAGACCACTCTAGTAGGCTTAAATGTGTGTAGACAAGAAAGCTACCCATTTCATGCATGAGACTGAACGCAAGAAAGCAACCCCGGAAGAAAAAGACTTACTAGTATTAAAATCAAACATGGTCTTGCTCATTCTTTCTTTGCTTCCCAAATTTGCTTCTTTAATTTCTTGGCCATACATGTATATAGAATAAAAATGATAACACAAGTTATTTTAGACAAGTTTTCATGACAGTTATTCAACCAACAGCATATATTGGGATATCTCTTTCAAGATTTTTATAGATGTTAAGAGATGAAAAAGAAAATGTAGCAATAACCCTTGACCATTATTTATAAATTCTAAAGATCATCATACTCATGAAACAGCAGCACCTACACACATGTGTATCATTCACATGTGATTTTCAGATTAATGAGATGGCACTGATGGAAGTGAGTGAGGTCAAATTTAAGAAAAACAAGATATTAGAAGGATGATTTGCCAATAATTGGTTCATTGACCTCGTGATTGTGACAGATTAGTTGCATGAGTGACTTTAAGTTTGGGTTGGATTGAGCTGCAATGCAGTATTTACATGTACCTGTGGTTTATCTTCTAATGAGGATTTGGGTAATGAATCTATTGTCGAGTCCTAATACTCATATTACTAACAGAGTTTGAAAGAAGGAACTGATTTTATGGATGCCAGTGATCATGTTTTTTACCGAAGTTTTTATTTACTATTACCATAGTTTGATTGCAAGATTTTAGGCATCAAAAGTCTTTTCAAATTTTTTTCAAATGCTGTGTGTAAGAGAAATGATAGCAAGTTTTTGCAATTCCAACAAGGACGTATTTCACAACATAGTATATCTATTGAAAATACCTGTCAAATCACAATGAACAGCTTAGAGGTCTTCGTTAAAAAGTGGTGAACCATGACAGCAGATTGTCCTAAGATTTGGAGCTGAAGAAAAATTGCACAAATACAACGTTTGCCCAAAGTCCAGGACGACACTGCTGTTTCGATTTGACAAAGACTGCTTTGTCATGAAGGGCTTTTGACAACAGATTCTCTATGTTCCAGGAAGTGTCTGTGTAGTGGATGTGAAAACTTTTAAATCAGGGGACTGTTGCAGACAGAGTTGCAATTAATCGCAACTCTGAAAATCATGCACAACTCGATTTTCAACCAATCAACAGCGCGCATTTGGGACTTGCGATTGATTTTTTAGGATTGCGTTTAAACGCAACTCTTTCTGCAACGGGCCCCTGGAGTAAGATAGGGAGCATGTGTCCAGACACTACATAAAGGCAGGATCATTTCTTTTTTTTTTCTTCTCCTTTTGGAGTAGCATTGATTACCAAAAAAGTTATGTATTGCAATTCTTGAGAATGTAATCCTCAATTTGTGAAAAAGGAAACTGCTCATTTTGAGTTTTATTGATGATGATAATATTCTACTTTTATGAAGCTTAATACACCAGAATGATATCTCTAAGCACTTTACGGATGTATTTTTACCCGTGCTTGTACACAATTCATGCACTTTCTCCACTCCCAGTGGAGCATTCCAACAAGACACATACTATATTATGCATTTGTATCATTTTCCCCAGGTATTTGTCACGACGGAGAGCAAGTTCAGTACCATCGCCGAGCTGGTCCACCACCACTGCAAGCAGTCGGACGGTCTGATCACGACGCTGCGATACCCCGCGGCCAAGATGCAGAAGCCCATCATCTACGGGGTGTCGCCACTGCCAGACGAGTGGGAGATCGAGAGGACGGATATCTCGATGAAGAACAAGCTGGGCGGGGGACAGTACGGGGAGGTTTACGAGGCCATCTGGAAGAAACATAACAAGATTGTTGCAGTCAAAACACTCAGGGTTTGTTGTTTTTTTATTCTGTATGAAAAAAACAACAACTCACAAACAAACATTTTCACAATAGATATTACATCACTGGGCGCCTTGTCAGAGGGTGACATGACGTTATCTGGCAACAATTGCTCCGGCTTTATTTCATCTAAGATGTAGGGATAGGGTTGCAATAGGGGTATTATATTATATGTTAGGTTTACGTTAGGGTATAGCGTTAAATCCAGGGTTGAAGTTGATCATTCCATAAGAGTGCGGAATTTACAGAGTGGCCTGAATCGGAATGTATGGAGCAGCCACATTTTGTTCAGAAATCATCTTGAAAAACAGCCCTATACTTTTTCATTCTAAAATATGTTAACGAAAAATCAGTTACATGGTCAATAGGCGGGTGCACGCACCATGTCATTATGAATAAAAAGCAACAAGAGATTTTTGGGTGAGGGAGACAGCTAAAACAAAGAGAATAGACTCTTTCAAGTTGTTTTTGCTCAGTTTGTTCATCGTGTGCTATGTGCATAATATGTTCTGTAGGTATGTTGGCATGCAGATGTCTCAAATCAGCTGAAATGCAAACTATGTTCTCTATAATATGATTTTTCTTGTTTGTACAGGAGGAGAATATGAGGGTGGATGAGTTCCTAAGAGAAGCATCCGTGATGAAAAACATCAAGCATCCAAACTTGGTTCAGTTATTAGGTAAGGCATTGATTGGAGGATCTGTCAAGAAGCTGTTCATAAGTAAAGCTGGCCGCACACTATTCGTTTCAACACAAACTTTTTATTATTTTCATATTTAAAATTTCCAAGAAGTGTAACCTAATGCGAGGAGTAATTAAATCATAATTTTGCATTGCTGCTAGTCTTATGACCAGAGTATAAAGTCCAAGTCAGCTTCAAGTTGCAGCCTGTGATGATATCATGATGATTTGGATTTTTTTTACTCTTTGAATATAGGGAGACTTGAAATAGACTGGAATTTTGATTGTGTAGTGTGCACCACACTTTTGAAGTTATGCATGACTCAATGTTCCTTGCTATTTTATGGCTTGAATAAATTTTTGTGAAACACTGGTCCAAGGCAGAATGTAATGAACAGAAATAATAAAAATGCTCCCCCTCCCCAAAATAGATAGATAGATTCAATTCAATTCATTTATTTCCATATTCAAATTCAAATTGTACAATATATGGATTGATAGATAGATGGAATCAAATAGATAAATGACTTAAAAAATTGAATGAATGTATGAATATTTATGAAACTCAAAAAGTAACAAACCAAAATAAAAAAAATATGATAAAATCAACATCAACAGGAACAAGCAGTAATAAAACTTGTACCAAATTGACTTGACCTTGAATGTAATGTGTACAGGTAAATCAGGTAAGTGTATCATGCCTTTAGTAGTAGTTAGGCCCATTGCCAGAAGCCTGCCAGTCAATGTCAGTATGTCTCTGAGAGGAAATGTCTGTTTGAAACCACACTACACGTGACCGCCTGTTTATTATTTCTTAACCTTGATATCAAGATCGCAAAGGCAATCAAGAAATAATCAACGTCTGGTACATTTAAAGTGCTTTTGTGGAGACATTGCAGTGTAACTAGCACTCTGGAAAAGTGGAATGCACCAGACATTATCATTATTGTCATAATTATTATTTTCCTTATGAAATATCTCTTAAAGTACATATAGAGACAATATTTTTTTCGTGTGAGGCCATTAGGGCAACATAACAATGTTTTAAGGCCTGCTGTGTGTTTATAAAAGTACTTGGAGACATTATCACTGTGTAATGTACTTGTTATTAGGATGATGTGTCTCTCTGAAAGCACTTAGAGACATCACAGTGCATTTAATGTTCTATAAAAGTAGGAATGTTCTTCCTCTTTATTATAATGGTATGTCTTTATAAAAGCACAAACATGTAGACATTATCGAAGTGTATGAAGGTCTGTCTAAAAGTGGAGTGTTATAGTATTCTTCATATTTTTATAGTGTTATATCTCGTGAAGGGTAAGTTTAACCCTGACAAAAAGTATATTGTAAAAATAGCAGGAAAATATTTTCAAATATTGGCGAAGGTTTGAGGAAAACCCAACAAAGGATGAGAAATATTTTTGGCTATTTGACTTGTGACATCATATGCAAACAGCATTCCTACACATCATATGGTAAAAAGTCACTAAAACGTCATTTCTCAGAAATTTGAAAACGGTTTTTATTGTTCCTTAAGTATATCAATGGACAATTGATTTAACACCAGCTCCTTACAAGAAAATAAAAAAAACAAGTCATCTTGAACCATTAGAATTGAAATTTATGCATTTTATATTACATGTATATATTCATATTCCTTTATGACGTCACAAATCAACAACATGAAATTCAATAACTTTATTAATCTTCACTGTATTTTCCTCAAAATTTCACCTATATTTTCTATTATTTTTTTGGGGGGGGGCTATTTTTACAACAAAGTTTTCGCCAGGGTGAAGTTCAAGATACATGTATTTTGCACTCTAAAAAAGTTGATCTATATGAATAGTGTATGTGTATGCACAAGAGAACCCGTCTGCGTCAGAATTCACGCTGTATGGCAATGTGTGGAAATACCATTAAGAATGATAGCATCCCTAGATGTAGTGATTAGTCTTTTGCTCTCTATACCCCTATGAATGTTATAAAATCTTTCGAATCCTACATCGTCAAAGTTGATTATCAAATGAACACAATTCACGAGGATAGCAATAATTTTTCTTATAATACATTTACATACCTTTTGTGTCTGTACATATTGTTTATTACTGTGTTTTGTCTTCTTTTTCCTTGCCTATTATTAATTATTAATCTTTTGTTGATTTTTGTTAAGAGGGCCACAAGAAAGACCAACTAGTTGGTGATATGTGCCATCCTGTATAAATATTAGAATTTACTAGATAAATGAATAAATGAATAAATAAGTAAATGAATAAATAAGTAAATGAGTAAATGAATAAATGAAAAAATGAATAAATAAATAAATAAGTAAATGAATGAATGAATGAATAAATAGATAAATAAATGATTAAATAAGTAAATAGATAAATAAATGAATGAAAAAATAAATAAATGAATAAATAAATGTATCTATATTATTCCTTAAACTAGGTGTATGCACGAGAGAGCCCCCGTTCTACATCGTGACGGAATTCATGCCCTATGGTAACCTCTTGGAGTACTTGAGAGATAACGATGAGACCTCGCTGCCTGCCGTCACGCTGCTTTACATGGCAACGCAGGTTGCGTTTGGCATGAGCTACTTGGAGAAAAATAGTTTCATTCATAGGTTAGTGTGTGTTTGGGTTTTTTTTTTCTTTCACCATGACCGTGACTTTCTTTTGCCAGGATTACGGAAACAGTTGTTTCCTCTTAAAGGTATTGTTTAACTTTGTTAGCAGCCAAATTAACCCTATCTAGGCTGGGGTATTTTGGGAGTTCCTATGGCCGGGGGGGGGGGGCCTCCCCCCTTAAGATCGCGGCCGTTGACCGCGCGATCGCGCCGAAAATTGGCACGCGGGTTGCCTGGGACATAATCTACAAGATTGTATAGTAATTTAATTCATGCGAATCGCTATAAAGTGATTATGCTAATTTATGCGTAATTAGTATGCAAAATCATACTTTTCCCTCTAACTCCCTAAATAAAGCTCCAAATGTACTAATTTTGGTATAGAAACTCTTTGTGGTGTCCTTAGCAAGTGTACATGAAAAAAAATTGTGATATCAGATCATTTTCTTATGTATTATATTTTTTTTTGCAATTTCTTATGTATTTCTTTGTTTTTTTGACCTTTTGTTTTTCATTATTTTTTTCAATGAAATTTGTTGGGGACTCTTCTGTGATCACAAAAAGCATAAAATGAATACATTTAGACTAGAAAAACTAAAAATGATCATACATTTATGAATTTTGGTTGAAAACACAATTTGCATTGACTTTGTACATGAAATCACGACATGCACTTACATAATGTTGTGTAATTTCGTAACCACGTAACCGGGTGACACAAAATTGGTCTCAAAAGTTGCGCAAGACTTGAAAGTAAAAAGTCAGCGAGTGGCGCGGTCAAAAAATTTCGCACGGCGAAAATATCGCGCGATTTGTTGAGGGGGGCCTCCGAGGCCCCCCCCCCTGGCCTAGATAGGGTTAAAGAATTCTCAAACCAAGATGAAATATGTGTACAAGTGCATGTATTAGAACTAATAAACCCTGAAAACAACCATAATTGAGAATGAAAAGCTAAAACTACAAGACAAACCCCAATTTTGTAAATAGGTGTCTTATAGACGCCTAAATAGTACACATAAGTGTATGGGATGAAATTAAGATGGTGTTTCCAGTCACTTTATATTTCAATTTTTGAAGCACTAAATACTTATTTTCGAACGCAATTTTTCTGGGCTTCATTTTTGTAACATATCACAGACAAAGGTGACAAGTGTGACCTTCTAGCTCAGATTTTTTAAAAGTCTAACCAATGTTAACCAATCACTTTAAAGGGGTTGTTCAACTTCAATCAGGATCTAAAAATGTATTTGGTTTTTTTTCTTGCAGCAAATGCTGTAATCATATATTACAAACTAATAAGTCAGACAGGAATCACGTATAAGATAATCAGTCACTCAATTGATGTGATAATGATGACTGAAGTACAGTCATAAGCAAAACATTGTAGTTAAAAGTACAAAACTGTAGGCTGTGTAGTAGATGAAATAATGACTTTTGTACTTTATATTGCGAAGTATACAATGATGCTTTTGGAATAGAATGTTCATGGTTTCCTCTTAAAACATAGTATACACAGATAGCAAGTAGAGCCCCTGAGTTGTCAAAATTTAATTTGAGATTTTCTTGAAAGGCTTTTCCTAAGCTTACTCGTGAAAATTGATTAACAATAACCGACTCAAGGTACTTGATCCGATGCATAAGAAATTCAGCGAGAGCTTCAGAAAATGAGAAAGTAAGGTTTGAAGTGCGGGGTTCATGATCCCTCCAACTTAGGATAGGCAAACTGTGTAATCCCTTTCATACTTCCAAGCAGTATGTACAAAGAAGGTCAAAGAAACTCTTCTTTTTTACTCAATTTGAAAAAAACTTCAACATTTTGACAGTACATAGAAGAGTACCTACTCTTTTAGATAAGCCAATATTTGTTTTACTTCTTGAAGGCTAAATCATTATTTCAGCTCTTAATGGAGAACCTTCCCTGGCAACTTAATGTTTACTTTGGGGTGGCTGCCTCACTCTTTTGAGCTGACACTCTGTTCTTTTGTTGAGCCTCTCCATGGAAAGGCAAAGAGGGGGAGACCCCGAAGATAATTTGTTGATCCCTCTTCGAACAGATTTTGGTCTTTGTGAAAACTGAGAAATATTCCATTCAATGAAGAATGGAAGCCGCTGGAAACAAAATTGTCCATGGAGATCATGAATGCTACCTGAGTTATTGGATGGATTAACTCTCTTTTGACCATGACTGTTATGATGATATGAGAAAGCAAATACAAAGAAACAATTTGAAGTGGATTTTGGGAATACTACCCAACTTTGATCAACTCTCTCTTGGTCGTGATTGTCATAATGATATGACGAAGCAAATTACAAAGAAACAATTTGATGTGTTTTTTTACCCCATAACAGAGATTTAGCAGCAAGGAACTGCCTATTAGGTGAGCACCACCTACTAAAAGTAGCAGACTTTGGGCTTGCCAGGATGGTCCAGGGGGAGATCTACACGGCTCAGGCCGGGGCCAAGTTCCCCATCAAGTGGACCGCTCCAGAGAGTCTGGCCTACTACAAGTTCTCAAGCAAGTCCGACGTTTGGGGTATGTGCCTCCCTCAAGATTTGCTCTTTGATATTCACTGACCATGATAACTTCCAAACGTGTGTTTTTTTTTATATAATATATGGTTGAACCAATTCAATCCAGCTTCAATCAAGTTTTCAATATGCTATTAATGTATTTTGTGTATTTTGATACCTTTATGTGTACATTTAATCATGTATTTTAATAGGCACAAAGAAAGATATATAATGATAAAGGTAAATTATTGACCCTCATACAATATCCAATATTTTAACCCCCCCCCCCATCCCGGCATTTGGTACAGGAATTTGCAAGCTGCATTCCTGTACCCACACCCCACAGGAGATTTTAACACTGAGCCCTCATTACCACATATATGTAGAAATAGTGTCTAATGGATTTTAAAAGCAATAATACCTTTTTGGGATCCTTGTATAGGAATAAACATGGTATGTTTTTTTACTCCTACAGTAGATTTAACATGGCATTGGTGGACACCATCAGTATATGATAATGTTAATTGCTGATGTGGTTTACGGTACACCATGTGGAGTGTTATAGAAGCAGTGGATAGAAGAAGAGAGGAAGTGGATAGGCGAGAAAGTGGAGATTTGAGAATAGAGTATTCTTTCTTGAGAATAGTCCTGAAAAGGACTGTAAACCAGAAGGAATGTTGAGTGAGAACAGCTTGAGTAGTAGAGCTGATGAGGAGATGCTGGCTTGCGTCGGCGAGTAGAGATGATGAGTAGTAGAGAGACTCGACGTTTCGGACAGGTTGACTGTCCGTCTTCAGGAGTGAGTGTTCGCTCGGCGTGCGGCGGTACTTATGGCGTGCGTGCGGACGTGGGGGAAAGCTCTAGGCCGGCGGTCACGGCGGGTTGACGTCGTAGGTGGCGCTCTGTGTGTGGGTCGGCGGTTTTGGCGGGAAACGAGTGGGCGTCGTATGCGGACGTGGTGAGTAGACGGCGGCGTGAGTTACGGCGGCGTGTGTGTGTGTCGGCGGTGTGTACATCAATGGTGGCGATCTGTGCGTGTTGGTCGGCGGACTCGTCGGGTGAGCTTCGGCGGGAGTGAGTGGGTGGCCTGGTGTACGGATGAGGTGTTGGGTCGTCGGCGGAGGTTGTAGCGAGGTGTCGGTGGCGGTGGTGTGTGTGTCGGCGGAGTCCCTGGTTGAGTAGGTGATGCAATCAGACTGCTGTGTTGGGTAGGAGGGCTCGGTGGAGTGACGGTGGACGGCTGGTTGTTTGTGGATTGGTTAGAAGTTTGGTGGTGACGTAGGATTGGGTGCCAGATGCTGTTGATGTGGAGGCCAGGGTCTTGAGGCACAGTGTTGTGTTGATGTATCTCAATGGCTTCCCTGACCCTTCTGGTATTCCAGTGCCGGATGTTGGTGATTAGGTGGCTCCTTTCCCATTCTATGCGGTGATTCTCTTGTTGTGCGTGCTTGACGATGGCGGATCGGTCCCAGTCGCTGCGTCGGTGGTGGGTCTTGTGTTCCTTGAGTCTGGTGTCGAAGTCTCGGCCGGTTTCCCCAATGTAGACTTTACCGCAGTCGCAGGGGATCCTGTAGACGCCTGGTTGTTTGTTGGATGGGTGCTTGTCCTTATGAGAGTGAAGGATGGAGTGTAGTTTTCGAGAGGATTGGTGTCTGACGAGGATGTTGGCAGAGTGAAGGATGCGTTGTAGTCGGTGTGAGGTCTTGCCGATGTAGGGTAGTACTATGGTGGCGACGGGCTTGGTTTCGGATGGGTTTTCGGTGCTGTTGGTGCTGGGTTGATGGTTGGGTGGTTGAGTCTTGATCCTTCTTCTGGGGTAGTGGTTGATGGTGGTGAGTGCATTGGTCACGTGCTTGAGTTCTTGATGTAAGTGTGCCTTGTCGCTGAGTTGGTGGGCTCGTCTGATGAGAGTGTTGGCGACTGATTGGTGGATGGACGGGTGGTGGTGTGAGCGGAAGTTGAGGTAGCGGTCTGTGTGGGTGGGTTTCCGGTACACCTGGTGAGATGGGAATCCAGACGGTGTCTTAGTGATGAGGACGTCTAGAAATGGAATTGAGTTGTCGCGTTGGGTCTCCATGGTGAACTTGATGCTGGGGTGCTGGTTGTTGAGGTGGTTGAGAAACTGGTGAAGGTCGGGTGTGCTGTGCGGCCAGATGACAAAGGTGTCGTCGACGTAGCGGAGCCAGAGTGAAGGAGGTTTGTCCGCAGTCTTGAGTGCTTGGTGCTCAAAGTGTTCCATGAAGATGTTAGCGATGATTGGTGAGAGAGGTGACCCCATGGCTGCTCCTTGTAGTTGTTTGTAGTAGTTGTTGCGCCATTTGAAGGAGTTGGAGTTGAGACAGGTGAGGAGGAGGTCGTGGATCTGGTCTGGTGTGAGATTGGTTCTGGATGCTAGGTCTGAGTCGCACGCCGAGCGGCCGCACGCCGCACGCCGAGCGAACACTCACTCCTGAAGACGGACAGTCAACCTGTCCGAAACGTCGAGTCTCTCTACTACTCATCATCTCTACTCGCCGACGCAAGCCAGCATCTCCTCATCAGCTCTACTACTCAAGCTGTTCTCACTCAACATTCCTTCTGGTTTACAGTCCTTTTCAGGACTATTCTCAAGAAAGAATACTCTATTCTCAAATCTCCACTTTCTCGCCTATCCACTTCCTCTCTTCTTCTATCCACTGCTTCTATAACACTCCACATGGTGTACCGTAAACCACATCAGCAATTGTACATGCCACCATGCAAACCTTCAAACAACATCTGATGATAATGTTAATAATAGTATCTACATTGCTAAGGTGCACATATCCATTCTAAGAAATGCATAAGGTGCCTTACAATTGAAAACAATACACAGCAAAGTAGTAAACAAATATTATACATGCATAAAAAGTTATAATGTAATTCATAGGGAGTGGGAGCTATAAGAAAGGATTTCAAATTTCTTCTGAATGACTGTAGAGAGGATAAGATATGAACTGAGTGGGGAAGGGATTTCCAGAGACGGGGTGTGGCAGCAAAGAATGCTCCATCAACCCCATGTCCTCTTTATTCTGGATTTTTTTCATTTGATGAAATTAGATGAGGGAAGACCAGTGTGTGAAGTAGGAAGTAAACCATTGTAAATGTAGTTTTTTTTCAGTCTGGTTTGGAAGACCACATAGGATTGCTTCCAAGACTGCTTCGATCATCCCGTTACATGTTAAACTAGTTTTCACTTAAACTGGTTTCCTCTAACCTAGTTTACGAATATAGATGCAAACAGGGTCTCTCAATCTGAGGGATGGCGTGTTTTTCTTCAGCAAGAAATTTACCCACATGGCACCGCACTCAACGCGGGTGAGGTGTATGGGTACCCGGTAGGAAGAAATTCCTCGAATGCTTGAGCGCCTAAATGGCGGCTCGGCTACAGCCGGGGTAATGATATGATACCATATGTTAAGTGCAGTAGAGTGTATTGATATAGAAGCTGTCTTATATAAATGGTACACATTATTTATTATTGTTATTCTTATTCCCTCACAGCCTTTGGTATCCTACTCTGGGAGATTGCAACGTACGGATGTTCCCCGTACCCTGGGGTGGATCTCCAGCACGTCTACGGCAAACTTGAGCAGGGCTACAGGATGGAGAGACCAGAAGGCTGCCCGACGGACGTCTACAAGCTCATGCTCAAGTGCTGGGAGTGGAGGCCCACCGAGAGGCCCTCGTTCTCTGTGAGTTTGTGTTGACTGTGGTGTCTAAGAGTAGTCATATTTCAGATAGCTAACAGGCCTGCATCCCATTGCATGCAATGGTACATCTTGTGCTATGTGATATGTACCAGGCTGTGAAGCTGACTTTCCACCTAAGAACATGTTCCAGTTGTGTGTAAAGTCATGCATGATTTGTGAATAGCTTTTTGTAACACCCTCCTGGGCCGTGTGGTATAAAGCCTAATGATTGATCATGAGGCTGATTTCTAGGATTGAATATTGTGTATGATCAATCACAGATATCAGACTTATGATCATTTTCTAAGCTTTATGTTACGGGGTCCAGGGTTGAAGATACATGACCCTGTCTAAATGGAGAACTTACATCAGGGGCCTGTAACATAAAGCTTAGGGATTGATTATGGGACTGATTTCTATGATTGATTGCGTTGATTGTGTATGATCAATCATAAAAAGCAGCATTACAATCAATCACAAAGCTTTATGTTACAGGACCTAAGCATATTTTTAAAAAATCTTCCTCTGATTTGCTTCTTACCGTATTCATCTCGTGGGGTCGTCATGGTTATGACTCAAGTCTTTCGATCGGAGGGACGTGGGTTCGATTCCAGTCATGGCGTGTTTTATTTTCAGCATTAGATTTACCCACATTGTGCTGCACTCAACCCAGGTGAGGTGAATGGGTACCCGGCAGGAAGAAATTCCCCATTCAGCCAGTCAAAGGGAATAATTTCAGGAGCTTTTAGCTGTTAATGCAAAATGGGCCCCCAGACATTTTTTATTTTAAATTTCTTTGCTCTTTCAGGAAATTCATGAAGAGATGAACAACATGTTCCAGAACAGCAGTATCAGCGAAGAGGTGGAGAAGTCCCTGCACAGACGTGGCAAGGATCCGCCTACCCTCCCGGCTAAGAAGAAGAGCATCAGGCGAGGGCAGCAGACTAATGAGAACGAGCCTCCGAGAGGCAAGGAAGCTCACACGATTGTTGATACAGGTGACTCAATATTTCCCCTTGTTTTTTTTTTTTTCACCATGGAGCATTGCAAGAAACTTTGTGATCAATTGCAAGTCTATGTTTGGCCCCAAAAGTCAATCACATGTCTTGAAATGAATTGCAAATTTGCAATTGATTACTGGTGCCCCTGAAGTTTCAAGAAAAATGCCAGCTTTCATGAAGAATCTTCGCAAGAAAGACACGACCAAGATAAAAGATCAGGAGCGGCGGAACAGTTCCTCAGCCGAGGATGAGCTTGAGCTTCTTTCCAGAGACCACCATGAAATGCAAATTTGCAATTGATTACTGGGCCCCTACAAGGAGTTGCGATGATCCAATCAACCATAATTATGGAAAGCCAGCAACATCACCTAAAGTGCCTGTTTGCTGATACGTTTTGTAGATATCCTGTAAATTCATATTTTAATTGATTTCTTAAAGATTCATTGTGCTTCTCTTTGTTTAAAAAGGAAACTGTGCAAATTTATTTGGTAAAAATATGACATCAATGGATTTCCATACAGTTGAGATTGATCGGATTAATCAAACCTCTTTGTAAGATGGGGCCCAGATCTGCTTCCTGCAACAAGAAGTAAATTCTTAGACGCGAGAGCTGAAAATTGATTGACTGTAAAATTTTGATAAAAATTTGCAATTGATTGCAAATGTCGTCTTGCAATGCCCCCAAATAATAGACTTAGAACTCGTGCATTTAATAATCTATTTGCCAAGGGTTATTGTGGGTTTGAACTCAAGGGTTATCGTGGGTTTGAGCCCAAGGATTATTGTGGGTTTTAGCTCAAGGGTTATGGTGGGTTTTCAGCTCAAGGGTCAGACATAACATGAAATTAAATATCCTGTTGGTCAAAATACATGATGTTCCATTGACTTTTTTTCAAATTTATCTCTTGATAGTAAAATCCTCATCGCCACCGGCATCGCCTGAGGTTTCAAGAAAGAAGCCAGCTTTCATGAAGAATCTTCGCAAGAAAGACACGCCCAAGAGAAAAGATCAGGAGCGGCGGAACAGTTCCTCAGCCGAAGATGAGCTGAAGCTTCTTTCCAGAGACCACCACATGGACCACAAGAATTCTCCAATCCATCGGAAAGAGAACGGAGTTCCCAAAATGCTTGGTGATATCGTTGGACATGAATTAAATTGTGTACTGCCTGGGACATCACCTCCCGGTAATAGTGGCTCAGATGGCGTGCATGACGGCTTTAACTCGGGCTTTGGCCCTCGGACAGCTCTAAGGCCGCCTGGTAGTGGATTCGGGGGAGGGGATGGGAAGAAGACAAAGCCATCGAGAATAGCGAAAGAACCTAAAATAGAGAAAAAACCTAGTCTAGAGAATATCGCAGATGCTAATGAATCGTACCCAATCCCCAGATCGCCCTCGAGTCCAACGTTAGATCGTAAAAACAAGAACCCTGTTATAAGAGAAGGAAATGGAGAGGTGCATGGACATATGGTAGGAAAACCTGCCTTTAAACCTCTTCCTGCAAAACCTAGTAAACCTAGCAACTGGCCAGAAAACGGTGGTCATGACAGTTCAAAAGAGCCACTTGGGAAAACCAAGTCGCTACCATTTTACCAAGAGCAAGTTGACCAATTGGAATCGCCGGACACGGACAATTTCAAAGACCTGCCAACGTCTCCAACGGGTCGTAGTCGAGACAAACGAAAAGACATTGTGAGACCGTCTGTCCCTCCTCCTGCCCCGCCTCCTGCTAGATTAGCTAGTCCTGTTGAATCCCCAACCACCCCTAGCCCCAGGGGTTCCCCCTCAAGGTCGTTCTTGAACAGTAAGCCTCAGATTAAAGGGGCCAAACCCCAAATCAAAGGACCAAAGCCAATCATTACCAGCCCCAAACCTGAAATTACCATCCCAAGGTCATCGCCCAACGTGAGTCCCGGTGTCAAGTTACGCCCCGAGAAGCGCGCATCGGCAAGAAAGCGTGGCAATTCACCGATCAAGAATGATTCTTCCGGACAGGGTGGAAAGGCTGAAGTCCTACAGATGGCCGAAATGCTGTACGCTCAGACAAACATGCTCATCCAGAACGGCGAATACAGCAAATATAGCGGCGAACTTTGCTCAGAGTTGGACAACTTCTTCAAGCAGTGCACCAAGCACGTAGATTCTGTCATGGTCAAGGCACGCTTCTCGTTCCGGGAAATTTTGAACTCTCTGGAGTCAAACACAAAGTCGCTGAGAGTCCGTTGGTCTTCCGCTTCCAGCAGTGAACTGGAAAGAATAGTTAAGGACTTGCATACAAACGTGTCTGACATTCGTGGCATCGTTCAGCGGTAGCTTGAGAGTGCATCTCTTTGATTGGACACAGCCAGTTGCAACTCAGTCGATCATCTACCGATATTATGTATGGGTGATGAATAGAAACACGGCCAGAAATGGAATATCGTGTGAAATGTTATTTGTAGATAATTGAAATGTTACACTTCTGATGCAATCATACTGCCCCTGTACTGAAAAAAATCTTACATTTTTTTCTTTCTTGACAAGGTGATTTAAGATATTGATCAGGAATTCTGCTGCAGATATTTGATCTTACTAAGAAATAACTACTTGAAAGCAACATATGAGCCAGAGGAATGTTAAAAGATACTATCGGCAGAATTGTGTGACATGACAACTCAAAGGTATTTGAAGTAGGTGCAAAATGTGATGCAGAGTTCATCGATTGATGTTATTATCAGCATGAGGACAGTTTGTAATATTGCTCATACTTAAATTGATCCTATGCCATCAATCCTTCATTTGAGGTATCAGAATATATCCTAAACAATGTCAGATGAAAATGTGAATGCTTTTACATGTAGCTGCGTTATGAAAAGCCAATTGTCCTTCATATTCACAGTCTCGTAGAAGATCCATATTGGTAGGCATAATTATTATCATACAGATGTGGTTGTTGAGAGTTGTTCTGACTTTCTGCTACATGTACGTTGACCTATTAGTTGGTGCAAAATTGGCCAATCTTCATTGTTGGTGTTGGTGTTTGGAGGGCTTTAAAGGCTTCTGGACTGAACCTTAAAACATTGAATGAATAAGTTGTCAACCATTCGGATACAGTAATCTGTTATTCCTATAGGCCCCTATTCTGAAGTCCTGGTCTGATTTAGGCTATGGTCTAACTGATATCCTGAGAAGCCGAAAAATGTCAAAATTGATTAACGTTGTGTGTTCCTTATAAACTAGGCTCTTTCATCAAGCTGTAATGATGAAAAAGACTATTGTCATGATTCTCTGAAACTTAATTGAAAAATGATTGGAGTGTCAAGTTAGCTGATAAATTGAACCAATATTTTGTATTTGTTACAAATGGCTATCCATAATTAAACCACAAATTTAGACCAGAGTTTTGATAAAACGTACTTAACAATACGGACCTTAGACTTCTACAGACACCACTTGGATCTTGTAGACAACCAGTTAACAAAATTCATACTAATCATGTGTGCTTATTGCTAAAAAAAACATGATATAATGGCAATCCCAGCACTAGCCTCATTTTGAGTTCGGTGTCACAGCTGGTGCTTGTTTGGCATCAACTTAAACACCAACTTCAACACCAATCGTGAAATCACCCATTATGTTAATTGTTGAATTGAAAATGTTGGTGTTAACTCAAACAAATTTGGGTGTTTCTAATTCTTGGCCCAACACCAAATTTAGATTTGTACAAATACTGATCCAATTATTGCCAAATCAGCATCAAGTTTATACATCTATCTGAGAGGTAGACTCATTTCAAGTTTTGTGTTAGAACTTGTACTTGCGTGACAATAAACACCAAACTATAAAAGAGCTGCTATTGAAACTACATGTAGTATTGATTTTCAGTATTTAGTAATGAAAAATTAGAAGGATGCTGATGGTTTCGTAAGAAATACGAATTTCTATAGTTCCATTTTCATGTTTTGTCCCATGGTATTTCCTTAAAAATACTGATTTTCAGATGTTCTTGTTCAGGTTAGCAGCTTTGCTATAAATTACCCATTTTGTCTGCAGTTGGGAAAATATGCAGAAGATATTAATGTGGGCTGAATGTGAATCTAATGTATCTGATCTGACATTGATTTTTACTTGCCAAATTAAAAAAAAATCATATATTCTAAATTTTAAGCACTCTATAAAAAGTCTTTTCTATGCAATCATCTTTTAAAGCTTTCACTTGATTTTCAGAATAGATTGAGTGTTTATATTTGGTAAGAAGCTTTAGAGGATACAAAAAACACATCATTGCCTTGTAAATTAATTTTTCATTAACACGATTAAAGCTAGAAAATGAGATCAGGGCCCAAATACACTCTAAAAAGTGAAAGGTTGGATAGGGGTAAAGAAAGCACCCTTTAAAAGGGCAGAGGAGTGAAAGTTTTTTTTTAAGGGTGGAAAACGCTGTACTCTGCACTTTTCCACCCTCTCGTGTTTTAAAAGGATGGTCCGGGCTAAAAATATTTATATCTTCATACATAGAGTAGAATTCTCTGAGCAAAGTGCTGAAAATTTCATCAAAATCGGATAACAAATAAAGTTTACCAATATTTTGTGAAAACAGTCATCATGAATATTCATTAGGTGGGCTGATGATGTCACATCTCCACTTTCTGTTTTCTTATGTTATTACATAAAATCATAATTTTTTCATTATTTCATACTCGTGTGAATAATATGTCTCCCTTATAATGAAATAAGTTGCAGCAATAATATCTAATGCACTAAATCAGTTGTCAATCCAATTTTTCTAGTTCTTGGAGGAGGAAAAAAAATTGAATAAACCTAATTTCATATAATAAAATACAAAAGCACAAGTGGAGATGTGACATCAGCCCACCTAATGAATATTCATGACGACTGTTTTCACAAAATATTGCTTTACTTTAAAATTAAATAACTTTGTTATTTGTTATCCGATTTTGATGAAATTTTCGGCATTTCCAGGTTAGACCATCCCTTAAAGAGTGTATGGAAAGACAGCAATCCCAATATATCTAAAATGCATACGACTGTCAAACATGGTTTTTAAATATGATCCCCGTCCTACGTAGAGTCGTGATTGACCCAATCAACCACAACTGTGAAAAGCCAGCAACATCAACATGTTAATACAAGTTTGTTCAAAATATATTCAGAATATGATGTACATACATGCATTCATTGTTTCCTTGGAAATTCAGTGTTATCTTAAGCATCCATATGGGCGCTTATGACTGTAGTTATCATCGCAGCAAATGAATGACCGATTAGTTGTAGCTTGAAAATATCGTATGATTCTTAACTGACCTGAAGGTTTGCAATTATGATATCAGCATTAGCTGCAAGATGAAAAAAAAATGAATGAATAATGAATGAAGTCAAATAAGCCCTTATCTTCAGCAAGTTTTTGCAGGTAGACATATTCCTGTAATTATTCCCTGCATGGTGTATAAAAATTAACCTTCTTCATAGTGATAAAAAATATTTTATAGGAAAAGATATTTCTTGTATTTCTCTCCTGCGCAACATTCCAATTCAAATACGCCTCTTTAAAATTCTTTTTTTTTGATAAATAGCATAATATATTGATGAAGATATGATAATAATAGGCATTTATGTAGTGCCATCTATCTAGAGATAATCTTTTCCGTGGCTTTTGCTTGTCCACACTGCAACAGACTTGTCTGGGCGAAGATTAGGCTATTCGTCTTATCTTCAAACCCACAAGAATTTGTGAAGTTGTGGTCATCTTCACAAGCAAAGGATGAATGTCAAGACACACTATTATTTTTAGATTGGCTTTAGCTTGAACTGCCTTCTAGTGCTAAGTTTACTAAAGTGCTCTCTTTCCTTTCAATAATGTCGGGAGTGCGAATGACATTATTTCAAAAATTCAACTTGGAAGTACAAGTGTCTTGCTCTTTAATAGCAGACAGATTGTCTGCCAATGACCACGAAGGTGCTAAGCCCTTTTTTGTCTTGTTGCACATGGAATTGTAGGAGTTTTTTAGAGAGAACACAAATTTCAGAAATACTGAATTTTCGAAAGTCGACTCATTGAAAACTTTGTCCTTTATAGTATTGTAGTGCGCAGTTGAGTATATACATGTACATACAGAAATTAAGCTACATTTATATAAATGTACAATTATTATTATCCTGTTTGAAAGAGCAAAGTATACCTTTTTCATTAATTGAGGGGTGTGGTGGGACTCCAGGTAAAGTATTTCTTGAAATAAAAATTATTGAAAGGTAATTGGCTATAAGGATCACTCTTTTTTATAGGCATGCTTGATATCATCTTGGAATGAAGGAACAGGTTTTTGAAAAACCCAATGTAGAAAACAATCAAGTACAAGTTTAAATTATAAGTGTTTTGGGTTGCTTCAAAAGTCAAGTTGCGTTTGGCAATTGGAGTTGCCTTTGATTGCGACTTTTCATGAAAACAGGCCCCTGAATTAATATGCCTGTGTTATCATCAGCCCTTCTCCTTCGTTCTATTGACAATAGGTTACCTCCAATCAGCATCTTTTTCTAAACGCTCTTAAAACCTGCCAGAGTCACGAGAGTGCTCATTTCTTCGAGATAGAAAGTATGCGATAAGCATAGAGACTGCCTTTGATTCTTAGAATGAAGTTCTACCCCCTGTGACACAAAACATAGCTATTGATTGCTGGGCTCATTGTTACGATCAATTGTGTTGGACAGCACGTACGATCAATCGTCACTATTGGCACTAAAGTTTTGTGTAACTTGGTCTTTTTAGAGGGTTGTGAAAACTGCCCCAAAGCTCATCTCAAAGTAACTGTTTTATTGAGAAGCATGCCATGATAGAGATTTTATTTCCTTTATTTCTTTTTTCCTTGTTAAAGAGAAATGCCAGTAGTTGCAGTAAACACTGATTTCATGAGAAAGTCTGTAAAACCAGGCATAATTGTCAGTATTTCATCGAGGATCTAGATCTGGTACAGTTACATAAACTGAACTTTGTGAAATCTTGAAATCTATGCTGTCGGATACAAAGTAGTGTTCATCTCATTGACTCATGTGTTGTCTAGTCTTTGATATATGCACCTTCATGTATTGCTGCGACAATCAAACATATGTACTGAAGTTTTGTAAAACTGTTGTTGGTTTTTGTTGAAAAAAAAAAGTTTGGCAACAAGATATGATCCTCCTGCTCAAATCATTAAAGTTTCTCATATATTTCATAAAGCTGTTATATACCCAGCACAGTTATATTCAAATTAGAGAGTTGATGATATCACTCACTATTTCGTTTTGTATTTCATGATATGAAATATACAATATTACAGTTTTGAACACTAACATTAAGGAATCATCTTCATGAATCAAAAAGATGCAGCATTTGCTTTCCCACATTATTCAAGGAGGATTCGACCCTGTTTGACATAATAATGAGGGGAAAAATGAGATATTCATATGTGAGTAGGGGAAACCGGTGTAGTGGTCCACCTGCACTCCCTCCAATCAGTTATATCGAGAGGGGAGACCTGCGGGTCTTAGTGATTTAGTTTTTTTTTCACCTCCCAGGCACAGGTGATGCCAAACAAATTTCATAAAATAAAATACAAAAGAAATACATGTCGTGAGTAGATGAAATGAATGCCATAACTTATTTTACATCCAATTTTGATGGAACTTCCAGTGCTATGCTAGCAGACCTACATGTAACAATATGAGTTATGAGGAAATGCTGTGAATTTTGAACCCCCTGACCTCTTTTTTCGATATTATTTTCCTTTATAAATTTACTGCATAATGGTATTTTGAATCCTGTGTTTCCCTATTTTTAGCAAAATCATCCCTCTTTTCAAATTACATGGGTTGGGAGGTCTGTGCTAGACTGCTAGTTGATTTTTCTCTTTTCATTAAAATCATCTGTCTTCTTTTTTTTTAAATCAACATTCTTGCTGTTGTGAAGATTCCCCTTGTTCACTCCTGGGCGGAAAACATTTCAATAGGCTTTATACAGTCGCCTTGGGATATCCTTGTCAAAGACTTAAAATCTGACCTCCCGTATGGTTCATTTATCTGAGTGCGTTCATGCACACTATGGATCGTTGATACAAATGTGAATTGTAGCATCAAGTAATAATTGCGGCCACATTCTGTATTTGCTCCATTTCAGCTTGGAAATATATATGCAGATCTTCAAACTAGTGTATATTGGGAGTTGTCTAGCAGAATGCTGTAACTCAAAAACATTAATGTCAGAAAAGTCATGTTTACCTTTCGTATGCCCTAAACCATCGCAAATGAACGTTTTGGTGTATACCATCCAGCACAAGAAAGGTTCACTTTAAATAAAGTCGCTCATACATGTTACACATAGACCACGTCCATGGCTGTGACCATGCCTTGCGCCTGGCATGGTCACAGTAGGTGACGGCATCACGGATGCGACTTTCAGAAAACACCCTCCTGATGTAATTCCTGTATGTTTTATTTATATTTTGATAATTCTCTGTATTGTCTCACCTGCGAAGCAGAGTGAGACTATAGGCGCCGCTTTTCCGACGGCGACGGCGGCGACGGCGACGGCGGCGGCGTCAACATCAAATCTTAACCTGAGGTTAAGTTTTTGAAATGACATCGTAACTTAGAAAGTATAATTATGGACCTAGTTCATGAAACTTGGCCATAAGGTTAATCAAGTATTACTGAACATCCTATTAAAGTTTCATGTCACATGACCAAGGTCAAAGGTCATTTAGGGTCAATGAACTTAGACCATGTTGGAGGAATCAACATTGAAATCTTAACCTGAGGTTAAGTTTTTGAAATGTCATCATAACTTAGAAAATATATGGACCTAGTTCATGAAACTTGGACATAAGCTTAATCAAGTATCACTGAATATCCTGCATGAGTTTCACGTCACATGACCAAGGTCAAAGGTCATTTAGGGTCAATGAACTTTGGCCGAATTGGGGATATCTGTTGAATTCCCATCATAACTTTGAAAGTTTATGGATCTGATTCATGAAACTTGGACATAATAGTAATCAAGCATCACTGAATATTTTGTGCAAGTTTCAGGTCTCATGATTAAGGTCAAAGGTCATTTAGGGTCAATGAACTTTGGCCAAATCGGGGGTATCTGTTGAATTGCCATCATAACTTTGAAAGTTTATTAGTCTAGTTCATTAAACTTGGACATATGAGTAATCAAATATCACTGAACAACCTGTGCGCGTTTCAGGTCACATGACCAAGGTCAAAGGTCAATGAACTTTGGCCGAAGTGGGTGTATCAGTTGAATGACCATCAAAACTTTGAAAGTTTATGGATCTGATTCATGAAACTTGTACATAAGAGTAATCAAGTATCACTGAACATCCTGTTCGAGTTTCAGGTCACATGATCAAGGTCAAAGGTCATGTAAGGTCAATGAACTTTGGCCATGTTGGGGTTTTTTGTTGTTTTTTTTGTAAGTTTATTGGTCTAGTTCATAAAAAGTGGACATAAGAGTAACCATGTATCACTGAACATCTTGTGCGAGTTAGAGTAGTATTCAAAGTCAGCACTGCTGCTATATTGAACCGCGTGATGCAGGTGAGACGGCCAGAGGCATTCCACTTGTTTTTATTTTGGTGTCTCTAATAAATGATTGTTTTAACAACCCTGTCATTGTAGTATCGGTAGTGAGGTAGTCACACCAATGAAACTGGACCCTGTCTTGCAAAGAGTTCCGATTGGTCCTATCAACCTCAAGTATATGGAAATCCATCAATGTCATAATTTTTTTCTGTAGGAAAATGTGCCTAATGTCCTTTGAAAACAAAGAGAAGCATACTGAATTGTCAAAGAAAACAGTGAATGTATGAATATGCATCGTAACTAGAAAATATTATTAACAAACATTCATTGTCTCACCTGCGAAGCAAAGTGAGACTATAGGCGCCACTTTTCCGGCGGCGGCGGTGGCGGCGGCGGCGTCAACATCAAATCTTAACCTGAGGGTAAGTTTTTGAAATGATGTCATAACTTAGAAATTATATGGACCTAGTTCATGAAACTTAACCATAAGGTTAATCAAGTATTACTGAACATCCTATTAGAGATTCATGTCACATGACCAAGGTCAAAGGTCATTTAGGGTCAATGAACTTAGACCATGTTGGAGGAATCAACATCGAAATCTTAACCTGAGGTTAAGTTTTTGAAATGTCATCATAACTTAGAAAATCTATGGACCTAGTTCATGAAACTTGGACATAAGGTTAATCAAGTATCACTGAACATCCTGCATGAGTTTCATGTCACATGACCAAGGTCAAAGGTCATTTAGGGTCAATGAACTTTGGCCGAATTGGGGATATCTGTTGAATTCCCATCGTAACTTTGAAAGTTTATGGATCTGATTCATGAAACTTGGACATAATAGTAATCAAGCATCACTGAAAATTTTGTGCAAGGTTCAGGTCTCATGATTAAGGTCAAAGGTCATTTAGGGTCAATGAACTTTGGCCGAATTTGGGGTATCTGTTGAATTACCATCATAACTTTGAAAGTTTATTGGTCTAGTTCATTAAACTTGGACATTAGAGTAATCAAGTATCACTACACATCCTGTGCGCGTTTCAGGTCACATGACCAAGGTCAAAGGTCAATGAACTTTGGCCGAATTGGGTGTATCTGTTGAATTACCATCATAACTTTGAAAGTTTATGGATCTGATTCATGAAACTTGTACATAAGAGTAATCAAGTATCACTGAACATCCTGTTCGAGTTTCAGGTCACATGATCAAGGTCAAAGGTCATGTAAGGTCAATGAACTTTGGCCATGTTGGGGTTTTTTGTTGAATAACCATCATATGTCTGTAAGTTTATTGGTCTAGTTCATAAAAAGTGGACATAAGAGTAACCATGTATCACTGAACATCTTGTGCGAGTTAGAGTAGTATTCAAAGTCAGCACTGCTGCTATATTGAACAGCGTGATGCAGGTGAGACGGCCAGAGGCATTCCACTTGTTTTAGATGTTGATGTTGCTGGCCTTCCATAGTTGTGGTTGATTGGATCAATCGTAACTCTTTGTAAGATGGGGCCCTGGCCATGTAACGACCAAAGGTAGTGTGTCATGTTGAATGATATATAATGATAATGATGATAATGATAATAATGATAATGGTATATTTACCCAGGGTAGCCACTTCAGTACCGAAAACTGTTCCCCCAGCAGGCCATTCTGTTATTATTACCCAAACTGGCTCGGCTACCCAGGTGCTCAAACATTCAAGGAATTTCTTCCGCGCGGGTACCCATTCACCTCACCTGGGTTGAGTGCAGCACAGTGTGGGTAAATTTCTTGCTTTAGGAAAACACGCAATGGCTAGGAATCGAACCCACGTCCCTCAGATTGAAAGACAAGAGTCATAACCACTAGACCACAACACCCTCACCTACCATTAATTGAGACACAAATCTCACATTTGTTACATCACTGCCACCCCAAAACCAACAAAATCTGCATTAAATTAGTTTTAAAATTTGTATTGAGCTTGAAAACTGCCCATCCTTAGCTTTAAAAGGATACATTAATTGTCAAAAAGAACCCGGGGGCTGTTTCATAAAGCTCTTCATACATGTAAGTTCGGGGCAACTTTAAAAACGACTGGTAAACCTAACATGCTAAACTATCACCAATTTATTATAGCATGTACCACAAGAAAGGATCACCAGTCGTTCTTAAAGTCACTCTTAACTTACGGACAGCTTTATGAAACGGCTCCCTGCACAAGTACTTGATTGGATGTCCAAAATATTTAGTTTGGGCTTCAAGAAATAAGGAAAAAAACAAAAGTTCAGGGTTCATTCAAGCATGAGATCTGCATATTGTGCGAACTCAAGGTGTAAGAATAGCTCTGTTATCTTTATGTTACTTTTCACCTCATTTTTTTTGATATAAAGAAGAAGCAGTACTCGTTCAAGTAAGCTAATTATTATGACAAATAATTGTTAGCTATTAACAGCCAACCTTCCCCGGCGACTTGTTGGTTTTGGGCTGGCTGGTGACATTTAAGAATTGACCACTGCCATTTAACTCATACATGTAAACAAAAAAGTTTAACCTGCCGTTTCCTAGATTTCTTGAATCCTAAATTCTTTCAATTCAGCACTTGCTTCATATTTGCACCAGTTATGTTATATGACAGTTTATTAAGGAATCCAAGAAACAGTCATATTTAATATTTCAGTGATGTGTCTGTTGGATTGTATATTAAACAAGTTTACAGGTTACTATTTCTATTTGTTTTGAAATATATATATTTATATATCTATATTTTTTTTTTTTGGGGGGGTAGTTTATTTTTTATCATAAATATGTTGTATTTCTTTCTTTATTTCTTTCTTTTTTTTCTTTCTTTAAATGGTTTATTTTATTATATCTATTTCTTTTTTGGGGGGTATATGACTTACACCCTAGAAACCATTTTCAGCCCTCCAAAAATATATAATAATTTGCAGAGAACATAAGTCTGAAATATCCTTGTTCATATTAAAAGTCACCCTTATCATGTACATCATACTTTTAGAGTAGTTGAAAGAAAATATGCTCTATGAAATAATACCCTTATTGCAATGTCTAACATTGGCTGAAGATCCTTCATGAGATAAATATACATTTTCTGTATAATTTCATCTGATAAAGAAGAAGAAAAAAAATGAAAAGTAAGCTTTTTCATTTGTATTGTTACTTTGACTTTGAAATATGTATTTTCGGAGTTGAAATATCAGTTTCAATTATTTTGAGTTTTGAGATGTGATATTCCGATGATTATGATAAAGTGCAACCCACCATCCAAATGTATGTACTGATTTATATTTGGCATATCAGGGGGGTGTTTCACAAAGATTTAAAGCTGGTATAAAAATCACTTTGATCCCCATTTGCATGTGGTAAATATATATAACACATGTCAGGAGGCCATACTCATGGGACACTAACTACCGAGTTGTCATCAATAAGATCACACGTATATCATTTCTTTGGGACTACTCTTAGGGGGTGTCACAAGAAAATATTTGCAATTAATCATAAATTTTCTGTTGCAATTTTACAATTGATAGATCAATCGTAGCTGTACAAAATCAGATTACACTCCTTGTTGCAAGCATCAGTTCAGCAATGAATTGCATATTTACAATTCATTGCAAGACATACGATTGATTTAGGGACCAAAAATTAACTAAATTAATAAAAAATTAACCCCCCCCCCTTGTGGAATGTACAGGCAATGCTCAAATAAGTCAAATTGCTTTGTGTGACTAGAATTCAATGATATGAAGAAGATCCCGTGATCCAGATTGTTTTGTCACTTGAATTACATTTCCTTGATAAAAAAATGAAATCTTCATTTCTTGAAGGAAATTTAATGCATAAATTGGCACTCAATCACATCCATAAGGCTTTGAAAATCATTTTCAGATTAAAATCTTTGCATCCCACATCAAGTTAGTATTAAAAATAATTAAGGAATATGATTCGAGATTTCTTCCTTAGCTGCATAAATGAATTTATGTAAAATTTGCATGGGCTTTGGAGCAGGGGATTATTTTGTGTTGGATGGGGGGATGCATCAGTGTATGTCCCCCCCTTCCCATTAAAGAATAATCCTCTGCGCTGATGCCTATGAGAATTTGTTACATGAAAGAATAGATTCAGATTTAAGTATATTTTTTTATTGGGGGGGGGGTTCTACATTTAAAACAAACAAGGAATTTGTTTTTAAAACTTATAACTTTACAAAAAAATTCTTTCAAATGTTATGGTCTCAATCTAGAAACGTGCAATCTAGCCATTATGTATCACATTAGTAGTTGTGTTCTGAATGTCATGTAGTTTCCTTTATTTTACAGTTATTCTCTGTTGTTTCTTTCTGATCAATATTTCCATTTTCTCAGAGTATGATTTTGTTTCTTTTCAGTTTGGACGAGGATTCCTTGTTACAATTGACCAAACTAAGTGTTGAGTGTAGGGAGAATTACACAATCATGTGCTATAGATTACAAAAATATATATATATTTATAAAAATGAGCAAATGAAGGTACATGTTTATGTAATTATAAGGTATATGTTTAAGCATGGTTTCTATCGACTCAAAGAAGATTTTGATAGATTTATGATGATCAGTTTTATGAGGATTGTAATCCTTAAATATTACTGCTCAAAATGTTCTTTTCTGTGTTCAATTATGTATGAAATGCAGCAATCATCTTGTAAAAAGAAAATAAAAAGTCAACGTTATTAAAAGAAGAGAGAAGTTGTATCACATGTTTGATCTCGTTGTTTAGGATTTTAAGCATACAATTTTAATAAATTACTACTACTGGTATAATATACCAATATAATATTTTGTGTCATTGATGTGTTTTTTTAAAATCTTGTATGACTAATTGTCCATCTTTCAATCATAACACAAACTCACCCCTCGAGGGCTTTCAAATGCAATTTGGTATACAATTACATAACATACTTTTTCGTCAAACCAGTTATCGATACATTAATTCTTAAAAAGTCTAGAAAATCAAAAAATTTGCTAGGGTATACAATTAAGTAATACACACTTTCTTCAAAGCAGTTATCCCTATCCAGTATTAAGTAATGACTGGTTGCAATTTTTTGACTGGTAATTTGCCAATTCGTCAACTACCAACTCGTCCAATTAACACATGGTCTACCTTCATTCAGCCTAGTGCCATTCCGTCCAACATTTCGTCTAACAACCACTTGGTCCAATATACATTTGGTCCAATCACTTCGTCTAATCACCAGTTCGTCCATGACCATTTCGCCTCGTAACCATTTGGTCACAATTATATCCATTTTATTTTCATTCATTTCGACCAATTCACACTTAGTCCAATTAGACCAAATGGTACAAGGACTAAGTGGCTTTTGGACCAACTGGTTATTAGACAAAATGTTGAGTGGACAAAATGTGAATTAGACCATGTGGATAGTGGACGTACTGATAGTAGACGAGTTGGTAATTGGACAAACTGGCATTTAGACCTATTGAAAATAAACCATCGTTTTTATTTGCACCGCATCATAAAAGAAGTTATATAACCTTTACTAAATCTGAAAATCAAAACACTCAATTTTCTTGAAGAAACCGATCAGGTTGAATGAATGTATAGATATTCCAAAAGAGATGTAAAATAGAACCCTCAATCTTCAGCAAAGCTTTAAACTTTGCATTGTTCGTTTACTTTTTGTTTTGTTTGTTTGAAAAGTACATATTGAGGATCGGCGCCATGAGATAAGGGGAGAGCAACACTTGCTAATGGTGAATTTACTCGCATGCTGTGGAATAATGAATATTGTGACTCATTGACCTCTTTTTCACCCAAAACCTTTCTGTATCCCCCTTTTTCCCCGTTGTACTCAATATTTTGAATATTTTTAGCCCTTTCTAAATCAAGAGGAATGTGGCGATATAATAACCTAATTGGGCGTCGATCAAAGCTGAGGATTGTCTTTTGTGCGGGGCGGAGGGGGGGGGGGCATGGTCATTGATGAATTCCCCAAGGTTGCCAAGCTGGCGACCAAGCTACATAATCTTCAAAACCCATCTAAAACACAAATCAACAAAAAGCAACTTAGCAACTTTTCCAGATCATGTGACCACACACATTCTCAATTAGAGTCACCTTAGGTTTTAATGTGTTGGGGGCAATGGCGAATGCAGGGGTGGGGGCACAGCCGGCTCGTGCCCCCCCCCCCTTGAGACCCATAATCAAAGTTTGTAATATCAATAGCAAATATATCGTGTTTACCCAAGTGTGCCCCCTCCCCCCTTGAAAGTGAGATTTTTTTTCCGCGCCGAAATACCTTCAATTTGAGATGAAAACCCCTTTTTTTTGCTAGTCAAATTTTCACCGGAAAAATGCCTCCCTTTTTTGTGGCAAATCCTGGATCCGCCCCTGTGTAGGGTGTTGGGTTATAATCTGAATCTTCCACACTGTACCTTGAGCTCGGATAAACATGCTTAAAAACAACCTTGAGCTGCGTGTGGGCGAAGAAACCTTGAAAGATTAACATAATTTACAGGAGAAAAAAATCGGCCTTAACAAGTACAATAACTCTCAAAAAGGATGATTCGTAAAAAAAATGTATATAGTCTTTAAATGTTTAAAAACAAGTTTAAATCTGTGGTTTAAAAAACATGAAAATTTAGGAGTATAGGCTGATGACCCCGTCCCAATTGCCCCCCCCCCCTCCCCAATGAGTTTTGGATCCATCATACAAATCTAAACTGAATTGAATTGATTTGAAATTGAATTTTGAATTTACGTCCATCATACACGCTACAAGGAGTAGGCTAGGGGGGGGGGTGCACGTGCACCCTCCGGCTGAGGCAGCGGTGTTTCGACGGTGGCACGCAAAACAAAATTTGTACCCCTTCTTCTTCTGCTGATTTTCCAAACTTTACATCCACCTCCCCAAGATGTGCACCCCCCCCCCCCTTACCATTTTAGTTCCACCTCCCCAGGATGTGAATCTCCTCGTGCTTAAACCAGCAGACGTCTTTGAGCTATAACTGAACTAATCACGTCTTCTACTTGTTTTCAACATTCTTTCCTATAGAAATCACTTTCACAGCTAACACAATTAGAATGGATATAATCCAGCTTTCGCAAATAGAATCTTACTTAGGTCCATAAGACGGACTATTGAATTGGGAAACGCGCGATTGATCTCTTTGGAAAGATCGCAAGAGACCAAAGATAGGAGACCCTATTATTATGCTTGTATATATTTTTTCCCCTTTCAAACTACAGTTACTAATACTTAACCCCTGATTATCTTTAAAGGGGTACTCCTGGTTGAAAACAATCATCTATCTAAATAATAAAGAGTAAAACTCACCTGGGCAAAACACTGCACATAACACTACATTTCATTACATTACAATAATTGTAATATTGTAATTCATGTATTTATATAAATCTGTATAATGCACAGAGACTATATTATTTATCAAAGTCTGATCTGATTCGATTTGATTTATTGTTTTCTTCTGCATTCATATATCATTCGTATATTACATTTTCCATTGATTACTGTTTATGGCATGAATGATCTAAAAATAAATGGATTAACATACTGCAATCAATACCAAGTTGAAGTTTAGCAACATTTTGGGAAAACATTTTATCTATGCCGACATAAATTATGCAATAGGAGGACTGATTATATCACGTCCCAATTTACCTGTTTTTTTTTCTTATTACACACTGTAAAAACTGTGGTGTTAAAACTCACATCAGCTGGTGTTATAGAGGACCACACCCTGAGGTGTTAAAATTAAGATTGAACATAACACCAAAGAGTGTAAATGTAACAACCAAAGGTGTTGTAATAACACCTATAGGTGTAAAACTAACATCGCCAATTTAACACCGGTGTAAAATAACTGGTGTGGTCCTATTATGTACACCGTTTAACACCACAGTTTTTGCTGTGCATGAAATCATAAATGATATCTGTTTAAAAACCTATTTATTCTGCGTTTTGAATTATTTCCCTTGGCTAGTGCACAGTATTGTATAACTCGGGTTGTTTGTAAACGGATCATTATTATATACACGTGTAGGCTTATTTTCTTTAATATGCATGTACAATGTCTGCAAAAATTATTTGTACACTGAAAAATGAGTGGATGAACTATTATAAAAGTAAAAAGTTTGTAACCTGGCTTTCGTAAACTCTAATGAATTACATATTATATGAAAGAGAAAGCATAATCTTTGGTTTTCATATAGATGCAAATTATTATCGGTCACGAATGAATTATTATAGTTCATTAAATGTGATAATGCATATTGTGATCATTGAAGCGTAACTCGTAATGCTTCAATGATCATGATTTATTTCTTATTTTTTTCTGAGAGATGAGATGACATGCTTTCATTTCATATAAAATTCAGATCCTTTACATACGTTTTATTTATTTCGACAGGAAATGAAATATTAAAACTGAATCTAATTGCACCCCTGTACAAAAGTCAATGGGGCAACAGCAGCCAGGCATCAATTCGTTCAAAATCGTTTATGAAATCTGTAATACCGACTGAAATATCATGAACTGTAGAGAGATCTATAGCAACTGAAATCATAATGTCAACTAGTCCAGGATAGGCCCCATAGAAACTTGACCAAACCTTGTTTTTTTATATATACAATATTTTGTGATGGTTTCTTGTCAATTCGAGGGTGCTGATTACGAATCTGGATGATGCCACTCGTGTAACCTTGAGCATTTTCCGCAAATTGGCAAAATCCAATATCGCCGCCAAGATATGCAAATTACCCATGAAAATCCTAAAATTGTCCACACATGGGTCATGGAATGCATAAAATTGTGTAGTAGGAGTGAAATACTCTCTTAAAAAATAATTTTTGACAAAATATTCATTTTCGCAAAAATGAGCACTAAACTGCAAAAAAATCGCGATGTATGAATGAAGTAATATGCAAATCATCATTGCTAACGAGATATATCATTTATTATGTCATATGTGGGAACATTTCTGTATTTTGATATCTAAAATGGCCGCCACTGGCCCAAACAGTATTGCGTACAATGGCAATGGGGGCCAAAAAATTCACAAGAATGATCACTAAAATACATATTATTAAGATTAAATAAGTAGAATACTGACTAAAAACATAATTGGTAACGAACTGTATTATTAATATGCCATGTTTGTGATGAATGTTTCATTTTGATATTCAAAATGGCTGCCAAAGGCCATAAAAGTATTATGCACAATGAGAAAAAAAGAGCAAAGAAATCACAAGAGAGAGCACTATAATGCATATATGTGTGATAAGTGAATGGGATACCATCTAAACACATATTTTCTGACGAAATATATCATTCAGATTTCAAGTTTGTGTTAAATACTGTATTTTGACTTTCAAAATGGCTGCCATAGACATTAACAGTATTATGTACAATGCAAAGTGGGAAACCAATATTTACAGGAGAGTGCACCATAAATGCACGCAATATTGTCCACACATTGGCTATGAAATGCATGAAATCATGTGGCAGGAATGAAATACTCTCTGATTTTTGTCAAAATATCTATTTTCCTGATATTCAAAATGGCCGCCATAGGCCATTATGTACAATATGAATACGGAAAACTAATTTTCACAAAAATTAGCACAAAACCGCACAAAATCGCGATGTATGAACGAAGTATTATATTCAAATCATCATTAATAATGAGATATATCATTTATTATGTCATATATGGTGAATTTGCTGTATTTTGATATCTAAAATAGCCGCCACTGGCCCAAAGAGTATTATGTACAATGGCAATGGCCGGGGCACTAAAATGCATATTATTAAGATGAACGAGTGAAATACTGACTAAAAACATTGTTAATATGCCATTTATGTGATAGATGCGGTAATTTGACATTCAACATATTCAAAATGGCCGCCATAGGCCCTATATTATTTTATTATGCACAATGCGAATGGAGAAACTAATTTTCTAAACTAAAATCAAAATACAGAAATGTTCCCATAAATTACATAATCAATGATATCTCTCCTTAGCAATGATGATTTGCATATATTACTTCATTCATACATCGCGATTTTTTGCAGGTTAGTGCTATTTTTTTGCGAAAATTAGTTTTCTCTATTCATATTGTACATAATAAAGTATACAATGGTCTATGGCGGCCATTTTGAATATCAGGAAAATAAATATTTTGTCAAAAAATCATTTTTTTGGAGAGTATTTCATTCCTGTCACATGATTTTATGCATTTCGTAGCCTATGTGTGGACAATTTGAGGATATTCATGGGCAATTTGCATATTTTGGCGGCCATATTGAATTTTGCCAATTTGCGGAAAATGCTCAAGGTTACACAAGTGGCATCATTCAGATTCGTAATCAGCACCCTCGAATTGACAAGAAACCATAAAAAAATATTGTATATATAAAAAAAACAAGGTTATGCCTCTTCTATCCTGGACTAAACTCGTGGGGAAAAGGGATATAAGGCACGATCAATGAAGCGTTTGGTAATACGCTTCAATAATCAGAGCAAGCTCTGAAACTATGCATTGTTGCATATAACAATTCATAATCAGTATTGCATGACTGATCACTAATTGGATGTAGTTACAAAACAAAGGCCATACGTTCTCTTCCAATATATATTCATTTTGACAGGAAATGATATGTTAAAAATGAATCAAATTACACCCCTGGGCAAAAGTCAATGAGGCAACAGCAGTCAGGCATCAATTTGTTTAAAATTGTTAACGAAATCCGTACAACCTACTTAAATATTAAGAATGAAAGCATATTGAATCATCTCATCTCTCAGAAAAATAGGAAATAAGTCATGATCAATGAACCGTTGCGCGCTACGCTTCAATAATCGCAGAAAGGTCTAAAAGTATGCATTATTGCATTTCATAATTCATGGTAGTTCATGCATGACCAATTATAATTTCCAACTAGGTGCAAAGTGATTGCTAAAATTCCCTCTTTTATATGATATAGAATTCATTATACTTTATGATGGCCAACTTAGGATTTTTTTGGTTCCAACATAGTTCCTGTTCTCATTTTGCATTGTTATATGTAGTGTACAGATAATTCTTGTAGACACTGTATATTAATTTTATTCATTAAAAATTTGAATTACATTTATTTTTCTTCGAAGTGTACATAAGAAAACATAAAATCCTGTTGAAACCACTCTCGCCCAGCGTGATCTCAGAATGTTCAAATAGAGGACTATGTAAATATATCATTCACAATGCTATAATGCTCAATTACAACAGTGTGAAGATATTTTCACACTGTGGACACCTCGACAGTGTAACTGTCCACAGTCTGTTCACACGGTCGACTATTTTAGTATGTGAACCACACTGTTAAAATTCTCAAATTTAACAGTGTGAAGATATTTTCACACTGTGGACACCTCGGCAGTGTGACTGTTCACACGGTCGACTATTTGAGTATGTGAATCACACTTTTAAATTTTCAAGTTTAACTGTGAAGATATTTTCACACTGTGGACACCTCGGCAGTGTGACTGTTCACACGGTCGACTATTTGAGTATGTGAATCACACTTTTAAATTTTCAAGTTTAACTGTGAAGATATTTTCACACTGTGGACACCTAGGCAGTGTGACTGTTCACACGGTCGACTATTTGAATACGTGAATCACACTGTTAAAATTCACAAATTTAACAGTGTGAAGATATTTTCACACTGTGGACACCTCGACAGTGTGACTGTCCACAGTCTGTTTACACGGTCGACTATTTCATTATGTGAATCACACTGTTAAAATTCTCAAATTTAACAGTGTGAAGATATTTTCACACTGTGGACACCTCGGCAGTGTGACTGTTCACACGGTCGACTATTTGAGTATGTGAATCACACTGTTAAAATTCTCAAATTTAACAGTGTGAAGATATTTTCACACTGTGGACACCTCGGCAGTGTGACTGTTCACACGGTCGACTATTTGAGTATGTGAATCACACTTTTAAATTTTCAAGTTTAAGTGTGAAGATATTATCACACTGTGGACACCTAGGCAGTGTGACTGTTCACAGTCTGTTCACACGGTCGACTATTTGAATACGTGAATCACACTGTTAAAATTCACAAATTTAATAGTGTGAAGATATTTTCACACTGTGGACAACTCGGCCGTGTGACTGTCCACAGTCTGTTCACACAGTTGACTATTTGAATATAACTGTGATTCACACTGTTAAATTTCTCAAATTTGACAGTGTGAAGGTGATTTCACATTGTGATCCACACTGTGAACACGCTGTGGCACACACTGTGGGACACTGTGTTCATTCCAATAGGTAATGTTATTAAGTAGAACACCAGGGCTCCGTAACGCAAAGATTAGCGATCAATCGCTAAATGGACTGGCCAATAAAGATCGATGTTACACGCTCATTTTGTTTAAAATACTGACCAGAAACCAATCAGTTTGGTTCTTTCACATTTGAAATTCATCGCAAACTTTTGTGTTACGGAGCCCCGTTAACGGTCAGGGGCCCGTTGCAAAAAGAGTTGTGTTTAAACGCAAGCCAAAGAATCAATCGCAAATCTCAAAATGCGCGCTATGGATTGGTTGAAAATCAGGTTGCGCGTAATTTTTAGAGTTGCGATTGATTGCAACTCTTTCTGCAACGGGCCCCTGACAAGCCCATTTCCCTCAGGTTCTTACTCCATGGATTTGAACATTTAACACCAAAATAGTGGGAAAATAGCAAAAATAATACGTTTATATCATTGAATCAATGGGTGTCGAACTGACTGGTGTGACTGGTGGGCAGCATGGCTTCAATATCGTAGCACAGGCCTATCTAGAAAACTATTTAATGACAAATGTCTTGTTGAAAATGATCCGAGAGGGTGATACGAAGGGAAGAACGAGTCCACGAAAGGAACGATGGGATAGTGACTGGAAAATCCTCCATTGCCGTGCGCTCTCCGAAAACGAAGTCCGATTGGAATTTCCATGGGGTTTTTGCTCTCCTCCAACCTCCGCAAGATCTCTTGTCGAATCACGGCTCGTTCGATTGCATTCAGCTGCCGCTTCCTCAACGGCGCATGCTGCTGGACCGAGCCTCGTTTTGGAAGAGAAACAACATCGCCGCCGTCTTGTACAGCTTTCCCGTTGCTGGGCAACGCATCCATTCCAGATACGCGCGCGTCGCCTGCGGTTGTGTCATCTACAGCCGATACATCGCGATTCGGTGTTGCATCGATAAATGTCAGGTATCGCCTTAGGTCGATTATAGCGTTCCTTAAGATTGATCGCAGCAAATTGGATCTGATTCCTGCCATCATTTCACCCTCTTCATTAAACCATTTGCTTGAAGACGACGATAATGACTGTAGTGAAGACTCGTGGTCGCTTCCCAGATCGAACCCGATACCAGTAGTCCCATCGATATGATCCAGGTTGCCAGCGCCTGCATTTGTGTTACAATGTGAGAGGTGAACTAGCATCAGGCTTATGGTAGCCCAAAGAATGGCTGAATGTCTTTTCATATTTGTGGTCCTATGAGACAGAAAAAACAAGAAAGGAAAGAAATAATTGTTACACATTACTTAGTACAGATTTTATGGAGAATGCATAAAATAATATTTCTGGTGTCCGTTAAATTATTTCGTGAATTAAAGTGACTGCTGTGGGGTGTGTTTCATCAATATTTTGGTCCGACAAGTTGTCAGATCTGACGACTTTTCTTTGTTTTTATTGGCCGAGAAGCAGTGTTACTATGGTAACTGTCGGACAAAACGGGACTTTTCGAATAAAATGTGCGACAAGTCCTTTCATCAAACGCTCTCCAGGTTGAAAATTAGAATAATATCTAAATAGGAACGCTGACAAAAAAATAGCAAAGTTATTATCATTCTGCGAAAACAGTTCAATGCATGATCTTGATATTCAGTAGGTGGAGTGAAGAGGCAATGTCCTCTCTTCCATTTCTTACATTATTACATGAAATCCTAATTATTTCACATCTTCATACATGTCCCGGTGTAAAACATGACTTGTCTACTCTGTAACAAAATTAGGTTCCCATGATGATCTTAAGAATGAAATTTGTAGTAAATCCTCATAGAAATATAAACACAATATATATAAGTCTCAGAGGATGAAGGATTCCTATGTGAAAAATACACTAGAATCATCAGCAACGAAAATAAAGGATAATTTGTTTGATGAATTTTGAAACTAATTTATAAACAGTATGAATAAGAGAGGTCCTAGAAGAGATCCGTGAGGTACACCACATGTAACAGTTTGCAAGCTGGAATTAATTCTATTCAAAGATACAAATTTTCTCGTGTCAGTGAGATAACTCCGAAACCACTCAAGGGCAACATCTCTCTCTTCATAATGGGATAACTTATGTAGCAAAATTTTATGATAAATTTTATCAAAAGCCTTGGAAAAATCTAAGAATATACCAATTGTACATATTATATATTCGTAATTCAATGTACCAATTTTCGTTATTATCATCTCTATGTAAATCACCCATTGTCCTTTTCGAATACCTGATGCCTTCGTAATGATAAAAATAGGGGAAACATCCCAAAGACTTCCAAAATGCCTCACAAAACTTTATCAAAATTAAGCAAACATAATTATGCAGTTGCATTTTGCTTTTAATGTAGAGGTAGAGACCCCCCTCCACCTTCGCTTTTAAATACAAGTGCTACGAATCAAATCTGAAAATTATAGGCCTATCCTAATCCTTCCATTTCCTCATATATGCTGGTATATTTCACAAGCATTTTATTCATTTACAAATTAATGTATAATCGATTTTTTTATATCGAGGAAGAGTATCCGCTGACAGATATATTAATAAACATGGTAAGACAATGCATTGTATCGAATTCTACCCTTTTCTGGAGTTTAAAGGTCAAGTCCACTCCAGAAAAATGTTGATTTGAATAAATGGAGAATAATCTAACTAGCATAACACTAAAAATTTCATCGAAACCGGATGTAAAATAAGAAAGTTATGATACTTTCTTTTTTTTTTCACAAAACAGTGACATGCACAACTCAAATGAGACAGTCGATGATGTCCCTCACTCACTATTTTTTATTGTTTGAATTATACAATATTTCATTTTTTCATAGATTTGACAGTAAGGACCAACTTTACTGAATCATACAGTATTAAACAATGCTCATTCCACATGTTGAGGGAAGAATTGATCGTTGTTTCACTTGACAATATGGACAAAAATAGAACATTCCCTATTTCATAATAATAGATACAAAAGAAATAGTGAGTTGAGTTGCTTACCCACTATAGATGTGCATATAATTGTTGTGTGAAATTAAGCAAAACTTGTGGAAGCTTAAAAGTGCCACCGAGATGTTGAGATAATTATCTCGGGAAGTCGACATCTTGATAGCAAAAGATAAGATGACGAGATCCCAGATCTCATCATGTCGACATCTTTTAGAAGAGATGATAAGATCCCGGATCTCATCATGTCAACATCTTTATGAAGAGATGATGAGATGACAATATCCTGGATCTCATCATGTTGACATCTTGTAGAAGAGATGATGAGATGACAAGATCCCGGATCTCATCATGTTGACATCTTGTAGAAGAGATGATGAGATGACAAGATCCCGGATCTCATCATGTTGACATCTTGTAGAAGAGATGATGAGATGACAAGATCCCGGATCTCATCATGTTGACATCTTGTAGAAGAGATGATGAGATGACAAGATCCCGGATCTCATCATGTTGACATCTTGTAGAAGAGATGATGAGATGACAAGATCCCGGATCTCATCATGTTGACATCTTGTAGAGGAGATGATGAGATGACAAGATCCCGGATCTCATCATGTTGACATCTTGTAGAAGAGATGATGAGATGACAAGATCCCGGATCTCATCATGTCAACATCTTTTAGAAGAGATGAGATGACAAGATCCCGGATCTCATCATGTCAACATCTTTTAGAAGAGATGATGAGATGACAAGATCCCGGAACTCATCATGTCAACATCTTTAAGAAGAGATGATTAGATGACATGATCATGGATCCAATATCTTGTCATCTGACCATTTCTTCTAAAAGATGTCGACATGACGAGATCCGAGATCTTGTCATCTCATCATCTCTACTAAAAGATGTTGACATGAGGAGATCCGGGATCTTGTCATCTGATCATCTCTTCTACAAGATGTTGACATGATGAGATCCTGGATCTTGTCATCTCATCATCTATTCTACACGATGTTGACATGATGAGATCCGGGATCTTGTCATCTTATCATCTCTTCTTAAAGATGTTGACATGATGAGATCCGGGATCTTGTCATCTCAACATCTCTTCTAAAAGATGTCAACATGATGAGATCCGGGATCTTGTCATCTCATCATCTCTTCCAGAAGATGTTGACATGATGAGATCTGGGATCTTGTCATCTCATCATCTCTTCTTAAAGATGTTGACATGATGAGATCCGGGATCTTGTCATCTCAACATCTCTTCTAAAAGATGTCAACATGATGAGATCCGGGATCTTGTCATCTCATCATCTCTACTAAAAGATGTTGACATGAGGAGATCCGGGATCTTGTCATCTGATCATCTCTTCTACAAGATGTTGACATGATGAGATCCTGGATCTTGTCATCTCATCATCTATTCTACACGATGTTGACATGATGAGATCCGGGATCTTGTCATCTTATCATCTCTTCTTAAAGATGTTGACATGATGAGATCCGGGATCTTGTCATCTCAACATCTCTTCTAAAAGATGTCAACATGATGAGATCCGGGATCTTGTCATCTCATCATCTCTTCCAGAAGATGTTGACATGATGAGATCTGGGATCTTGTCATCTCATCATCTCTTCTAAAAGATGTTGACATGATGAGATCCGGGATCTTGTCATCTCATCATCTCTTCTAAAAGATGTTGACGTGATGAGATCCGGTATCTTGTCATCTCATCATCTCTTCTAAAAGATGTCGACATGATGAGATCCAGGATCTCGTCATCTGATCTTTTGCTATCAAAATATCGACTTCCCAAGATAATTATCTCAACATCTTTTAAGCTTCCATAAAAACTTTAAAATGTCATAACTTTCTTATTTTACATCCGATTTTGATTTTAAAAATTAGCGTTATGCTTGTTGGATTTTCTCTTTTTATTCAAATCATCTTTTTGTTGGGGTGGACTTGTCCTTTCAAGAATGGCATGAAACACATGGTCCAATCATTGCTAGAAGTTACAACACATACGGCACGTACTGCTTCTCTTTCCCCTGCTAATTGATTTTCATATTGTGTGTATTTACATTCATGACTTCACATGTTTATCATCCGTGTAAGATTTATCTGTATAGTATAGTCTACATGCGTCGCCATTTGAATAACCATGATTATCATGGAGATATATACTGCAATAGTGAGATAATCTGAGAACAGTGATTATGCTGTATCAAAAGCTGAAAATGCGAGGAGGTTTGAGAAAGAAACTGTCCCATAAGTGACGATCCAGTGAGTTGGGGATGGGGGGGGGGTGTATAAAGGCCTCTATGATGAGCAACTCCCCCCCTATCGTGCATCCTGACAGGTTGTGTGTCCGGTCAATAGATTTTAAACAACCATCTGGAACCGTTAATTTTTAGTACAAACTGTTAAGCAGTATTATAAAGAACAAAACTCAGTGAAGAAGATTACAATTTCGTGTGTGATCCAAAGCCGAAAAGAAGGCTTCAAAAGTTTAAAGTGTCCGGACACCATAGGTCGTGGAAGCGGAGGGACAGGGGTCCTGCCCCCCTAATTTGTTTTTGATAACTTTTTTTTTTGCTTGTCAATTTTTTTTTACCTGTGTCCATCCCAAAATTTCAGGTGTACCCCCTAAATTGGTTGGCTTTCACCGCCAATGCCGGACACCCCCTCCTTCTTCTAATATAACTTTAAAACTTTACTTATTAAACTTCGCCCGTCCTGTCCCGCCTGTCCTGTGCATGTGAACAGCCTATCATGAAAGATGTATCAAGTGCAAAATTGTATTACCGTTTTGACGCCCAAGAAGAGATTACCTGGGGCCGTTTCATAAAGCTGTTGTAAGTAAAGAGCGACTCTAAGAACGACAGGTGAACCTTTCTTACGCGCTAAACCATTGCCAATGGTGCATACCATTTGAAAAGAAAGGATCACCAGTCGTTCTTAAAGTCACTCTTATCTAAGATAAGAGCGAATTTAAGAACGACTGGTGATCCTTTCTTACGGACAGCTTTATGAAACACCCACCTGGGATCCGTTGCAGAAAGAGTTACGTTTAAACGCATGTCAAAAAATCAATCGCAAATCCCAAATGCGCGCTGATTGGTTGAAACTCAAGTTGCGATTGATTGCAACTCTTTCTGCAACGGACCCCTGGTCAGGGAGATGACAATCCTGCTGATTGCATGTCAAAATGAGCAATCAAAATAAAGTGCCTTCAGCAATATTAACAGATGATAGACTCTCCATCACTGACTATCTTCAATTGGGAATAGACAACTCATCCCTTTACTAGTTAGGAAATTTGCTTTGTACATGTAGATTTCAGTAAAGAAACAAAAACAAGAAAAGAGCTCTCTATATAAAGCGCAGCTAATTTTTAAATCTAAGCTGCGCTATACGAATTTCATCATCATCATTATCACCATCAACATTATCATAATCATCATCATCAAAAACATCAGCATCATCAACATTATCATCATCATCATTATTATTATTATTATTATCATCATTATTAAAATTATTATTAAAAATAAGAGAAGAGGAGAGGAGAGAGAAAAGAAGATAAAGAAAGAGGTGGGGGAGAGGGGATAAAAACAAAGACGAGTCAAGACTAGAGTCTGTGAGCCAGGTTATGTAAATATAATCTTTCTAATCTAACTTCAATTGGTTGTGAATTTGTTTCATGTTGCTCTTTAATTGGATGGTGATTTAGTTGCAAAAACAATGAAAAACAATTGCAAATAAACGTAAATTTATTAGAAACCTGTTTGAATATACACTGTAACTTAAAGGCACGATCTAATAAATGGCAACGATATTTTGAAGCACACCTGCTAACTTCGCAAACAACCATCTCCATCTCCCCACACCACCTCAGTCTAGTGGAGTTTCGGGGGGGGGGGGGCGGGGGCACGTACCCTGATGGCCACTTTCGGGGGCGGGGGAGCAATAAAATGACCGGAAATTGCTTAACACGAGAGTGATCGATTGGAAAATGCACGTCATTGACACACTGATGGAATGTATTGATATCTACTGCTGATATGCCTAACAAAAATAATGCCCTCATATACAAGTCCGTGGTCTGAATTCGTGAAATGCAATGATCGGGAGTAAATTACTGCTCGAAGGCAGTATTTAAAATGAAAGAGATGTGAGCGCTAGAGTATGGGAGGGGCGGATATTCTTTACTAATGCTGAAATCTTGCATTATTTCGAGGACACAGTGAAAAGCCCACGCATAGGCCGGGGCAAATAAAAAATATTTAAAGAAATATAAAAACCCTGTTATTTAATTAATTTGTCATGACTCATTGTAGGTAGGGGTGGAAATCTCTCTCAAAAGGTAGGGGACAAGGTAATTTCGACGAAACTATTTTTAAAGCAAAAAAAAAAAAGAAGTTTATCATCCCCAAAATCCCCAAAAGTCCAAAAGTAAGGTCATCTCGTCCTAAAATAAATGCTTTATTTCGATTTTGAATGATGTATTTCTTACCATCATAAAATACCAAAAAATAGTAGCCGGGGACATTTGATATTGCGACCCCTCCCCCACCTGTCACCCTGGGATTTCCGCCCATGATTGTAGTCCTGTATCAGTTTTTCTGCCTCCTCCAGTTTCCTCTTTCTCCGGTTCCCTCCCTCGACATTCCCCTTCTACCTCCCCCCCCCCCCGCCCTCCCTCTCATTCTCCCCCCTCCATAATATACCACTCATTCCATACACACATTTTACATGACCATTCATTGTATCTTTCTGTTGTAAGTTCAGGGGTAAAGCCTGCCAACCATATAGCCGCCATCATACCCTGCCCCCGCGACTGCTCCAAGGATACATATCCGCCCACCCCGCTGAAACGGAAACAACGTTTCAATTTTTTAAGTCCACCGAGTGTTTCGATGACGGAGAGCAATGATAGACCTATATGCGTCAGCATCAAAACATCCCGATTGCTATACTTCCGAATTATCACGTGTACAAGAAAAGGCCAGAAATCGTCATTATAAGTCTTTATCCAACCAATCAAATTAAACAAGTAAACGGCACGGTGTCACGTACACAAGAGCCTGTCCATTCTGTTTTAAAATTTTCTCCTTCCACACACAAAAAAAAGCGCGCGTGATTTGAGGCAGGAACACTTGAGTTTCTCCGGGTATGCTTTTAACGTCTCCCGCGTTCGAGTGCACCATCCATCCTCCAGCCTGGAGCGACATTCCAAATTTTCTATGAAGGACACGATTTCCCTCCATGGTTATTCACTGAAAATAGCAGTTCTCCCATGAATCTCAATCAAAAGATAATTACTCAGCTGTTAAGACATGCATGCGGCAAGCTTGTATAGAGTCAAAACAACATTAAGGAAATGCCTGTAAGAAACTTGCATTGCAATGTATGAGGTTCTTGGACAAGTTGACTAATAAGCTCAAAAGTCGATAAAAAAAAACAACACGATGACCTTCGCACCGAGGGGAAGAGAGAAAATAACTGCTTGTTTGCTTTTTTAAATTAGGTAAAAGATCTATTTAAAAAATCATATAAAAATGATATGTGTGTAGTTACAGTTACAACTGTTCGGCTACATTGAAACACACCTAGGAAAATCAAGATCGTTGCTAGCCCCCCCCCCCGGGGGGCCAGTAAAAAGCAATATCTTGCCAAACAATGATAATAAGGAAATCCAACTCCAGTTGGAGGATTAAAAAAAAAAAAAAACAAAGTACAAAGGACATATGTTGAAAGGCACGGATTGAGGGGTGGAGGACAGGAACGGAAATTCGGTGATAATTTTGGTATTTCTATGGGAACACATGATCCTCTATCATAGGCTGCACATATTTATGACCCCCCGGCCTTCCAATATTATCTTCTGTATCAGGTTTATATTCTTTATATTTGGTTTATTTGAATATTTATGTCATTTATATTTTCTGATGCTATGTTTTATTTGTTGTAATTATTGCAGTTTAAATTTTGTTGGAAAAATGAATAAATAAATAAATGAAAAGACATAAATGAAACGAAATAAATAAAATAAAACACACTCCACGTGTGATCCCTTTCGAAAGTGAAGATGAAAATGGTTGCATTTCCAAGTGCCGTATACAATAATTCTTGGGGTTTCCATTTCGGGATGGAAAAAAATCAAACATTTTGAAGTGATAACTCTTCTTTCCATTCTTTCTGTATTTTTTTTTTTGGGGGGGAGGATGAGATTTTGGGGGTTTTGTCCTAAAAAATGGAACGATTGTCTGCCCCCCCCCTTCCCACGCGCCTTCTGAAAACCTCGGTACGTTTCTGCTCAAATGCACAAATTTTGTAATACCTAAGCTGTGAATGGTAACGAAAATCAAAAAGAAAAGTTTGTTTTCTTAATAATGAACAAGTGGTAAAGTTTTTGCCTTTATACGTTCACTCTTTGAAGTGAAAGTGAAACCATTATATTTAGAGATGAAATAAACACCTATGAATAGAATACATTGATTTGGCAGGATTTTCATTATATATAAGAAATCTTCTTATAGCATAACCTTTGGACCGCTTTTAATCAGAGGCTTCCAAATAAATATTGGGGGGAAAACGAGGCTTAACGTGCACATATTACATCAGGGACTGCGGAACCGTCATTAAAGTGTGTGTGTGGGGGGGGGGGGGGGCTTGTCCATGCTAAAAATCTCAATCAAATGGTAATTTTTACATTTTCGTACATGGTTTTTTTTTTAAAAGAAAAAAGGGGCTAAAGCCCCCCCCCCCTCGCTTCCGCGGCCGTGTGCATGTAGCTATTTAAGCATCTATTCCAGTGGAAAGGAAACAATTTATTTCACATTGGTTTAACTCGCTGATATAAACAAAAACTTTATCGTAGATTACAGGGGCGGATCCAGCTTTTTATAAAGGGGGGGGGTTGGGGTGGTATGCGAGGGAGCGTAGCGACCGAGTCCAAGCGAGCGGAGAGAGCGAGGGGGAGGGGAGGGAAAAGTAGGGAAAATTTTTGAAAATCTGTGTGTTTTCTTGCATCTAAAACACCAGTATTTTTGGTATAGAGGTCGTTGCCAAATTAACCCCCATTAAAATTTGTAAAAATAAGTTGCATTTTCCTGCAATGTAAGGCCAGTTAGCAACACAGATACAAAGAATAGGGGACCTTGGAATAAGCACTGTTAGCCTTATACTTTTATTATGAACAACTTGTCATGATACTCACTGGCAAATCTCAGTCAAATATGATGGACTGGCAGAAGAGACGCCTTGGATGTTTCTGTACAAATCCCTGTGACATTTGTGCGCCCAACTCCCCCTCCCCCCAAAAAGAAATAATAATAATAATACAAATAATAAATGAAATAAATACATAGAAATAGAATGAAATAAAATTACAAGTTAAAAAAAAAGATTTAAAAAAATGGTCCCCGGATTATTATTTTTTTTTTTTTGGGGGGGGGGGGGGTGGTTGCAGCCCCCCCCCTCCAGATCCGCTTCTGGATTATATCAGGGAAAGTCAATTAGCGTGAACTTCATACTCGATCTAATTTTAATGATGTTATTTGTAGGTTGAATCTTTTATTTCAATTGGATTGTTTTGAGAAAAACTTCTTGTATAGTTGTTTTTGATAGACCGAATAGTTCCTTTCGTTATCCCAGGTTTCTTACGTAGTTTATTTCTTGCTCGAATAGTTTCAAAGGTAATTTCTTTTCTTGCTCGAAAAGTCTCTAATGCTGATTGTTTGTCACTTAAGTTACATGTTTTTTTATCAATGGTACAAGCGTTCGCATTTTCTAAACCCGGCGAGTATGAATAGCTTTAACTGTCTCAGACATGCGTGTCACTATCATGACTATTAGGATTATAAAAGAAAGTTAAGCAATAATACTTGGAATAGGGTTTCTCTTCAGGCGTTCGCATTTTCTAAACTCAGCGAGCTGTGGGATAAATAGCTTAGGTATGCGTGTCACCATTAGCATGAAGACAGAAATTCTCTAGCTGCAACATTACGTAAACAAGACTGTCACTAAACAGACATCTTGTCTGAGAAGGGCTTTTCCTTTGAAACCTTCAAAATCTCGAAAATGCTCTCGAAGATATTCCGAGTTTCTCTTCCTCGGATGGCCAGGCCTCCTTCCATTACAGGAGCGGGGCTCAACTGGAATAAAGTTTGTTTAGTGGCGGCACAAAATGAGAACGGCTGCCTGAGGACCTGGGCTCCGGCGATAGCCGCCTCGGCGAACAGGACATTGAGTAGTTATATTAAGAATCCCGCCGTTGCAACGTCGGTCGACAGATACGAGCGCGTCCCCCGCGAAGAAATTTCTGCGTTCGATCACGATGCACCGTTTATTAATTCATGGGGGGACGACATCGCTCTGTCGTCGTCGTCCGTTTCAAGTGACGGTCATCTTGTGGTAGTGAAGTGGTCCGACGACGAGGCGCAGATATACCCCGCAGTTTGGCTAAGGGATCAATGCCACTGCAGCGAATGTTGCTACCCTGATTCATTCACGAGGAAAACCTTCCTGACAGACATGAATTTAGAGGTAAGATGCATAGGTATTTGTTATTTGCCTATTATATTAAGATATATGAAATAAAGGTTCATTGCGCTCTGCTGAATGCTAATGGCCAAATTGTGGTTTCGGGAACCACTCGTCGATTTGTATACGCGCACTTGTGTACAAAGTGAATGGGGGTGGAAATAGGGAACCATGCGTGTGACTGAATAAAGCGCTGCTGTATGAAGTTAACGGTGGTTCCCAATATCACGATAATGCCATGTTGGGGTATAGATAAGTGCTTGATTCTTTTTACAGTGCCACCCATGGGGGGGGGGGGACGCTTCCATTGAGTGGATACCATGCGCGACCAAGGGGTCTCGAAAAGCGCCCTAAACACATATTTTCCATATTCTGAAAATGCACCCCTTAACAAGTATTGGCGTGTGAAACCCTACCCTTAACAAGTGTTGGAAACAAAACGATACCCTTGGCAAGTATTCCCTGAAATGAACCCCTAAACAAGTACAGCGATTGTTCATAACCGACGACGTCGGTCGTCGGTTATACCTTTAGACACCATTATTTTGGTTTAATACGGCCCCACCTTTCACCTCGCGCAAATCGGACTCTTAACACGTAGTGTCGGGGCAAAAAGGACATCCCTTATAAATCATTTTAATGTTGTTTTATCATCCCCGGAAAGGTGACCCTTAACACGTAGCTTTCCTAGCGAAATAGATACCCTTTTTTCATTATTTTTGTGTTTTGACCCCGGGGGGGGGGCCACTTCCATTCACGAGTGGATACCATGTACGACCATGGGGTCTCCAAAAGCACCCTAAACACGTAATTTCCATAGTCTGAAAATGCACCCCTTAACAAGTATTGGCGTGTGAAGCCCTACCCTAAACAAGTATTGGAAACAAAACGATACTCTTGGCAAATATTCCCTGAAATGAACCCCTAAACAAGTACAGGAATGATTTATTGTTACGGGTCCTTCGGTCGTCGGCTTTACCTTATTTAGTTTAGTACGACCCCACCTTCTACACCTCGCGCAAATTGGAATCTAAATACGTAGTGTTGGGGCAAAAAGGACATCCTTTATAAAACATTTTAATTTTGTTTTATCATACCCGCAAATTCGACCCTAAACACGTAAATTTCCTTGCAAAATAGACACCCTTTTTTCATTATTTTTGTGATTTTGACACCCTTATCACGTTACGTACGTAACGTGCCCTATCGTGAAAAAGACATCCTTTTTACGTGTTTTTTGGTCGCGCATGGTATCCACTCGTCAATGTAAGTGGCCCCCAGGGGTTTGGACACCCTTATCACGTTACGTATGTAACGTGCCCCATCGTGAAAAAGACATCCTTTTTACGTGTTTTTGGTCGCGCATGGTATCCAAGTGGCCCCCGGGCATTTTCCATAGAGCTATTCATCGTATAACTTGGTTCTAAAGTGACTTGAATTCTTTTGATTATTTTTCATTGATTAAAAAGAGAGATTGTATAGTCCTAATTAAGTTCAACATTACTTTTCACCAATAGAGGCCCATACAAAAGTATGCTCAAAATTAAAGTTTTTGAGCACTATGGTGAAATTTAATGAAGAAAAAAAATCCAAACTCTATGGATCTGAGTATTTTTGGTGCCAAAAGTGATATATATATATTTTCAAATGTATGTTACATTGATCATGGCCGTGGGAAGATTTTCCTTGGGGGTGTTGCGTGTATTATTTCCCATAGGCAGCACCCCCTGGAATTATGGAAGGTGTGAAAAAAATATGAATATAACCCATATGAAATTTATTTTGTATATAGTCATGATAGTGAACCCCCAGTTTTTTTTCGGAACCAAAATGACCTCCGTTTTGTAGTGATATAACATTTTTTTTGCTCTTCAAATTTACATGACCAACGTACACAGGGCCCTGGCATAGATCTACATGTAGATTTTTTGATTGATTTATTTCATTTCTTTTCTTTTCTTTCCATTTTTTCACATACAAGTCAAAATACATAAATACAAATACATAAATACAATTACAAAAATGAACAAAAGTAACGACCTTACATTTGCAAAGATTGGGCATTTATACAAACAAAATATGATACTTATATCATCATTTTGTAAAACTTAACATTCTTAATTAAAACCATGGGTATACGTGTGTATGTTAAAAAAGAAAGGGTGAAATGAAAAGAGAGACCAGCTGAGAAGCTTGGCTTGTTGGACGCTGATCTCTCGAATACGTAAATAATGTAAATAACGTAATATAATGTGAACTTGGAAAATGATCATTCGAATCAAGGGAACGTAAATAGTAGGAAAATCGCTGAACGTATGGAAAATAAATGCACGGTCATGGATGATAAAAAAAAACAGAACAATGGACGGGGGGCAAGGAGAAAGAATAAGATAAAAAAAAACAAACTTGCACTGGGTAAGTGGTAGCACCTTTTGGGGTGTAATCTTGCACCCTAAAAATTCACCTACGTTCTATTATAATTTGCACCTAATGGGCTCGTTTTCACACACTAAGAAAAAGGGTTCGAATTTGAACCCTGGGATTAAAGGGTGCTAATGAGTGTAAATAATATGTTCATTTGTGCAGAGTTTAGGTGAACCCTTAACAGGTGTAGAGGTAAACCATGTAATAAAGCTGCAAATGTTACACCTTTCTAAACTTAAAGTATGACGAACCTTTATAAATGTGAAAGTTGCACATTTTAGGGTGAAAATGAGCACTTATTGGTAAAAGTAATAAGAAAAGATGCTGCCCTTCTTCAGGAGTCTCCTACAAGACGGATCCTAGAGATGGGGAGAGTCAACCAGCTCGAAACGTCGAGTCCCCGGGAGGTGGGGTGGGGGGGCACTTCCATTGACGAGTGGATACCATGCGCGACCATGGGGTCTTGAAAAGCACCCTAAACATGCTAAACAAGTATTTTTCATATTCTGAAAATACACCCCATGACAGGTATTTGATTTGATTTGATTTATTGTGTTCTTCCTCATCCATAACATTCGTATAATACAATTTTCATAACACAATAAACATATGTTAGCATTTTTGGCATGAATCATAAATAAAGAGTACTAAAAAAATAATTCCAGACAAAAATGATTAAATATATGATATTCACAATTTGCAGGAGAAGGATTTTCATCATAAGCAGATTGCTTGAAAAAAATGACATTCCCAAACTAAAAATAATTGAATTAATTAATACATTCATAAAGCAGAATGGGCATATATTTTCAAATACGAAACATCAATTCATGCAATACTTTAGTATGAAGATGAAGATGATGTGTGTGAAACCCTATCCTTAACAGGTTTTGGAAACAAAACGATACCCTTGTATTGGCAAGTATTCCCAGAATTAAACCCTAAAACAAGTACAGCGATAATTTAAATGTACGGACGTCGTGTTTACCTTAACATACAATTATAATTATCATTGGGGTTATTACGGTCCCACCTCGCGCAAATCTGAATCTAAACACGTAGTGTTGACTGTTGGGGCAAAAAGGTACATCCGTAAAAATGTCTTTCTTATACCCTCGCAAATTTGACCCTAAACGCGTGGTTTTCCTAGCGAAATAGATGCCCCTTTTTCATTATTTTAGTGTTTTTACACCCTTATTACGTAACGTGCCCTGCCTTGAAAAGACATTTTTTACGTGTTTTTTATGGGTCGCACATGGTATCCACTTGTCAATGTAAGTGCCCCCCCCCCTGGGTTGAGTCTTCTCTCCTGCTCTATAGCTCCATTCACCGACTCAAACCAGCCTTCTCTCATCTACTCTTAAACATTAAGCCGTTCACCCTTCCTACTCCTGCTACTCAGCTTTCCACTCCTTCGGGTCCACAGTCCAGACTACACTCATTCAGTGAAGAATACTCTAATTTCTAACCTCCACCATCTCGCCTTTCCATACATTTTCCATTTCACTTCTATCTCTACCCATTTTCATCTCGGTCATACCAGGGCCCCGTCTTACAAAGAGTTGCGATTGATCCAATCTGTTGCAAATATGGAAAGCCAGCAACATCAGCGACTAAAAATACATGTCTGTTCAAAAATGATTTCCAGAAATGATATATATTCCTACATTCACTTTTTTTTTATTGACAATTCAGTATGCTTGTCTTTATTTTCAAAGGACGTTGAGCAAATTTCCTAAAGAAAAATTATGGCATTGATGGATTTCCATATACTTGAGATTGATCGGATCAATCGTAAATCTTTGTAAGACGGGGACCAGAACTTTGCACAGGTCATGGTGTACCGTAAACCTCTTCTAGTCTGCGATTGATCATGCACCATGGAAACCTTCATACATCACCTGTTACATAATTATGTCTGAATCCCTCCGAATGTTTGAATATCATTCAAATTCTAGATATTCCCATTTTCTCTAAAGTGTGTCCCCAAAAAAGCTATACACTTTTGAAATGGCTGCCAAATAACGAATATATCCCTTTCCAAATGACACCAAAAATTGGAAAAACTATTCATGCTTGAGCGAACACTGCACTAGGGATATGAAAATTAAGCTGGCTGGAATAGCCTTCCAATTCCTGTCAGTTTTTGAGAGGTAAATCCTTTTGAACTCAAAGTTCTAGAGTTTAAGGGTGTTGTAATAAAAATTAATGACCAACCGTGACCAGTTTTGGTTGTTTAAGCAAATTTCATAAATTATCAAATTGAATTTTAATGCATGAGTGAACACAAATTACACTTTTTGGGGCAGCATTTCGACTTTATCATTTGGATCTCAGCAATGTGTTCAAGGGAGTCGAGAGAATAGGGGGTTAGATAGGACTTAAGTGGGAGAAGTAGGTTGGTGAAATAAGGGTCAACAGAACATGTAGCCCCCCCCCTCTCCCGCCCTCCCCTCCTGTTGAGAGACTGATTTCTATTGTCATGTACACGTGAAGTCCAGAGCAGAATGTTGATTTCATGATAAATTCTTAATTGGGGCATCACCTTATTCCTATCAATCATATCACCAATTTATCAATAAATAAACTCATTCAATGTGCCATGTGATCAATCAAACATTCATTTTTTTTAAATAAATTATTTCATAAATCATCATAATCAGTCAATTTCTTTGTAATCATTCAATAAAAAACTGACCATCAGCCATCGGTCACTTGGTAGTTAAGTTTTGAATAGACTACAATCCAGGAAGTGAGAGAGAGAGAGAAGGAGCCGGGGAAATGGAGGTGGGAGGGAGGGGGTACATATGACTTAATTTGTAAAAGGACACAAAGAGGAATTCCCTTTTAACCAAGTCTTACCATACCTCTTGCTTGTAACGGGTACTATCACATTACTCTGACTCTCACGAACACACTGGTGAGGTCCACAAGATTAATATGCTACACTCAAATTAAAATGCATGGTTACTCATGCATTTAACATCTATTTAGTAACTCGTGAAATCTGCCTAAGAAACCATAACTTATCTTAGCTTTACAAGTTCTAAAAGACTAACCTCTCAAAAATCTGTAAGGCTAATTCCTGCCCAGCCTAGCCAAGCTTAGTCTCTCATGAGGAAGGAAGTGGGGGGGGGGGGGGGGTAGAGATGGAAGGAGGGGTTGCTAAATGTTCTGTTGACCTTTATCCCATCAACGTACTTCACCTACTTAAGTCCTATCTTATCCCCTATTCTCCCGACTCTCACAAACACATTGCTGACATCCACATGATAATGTCAAAATACTGCACTCAAAATTGCAATTTATGATTACTCATTGCATTAAATTTCAATTTAATAACTCATGAAGTTTTCTCAAACAACAGATTACAATTGATCAATAATTCTGTTTCAGTGGACAGTGATCACTGAAGCAACCGCGTAGCCAGGATTTCATTTTGGAGGGGGCGGTAAATGCACGCGAAGCGTGCCAACACTTACGGAGCGCGCCAACACTTATGGAGCGCGCTTCGCGCGCTCCCTAGGGGGTGGGTGCAGGGAGGGGAGCTTTCCCCTCCCGCGCGAAGCTTTTAGTGTTTCATAAATTAAAATGAAAAGGAGCCGTTTCTCTTGTCTCTAGTACCTCCAATTCGGTTGACTATATTGCGATTTTGAACCTTGTTTTCAAAAGTGATTGTGAACGCACAAAAGAGGTATACAATGGAGGAAATTAAAATGATAATAACTCCGCGCGAAGAGCGGAAGCTAAAGTGTTTTATCAATTTTTCTTGCCATAAAAAGGGTCCCGAGAAAAGGGTATTCTCAAAGATATATTGAAACTTTCTTTGGAAAGTTCAGATTTGATTACAAATTTAGCATCAGTGCATATTTTTAACTCGCAAAACAGAGGAGAAGATTGGTAGAGGAAGATATTCCTCCCCGCGCAGAGCAATGAAACTCTGAAATTTCAAAGGGCGGACGTTTCATCAAATGTAGATATCTCTAATACCCAATCGTCTCTAATTCAATTGATTTTCTAAGATTATTGAACTTCATTACAAGGAAAATAGTGCGCATAAAGTTGAAACTTCTGTGATTTATTGAAATTATCTATCTATATAATAAAGGATGATTATTTTTTTTACTTATCCTGAAGCGCTTCATTTTGAATATAAAGAAACTTAAGTGTCATTCAAAATTTCAAACTGAGGGCGCAAAACATGACAGGAGATGAATGTATACAGGGAAATGACATGAAGTTTAATACAATTTGATAAAAAAATATTGTACTTTTTTATTTAATACGACACGAATTCCATACCTTCTTCTTTTTAAATTAGGAACCTGTTTGCCCCCAAATTATGGTTATTTATAGTAATTTGGCCTGACCTTACTCAAATTCATGCCCTAATGTATACAATTTTAACTTTAACTGGCAAGAAGCACATAGCTGAGGTGGAGAAACAGGGTTAAAGAAAAGGTGGGGGAACAATGGAGAACTTCAATATTGTCCTTTAACCGCGCGCAGCGCGGAAGCAAAATTCATATATGAATTTAGAGCAAGAAGAGTGAAGGAGTTTCTCTTTTGAGAAAAAAATAAAGAATAAAAAGAAAAAATACAAAGCTACCTTTCTTCCCTTTCCTCCCTTCCATTTTCCTTTTCTCCTCTCTTTTTTCCCTTCTTTTTTTCTTTTTGGGGAAGTTTTTTTTTTTTTTGGGGGGGGGGCGACCGCCCCCACCATCCCCCCTGGCTACGCGCTTGCACTGAAGCATGAATAGTTTTCCAACTTTTTGGTGTCATTTGAAAGTTTACTTTATTGACTTTCCATATATATAAGTTTTCCCCAAAAAAGTGATACATTTTTTTTTATTTGGCAGTCATTTCAAAACTGTACAGTTTTTGAGGGACGCACTGTATTTTATCATAGAATCAGGGGGGTGTTTCACAAAGATTTTAGTATGATTTAAGTCGCACTTAAATGCCGACGCGTACAAGATATGCAACGCGCGATCTTATTGATAGATACGCATTAGTGCGCGTCCTCTTGAGACGATCTGACCAATGCGGTCAAGCCATTCATACCGTACGCAACCCGGTATTTAAGTGCGACTCTAAGTCATACTTAAATCTTTGTGAACCCCCCCCCCCCCAATGTACTAGACGAGAGGTCAAAAGATCTATAGAATATAAGAATATATTTATGCAATTATGAAAAAGAAATCACGATTGTAACTGAAACTAAAGTCAATGTTGGTCATCATGATTAGTTATCAAATAGCACATTTAATTGCCCCAGGGTATTCACTTGTGTTTCCTATCAATTTTATTTAGACGAAAATTCAGAATGCATTCTTATCCGATGATGGTAAGATCTTGTCTGTCGATTGGGCTGATGGTCATCGTGGCAACTTCCCAACCGGATGGCTTCGTGGTCATCGCTTTGACCAGTCTCAGTCTGACCCTATCGCGGACCTCCGTCCTCGACTCTGGGGTCATGACGTAATGGCGACAGCGGACTTCAGCTTTTTCGATTTTGACGAGGTGATGGAGAACGACGACGCCCTCTACGAGTGGCTTAAAGGGCTCTACGGACTTGGAATTGCTCTTCTTAAGAATGCACCTGTTGAAACGGGTCAGCACTTCCGCCTCCAGAACAGACTCGGATACGAGTCTCCCTCTCCAATATCATCGGGGTGAGCTAATGTCAATTAAGGGCGTATATCTTTAAACAAAATCCTTTATTGTATTCGTCAGTAATCGACGACAGATATTTGCTCTTTAAGTTGGAGGTCTATTTTAGATTAAATAAGGAAAAGTTTTGTCGAATAGGCCTGTTAGATGCCATGTACATAGAAGTTAAGACATATTTGTAGGAAAAATCTTTTAGAATGTTCGTTGACGGTTAATCCTATAACGTTCGACAAGCTAAGAAGCGGGATGATGTTGGGACACAGCACACTGTTAGAAAAAATAGAAGAAGTTCCTGCAGCAGAGTCTCGAGAACACCTGTAATCTTACCGAATTGCGTAATCTTACAGGAAATTGGTATTTGATGTATGGAATCTTACAAATTTCCTTGAATAAAACACCCTTTTCCCCTTTTTTAAACAGACCTGTTCTGTTAAATTGCAGAAAAATTCTTGTTTTATGAATTTACAGAATGATTATTACGCAATTCGGTAAGATTACAGGTGTTCTCGAGACTCTGCTGCAGGAACTTCTTTTATTTTTTCTAACAGTGCACTTTAACATTTGTCTTCATATCTTGAATTGAAATTTATGCAAAGATCAATCCTGATGGATTATTTGTGACCTTACCCTGTTCTTCTGCAGAATAGTTACTCAAGTAAAGCTTAACCAAAAATCTGACCACCCAGCATACTCCGAAAAATCCCTTCAGCTCCACAACGATATGACTTACTACAACCAAGCGAAAGGAGTGAGTATTTACATGATTTTGTAGACATCGTCCGATTCCATGACTCTTTCCAAGCTTGAAGAGAAAAAGGGGTGATAATATCCCGATAATATCAATACTACTTTGGCGAGGATAATAAAATGTTGAGATAAATAAGGACTATTAAGGAGTCGAAAGACTATTGGCATGGACTTGACTAAAACAATGCTGTATCAACACTTCCAAATAATTTCTACGGAAACATTCGTCCAACATTTTATGTTGCGTTTTGGGGACTAATTGAATAATATCCCCGCCAAGGCCTATATTACCCTTGTTGACGGACCTCCACGTATCCATGCAATTCAATATCAAGGCTCCTTTCGAATCTCTAATCCACTGTCAGTTGATCTGTGATTGTTTTCAGTACTGGTGATGTCCATTCACTCTTAGAAATTTAGAACATTTCTTTGTCCGGTATTTAACCTTTAAAGGTTCTTAAGAGAAGTCGAAGAGGGTTTCTAAACGGTCCTTAATTATATTTGGTTCGGCAAAGAACCCTTTAAGATTCTTTATATAAAACTTATGGGGTTCCTGATGGTGAGAAGAACCTTACCAGGAACCTTTCATGGTTCTGTATATAACCTACGGGGTTCATAACACCATCCGTAACCACGTACTAGTTGTATATACAAATCTTAAAAGGTTTCTTGTAGCATCAAAGACTATTTAGAACCCTCTGCTTCTTTGAAGAAGCTTAAAATGTTTTAATTACTGACAAAGGTTCGTAACAAAACCCTTTTTTTCTAAGAGTGCTGTCAATCAATTGCCTTACTAGTATCAGTCGTTCCACTGCATCAAGCAAGCGAGTGGAGAAGGCGGGGAAAGTCTGCTGGTTGATGCGTTCAAGGTGGCCGAGGAACTCAGACATCAGAACCAAGAAGCCTTCGAGATGCTAACAAGGATTCCGTGGGAATTCAAGCTCTTAATGGGCACCAACTACCATAGCGCCCGTCGAGAAGCTATCAGGTAGGCCTAAACAAAGCTTTGAAGGCGACGTACGAAGGATTCGAGGACAGATAAATTGCAACGTCAAATACCCTTCTTGACAATTTATTAAAGAAGTCTTTGTCGAAAATAAGTGACTCAAAACAGCAGTGTCGTCCTTGATTCTGGAAAAACGATATATTTGCAGTTTTTCGTCAGCTCCGAAACTTAGGACGAAACTGCTGTTCAGGTTGCAAAATATTCGACAAAGACATCCCAGCTGTTATTTCTCATGTGACGAGCATTTTCGATATAATATGCACTGCTCTGTTCTTGAATACTTCGTACGTCGCTGATAGAACAATCACAGGGGACTTTGTCAAGGGAACCACTGTCAGCTATGACAAGTTGTCATCGCCGGACATTTGGCTTGGTGACAGCGGTGCTCCTGTACTCCTAAGCCAATCATAACCTAGTACAGATACTGGTCGTATTGTTTCTCCCACACATTACGCCAGCACTGATTCACATAGTACAACTCCACTGTCGAATCTGTACTCTCAAAAAAAAAAGTTTTTTTATATAGGTGTGACGCGCCATCAACGTAAGTTGTCGGCGGGTTGTTAAATCCAGTCCCGATGGACTAATCATAACCAAAGAAAACTGTTAGATTCGACAAGTACAAAATGTTCATGAGACTCTTCCCGGGATTCAACATGATCATCATTGTAAACTTTTGAAGTCAAATAAGACATATCTGAGCTTTAAAAGACTAAGAGGTCGATCATAAGCAGGGGCGTAGATAGCAGGGGGGATGGGGGGATGCATCCCCCCCCCAGAATTTTAGGTGGGGGGATGGTGTGTACAATCATCCCCCCAGGTTTCTGTGGGGGAAGAAGCAAAACTATACAGTAATAAAGCAATGAATGCTAGTTAAAATCAATCAATAATAATAGCAGTAATAATCATAACGTACAGCAATGACAAACATGATCAAAATTGGACTTTTATTCAGAGTCAATCATCTTATATGCATTTACAACTTGCAAGTTTTAAGTAATAACAACTGTCTTGCATCGTCATATACATTTAAGGATCGTTATTCAGAGTTTCACCAACTACATTTCCTTATATAATAATTATGTATTTGCAAAGGAGATAAGTTCAAAATATTTCATTACAGATTTAAGAAAGTGTCGCTTAATCACTCCCTTTCAGAGCAATTGCTTTCATAACACATTAACACTGTTCAAACGAATTAATAAGAAATTACCTATACACATACACTGACCCTTTTCCCTGCTGGCCATGTCCTCAACCCCTAATTTGCAAAGGAAAGGTGAAAATTTTCAGTCTCTAAGGAGCGAATTAGTAAATGAATGATTTTGGAATGAAAGTGCAAATTTTGGATGGCCTCAGTGATATCCGAGGTTTTTTTCACTCAATATTCACTCTTTCATATATTCACTCCTTAAAGAGTGAACTATTTCACTAATTTTTTCAGAGTACTTTGCGCTTTTCAAAGAAGGTAGAATCATCCAATATATAGACATGCCTTAATTCACGAAGGCAGATTGAATCAATCCATGGATAAGATTAATTTATGGTCTAAGATCACAGAACAAGCCTAACTCGACCCTCAGCGTGTTCATTGTCGGACCTTTGACAAAAAACATAATCATCTCGCGCATTTACGCGATAAAAATCTATACAGTTTACTTCCGACAATCCGGTGAGGTTTATTTCATTTCCATACTTAATTCAATCAAGCCTTTGTAATCATGGTAATTTTAAACAGAGTGTGCTTATTTTAGTGTCCGCATATCTGCACGTGGATAAGAAATATAATGTTGAGCTTTTTTTTATTTTACCCCTATTACTATAATTGTAATTGATATTTTTTTAGTTATTTGGCTGTTTATTTGTTTATTCCTTTAGTTGTTGATTCATTCGTTTGATCATTAACGATATCGCTACTTTTAAAAGAGTATACTACTATACTAGTAAAATAAGGAATACTAGTTATTCTAGATCATGTTTAGCAGGACTGTCATGACCAAGATGATAACTAGACATCCGACAAATGACATTTCTCTTATGATCATCTTTACTCATTGTCATTAATCAAACAAAAGATTACTGCCATGAAAAATGTGCAAGGAAGTTTGTTTATTACTGGATGCCCTGTTTATTGCTGAAAGCAAAGTGATTAAAAGACACACGAGATAATCCATGAGGCAGATCGTGTTATTTTGTTATCTTTAACTCGTCTGCTTTGGCCCATGATATTTTGTTTTTATCGAGTACATTATCTCCTTCATTCTTTATATTTCTATATTAATTATATATCTATATATATATATATATATATATACATATATATACATATATATATATACATATATATATACATATATATATATATATACATACACACATATATATATAAAGTATGACCCAGCTAGGGATCATCCACCCAGGTCTAAGGACCTGTCTACGCCACTGATCATAAGTATCACCATACCACCAACGATGCTGACGGTAAGCATTAAACTCTAAAAATTCGAATGTTAAATCAACATTTGAAAGGTTAGAGGAGTTCAAATGTTCATTTAACATTTCTTTTTTAGAGTGTAGAGTCTCCGTGACTCTACATCGTCTCGCATCTTCATACAATGTTTTCTAAAACAATCCAAGACGTCCTTGGCTGTGTTTTCGAACATAGCTATATAGGGTGAAGATATTTTAACACCATGCTTTATCTTTATGTATCATGATCGGACACACGTGCTTAATGTAAGAGAAGCCATCGCTTGTTTTTTTTTACATCCAATGCAGACTTAACAATAAGGGTGAGGTGTGTCAAGTCACTATTAACGATATATGTAGAGCAGCCATGCTACGGATACCGCCAAAGGACGTCCACGACGCCTATGTGGCCCTGCAGGAATTCACCCGAATGCTTTATCATCCAGATTTCGTGGCTAAATACATGCTAGCACCAGGTGAAACCTTTACAGAAACTTTTTTAGTCTCATAATCATAATTTTAAGACATCGGATCGCCTCATTTTCAAAGTTCTTGTCTTCCGCGTGAATCATTGTTCTGCTTCACAATACAAATGTTGATCAAGTTAAAAAATACACCGCTGTCACATGATCTCATACGTCCAATTCTGGTCCCCATATTACAAAGAGTTACGAGTGATCCATTCAATCGTAATTCTATGGAAATCCAACAGTGTCATTTTTATACAGGAAATTTGTAAAATGCCCTTTGTATACAAAGGAGAAGACACAAAATTATCAAGGAATCAATTAATTTATGGATATACATTCATATCTAGAACTTTGTTTGAACAAACATGCATTTTATATGTTGACTTTGCTGGCTTTCCATAGTTGCGATTGATCAGATCAATCGCAACTCTTTGTAAGACGGGCCATGGTCTTATATTGAAACCCAAATCTACAAAGACATCAGCTCTGTAGTCAGTGTTGTCAATTAGGGGGTTCGATCCCTTCTCTTCTTTTTCCTCCCCAATCTCCTCTTGCGGCTGTCAATTTTAGGGGGCCCGATCGAACCCCAAACCCTCCCACCCCTGGCTACGGGCTTCGACATAACATGCATAAGGGGTTCGGGATTTTGCACATGTTAGTCCGGCCAGGTCTCTGTAATCATGGCAATGATCTCCCTCTCCGGTTCTTTGCGGTACTTATGTTGTCACAAGCAAACAATACAGAGTTCTCGCATTTACAACGGGGCTCTCTGTACAACCCACCAATTCCTTTGAAAATGCAAGTCAAATCGCAATGGAGAGCTGAGAGTTCCGTCGAAAGTTCGAGGACCGGGACAGCAACGTGGTCTCGTGACTCTGGACAACGACATTATTTGCAATTGTTCGTCCGGTCCACATCCTTGGTCGATCTGCTGTCCCGGTCCATAAATAAGCCCTTACATGCCTAATATGGATCTAGGTTTTCTATCAAGGTGGGGGGGGGGGGGGGTTAAAACGAGCATTTTTTGACTAGCAAAAAAGGGGGTTGACTCCCGAAAATGTAGGTAATTATTATTTTTTACTTGGCAGCCCCAGGGGAAGGAAGAATTAACCCCCCGTTTATCTGCCACTGCAATGCCACTGGTATGAAGTTTTTTTTTGTTGGGTGATGTACGGATTATTCAAGAAAAGAGGAAATTTGTTGTCAATTTGCCCTTCATGACAAAGAACCATAGAAACAAAATTCTTGTCGAAATGTAGTTAATCTAAACTAGCAGTTTAATCCTTGGTTCTGAACAGATATTTGCGTTATTGTCATCTGCTCTGAAACTTCTGTTCCGGTCAAAGAATTTTGGACAAAGACATCCCACATGTTCTTTGTCATTTGACGGGTATTTTCAGTACATTCCGTTCTTGAGTCATCCATACTTCGTTGAGCAAGAACCTCCGACTTTCTGAGTGAGAGCCTGGTTTACTTAATTGTGTAATGCCAATTCGTCCATTTACCAACTCGTCTAATATCTTTTGGTCTACCATGAGTTCGTCCATCATCCACAGGGTCTAATTTGCATTTCGTCCACCCACCATTTCGTCTAATAACCAACTGGTCGAATAGCCATTTGTCCTATGTATATACACCGTTTGATCTAACTGTATTAAGTTAATTTAAGTTAAATGAATGAAAATGAAATGGATAGTAGACCAAATGGTTAGACGAAATGGTCATAGACGAACTGGTGATTAGACGAAGTGATGATTGGATCAAATGGCTACTGGACCAAATGGTTGTTAGACGAAGTGTTGAAGGACGGAATGGTATTAGACTTAATGAAATGATGGGAGACCATGTGGTGAGTGGACGAGTTTGGCGGACGAAACGAAGTGGAAATTTACCGAAATCCTTCACCTCCCGTCCTTTTTGTCTTGATTTATTCTCAGGCGATATTCTAGTTTTCAACAATCTTCGTGTGTTACACGGCCGTCTCGGTTTCAGCGTCACAGCAGAGACACAAAGACACCTTGAGTCATGTTACTCTGACTGGGATATCATTCCTGCAACCCTACGTAATCTCAGAAAGCAGCGAATCCTGGCGAAATGCAAGTCAGATTAATTGAATTGTGGGTGCGTCGTGGGCTAGTGATTCCGATTCTTGCCTTTGAAACAGAGGGTCGTGGGTTCGAATCGTAGCCATGGCGTGTTTTCCTTCAGCAAGAAATTTATCCACACTGTGCAGCACTCGACCCCGGTGAGGTGAATGGGTACAGGGCAGGAGTAATTCCTTGCATGCACTGAGCGCCGGTGATGGTAGCTCGAGCTAAATCCAGGGTAATAATAGCAGCGCTTTGTATCCTCTGGCAAAAAGCGCTTTATAAATCCAGCTATTATTATTATTATTGTTCAAAAACACTTTTTAAATGAAAGTACCCTCTAAATGCAAAAGAGCCAATCTAGTCCCTAATCACTCTCCTCTTGTAGTGATTCTAGGGACCAATCCATTTGGAGTGAACCGTACATCCTTTTAGAGTGCATTATGACTCTTTCGGAGTGAACTGCAAAAAGAGGCACATGCAGTTCACTCCAAAAGGAGTCATAATGCACTCTAAAGGATGTATAATTCACTCCAAAGGGATTGGTTCCTTGTATCATTCCAAGACGAGTGTGGTTAGGGACTAGATTAGCTCTTTTGCATTTAGAGAATATGCACATTTTTATTAATTCATACATAAGGATACTTGGGAAGTCCTGTTTATTGTTTTGTACAACTAATTTTAGAATAAGCCAGTTCGTAGTTCCTTTCTGCGCATGATCAAAAGATTCTACGCATGAGCAGAAGAAGGTCATTTGTACTAAAGTGACATGGCGTTTTAAAATCTAATGAGATAAGCACCAACTTTGATGTCCTGATTATTCATATATTCTCCTATATTCTTTTGAATTGTCGTTTTCATTTACATCCACAAAAAACGACAATACTTCCACGAACGACTGGTATTTCACAGTTTGCAAAGTACATTGTGCAACATGCTAAGATATGTATTCAAAGAAGTTATGCAACAAATGCATTCATTAAGTGTTTATTTGTGTGCTATTCTAGTCGCCTGGTCTATTCAATTTCTTCATCCTTCAAGTTCAAGTTCAAGTTTATTTTCCATTTCCATTATCATCATTACAAGCAAATACAAATCAAACATACATTATAAATATAGACAAAAACAAATGAAATGTGATAACAATGATTACAAATCAATTACAAGTTACAAAATATTTGTAAAATAGTTTTAATAGAATCTGATATGGAAATGGAAATGGAAATCCTGCTATGTAAGGCAAGCTTACGTAATATCTTGCTTTGAAATCTGCCTATCATAATGAAAGAAATGAAAGGTCATTTGCCCAAAATTGTCAATGAAGTAATTACGAACTGGTCTATTGTCACAACCATGAACAACTGATATCTGTAAATCCAAAAACAGTTCCAGACCTGTATTACCATCCAGCTATATCCGATTGGTCTATATGATAGTACTTATCTGTTTAAATCTTTGGCAAAGAGCCAATGATGTTGAAAAAAACTCGATTGTCGTCTAACCTTCAAATAAGTGCAGTGGTATTCGAATCTTTGTTTTCAACTGTTAGAATTCAAATCCAAGTTCAAATTCAAGTTCATTCATTAAAATCAATATAGAAATATCAACTACATAGCATAACATAAGATGATTAGGACCAACGAGAACCTGAAGATTGTGTAAACTGGCCCTTTACATATGATGTGTAAGATAATAAAAAAGAGTTTAAAGGGGAAGTTCACCTTGACGAAAAGTTTCTTGTAAAAATAGTAAAGAAGTATTGGTGATGGTTTGAGGAAAACCCATTACAGATTAAAAAGCTTATTAAAAAATTAAGTTTTTGTTGGATTTGTGACGTCATATACGAGCACCTGTCCCCAAAATGCTTACATTTAAATTCTTTAATATTCCATGATGTTTAGAAAACATTCTTCTTTCAGGCGCGGATGTGTAATAATGTGTCCTTTTATAAACTATAGGTATAGTAAAACCATTTTCAATTATTTTGAGAAAATAACATTACATTGACTTTCTTTATACTCACGATAAACATGATTGTGACGTCACAAATAACGCTATAAAAATTCTAATAACTGTTTAAATCCATAATGGATTTACCTCAAACCGTCACCATTTTTTAAAAAATAGTTTTTTATGTCATTAGCTTTTTGTTAGGGCGAAGTTCTCCTTTAAAGATATATGAAGAAGTAATCGTTATAGTTTGAATAAATTTGTGACGTCTCTAGCGCCATCTCTCTCGATAAGGCTTTTTTGTTTTGTCCTTTTGGCAATATTATTTTCATCCCATTCCATGCTTGAAAAGTGTTTATTACACGAATATTCATAAATGAGTTTGTTTTTTATCATAGTAAAGTTTATATCCTTTACATCCAACGTACCAGTTTTAGGCTATACTCAATTATGTAATATAATAATAATAATAATATGTCCATTTATATAGCGCAGTTACTATGTGCATATACTCAACTCCGCTTTGATGCTTGGTATCATATTATTACCCCGGTTGTAGCTGAGCCGCCATATTAATAGGCGCTAAAGCGTTCAAGGAAAAATCCTACCGGGTACCCATTCACCTCACCTGGGTCGAGTGCAGCACAATGTGGATAAATTTCTTGCTGAAGGAAATTACGACATGGCTGGGATTCGAACCCACGACCCTCTGTTTCAAAGTCCGGAGACTAATCCACTGGGCCACAACGCTCCACATACCAATAAATTTTAAACTTTAAAACTTTAAAGAGATTTACCAAAGCTAAAATAAGCTTTAAAATTTGTATATTTTGTAGAAGAAAAATGAAAGAAATGTAAGTTTGTTTAATTTCATACCCTTTGCATAATACCTGTCTTATGGCATTCACATTTATATAATATACTGGTAGTAATGAATCTATGTATTAATGCTGAATTAAATTGAATTTGAATAGTGACGTACACTTAAGAGATTTACCAAAGCTTGATAAGCTTCAGAATTTGTATAATTTGTGAAAAGGAAAATTTATCACTAGTGGAAAGAATACTAAAGGTGCACAGCAAAAACTCTGGTGTTAACCGGTGTACATAGAGGACCACACCAGTTATTTTACACCGGTGTTAAATTGGTGGTGTTAGTTTTACATCTATAGGTGTTATTACAACACCTTTTGTTGTTACATTTACACTCTTTGGTGTTATGTTTAATCTCTAGGGTGTAATTTTAACACTTAAGGGTGTGGTCCTCTATTAACACCAATAGGTGTCAGTTTTAACACTGCAGTTTTTACAGTGTGAAGTTAAATGTTTTATTCTCAAAAAAGCATGTATAGTTTCTTAAATTGATTAATAGATTTATGCATGGATGTATAGATGCATAAATAAGGTGTTTTCAAAAACAATTTATGTAACTTTTATCGTGTCTGTGTGTGGTTTAGGGGATCAAATTAAAAAAAAATGTTCGTGCTAAAATGTTTGAATAAAATAATAGATATTATTTGTAAATTAAAATATCAATATGTTGATAGTACATCAATCTCACAAAAGGCAAATAAATAGTAGCAGTCTGAAAAAAGAACAAAACGGTGTAAGGATAGACGAAAATAGTAATTTAATATTTTTTTTTGCCTATACAGACTTTGTAGAAAACGTAATTTATGCTCATCTCCTTTTGTCAAACGGACCTTTAATTATGTTGGTTGATTTAATAGGTCATCGTGATTATTCAGAGAGAAGCTGAATCTCGTGAGCACTGATTTCTTTTTTTAATTTCCGTATCATGCAGATACAGCTATTTGCGAAAATGTATGTTTCAATAAGGATATTAAGAAATATGTAAGAAAAGAAAATGAGAAAATGTATCTGGCTTATGTTATGATTACGAGTAGTAGAATTAGTTGAACTATTGTTATTTTGATTATGATTCAGGGGAAAAAAAACTCGTCACTAAATCACAGAATTCCGATTATCTGTGAAGCTTTGCCTTCCTTTCTCCGTGGCATGTGGCGTTCGATATGAATACGGGACTCAATTTTTGGAAAAAATATCCGTTGACGCTTACATACGCTGCACCACTCAGTCTCGCGGACACTCGGCCGCACACCAAGACCCTTCCCTATCCGGCTCTGCTTTGATTTTACACACCTGTCTTTCATACATATCAATATCCGTCTCAGGAGGCATGTATAGTGATAACGAAATCCATTCACAAACGTAATTGAAGTTCAAACACTACCAACTATTTATTTTAGATTTGTTTTTACCATTTTACATTAAGACGACCCCTCCTAATGATTTTGGAACCCTCTCTTCATTTTTTAAGCACGCATGGGTGGAAATCTATCCCCAATGGTAGATGGTGGAGGGGGGGGGCAGGGGCTGAAAATTTGACAAGCCAAAAAGGGGGGGTCATCATCCAAAATGTGAGGTAATTTTAACCCCCCCCCCAAATTGAAAACCCCAAAAAGGAGAAGTTTTCACCTAAAATGTAAGGTCATTTAGTCCAAAATACATGTATTGTTATGTTAATTGTGAATGAGGCATTTTTTTCTCCATCACAAAAGACGAAAAATAGCAGGGGGTCATTTGATATTGTGTCCCCCTACTATTTTTGATAGGGGAGACGCGCACCTGCAGTTTTCAAAGGGGTTGGGATTGTTTTTGTGAATGGAATTCGTTTTCACTTGTCTTCCTGTAACATGCGAAATTTTGTCGCCACTTCGATACTATTTAATTTTGTTCAATATTTTAGATGAAACACAGGAACGCATTTCAAAAACTTTAAATTCCGATGAGAAAGGGGGGGGGGGGTCAGTGAAGTACCTAGGATTATTCACAGCAAATTCGTCCGCCCAAAAATTTGACAAGCAAAAAAAAAAGTCTTCAACCAAAATAAAGGATTTCGTACCAGAAAATTCAAGCTCGTCAGGGGGAGGGAGGGACAGGGATACGTCCCTTTACATGGGTTGTGACTCGTCAGGGTACGCTTAAGGGGGGGGGGGTATTAAACCTATCCAATATACTTCAGGCTAGCCAGAAGTACTGGTCGCGCGAAGGAGACTGATGGGCGATTTGTTACTTTGACACTTTAAAGCCTGTGTATAGCTTTGGTAAAGGGTCAATAATGTGATTGATAATCGAATATCATCTAATATGACAGTCTTACTGAAGCGTAGAGACCGTTAGATATACTGCACTTCTCTGAGAAAATTTCAAATATTCAAATTTTGGATATATAGCGCCCTCTCTCGGCGATGCTTGTTTTAAATTAAAAAAATGGGCATTCAAGCACTTATCTTATAAATTTAGTGATTAGATATCCAAAAGTTACAGACAAAGAACATATCTTGAAAGTTTCAGCCCATTCCATGATTTGGAATAGGATTTAATTGAAAGACAAAAACACACAGATATTTTAATTTGATCGGGTGACCCGATGAAGTTAAATTTCCTTTTAAAATCGCAAAATTTATCCTGTAAAACACATTTTCATATCCTCCACATCATAGCTGTTATAGGGCATATCCATTCATATTAGCTAGCAATGAATGAATGAAAAAAATGGGCATTCAAGCACTTATCTTATAAATTTAGTGATTAGATATCCAAAAGTTACAGACAAATAATATATCTTGAGAGTTTCAGCCCATTCCATGATTTGGAATAGGATTTAATTGAAAGACAAAAACACACGTGATATTTTAATTTGATCGGGTGACCCGATCAAGTTAAATATACATGTAAAATCGCAAAATTTATCCTGTAAAACACATTTTCATTTCATATCCTCCACATCATAACTGTTGTAGGGCATATCCATTCATATTAGCTAGCAATGAATTGGAATAGTGATAGGTGCATTTTGGTGGATTTACCAAAACTATACACAAGCTTTAATGACTAGACTGCGGGGTAATGCGCTTCGAACGAAATTCTAATCTTATCTTATTCTTGAAATAATATTTTAGTTTGATATAGTGTAAATCGATAGGTTTGAAGACAGGCTGCTGGAATATGCAGAAGACTCTAGGATGAATATTTTTCGTGATGAAATCAGTGACGAAACACATTTTCAAACAGTGGCCCTAATGCGGATATCGTCAGGATATGAACTGGGGAGTGTAATTGAATTTTTTTAAACTGAATTCAGGCCAGTGACGTACCTGACAAACTTCGTCAGAAGGGGGGGGGGGGGTTATCAACAAATTCCAAATGAAAGAGATTCACAAATACAAAGTGGTAAGTCTAAATTAAGGTGACTTCGCTTTAATTTGAAGTGAAAGACGAACATGACTAACGCCCTCTTAAGACAATGTACAGCGATACTTTTTGTTTATCTCAACTACAGAGTGACTATGCCACTAGATAAACCACTTATTTTCTTACACCGGAGCCAATGGACAATGCACGGCGTTAAAGTTGAATGTTCATTAATTGTTGAAACCATAACACCAAATGGAGTAATGCTTTTTTTTTTTTTACATAATTCATCTCATATCCTTGAGCATGGTTTCTCTCGGATATTGAAAAACTAATTCAAAAAGGCGATTCATGGAAATGATTTTTTAATTAACGATTTGCGCGAGTGAATGAATCGCTTGTGTAGGGATTCTCACTTTATTTCGAACGAGTGGCAGGCAAGTGACCAGAATGACACGATTAATTTCATTTTATGACCACGGAATTTACTCAGTGTGGTAATAAAATACACCATGTAACTGAAATTGAATACTCGAAATCAGATTAAGAGAGAGAAAAGAGGGCTTCGTGTCTGTGTAGAGGGTGGGTGTGTTGGTGTGTGTTTGAATAATTATTACTGCTTGGTTTATCATTGAATATATGTTCTTTAATCAATATCATTTTTTTATCCTGTTCTGTAGAAGTTACTTTGTTTTGGAGACCCCTTTCAAAACCTTTCATGTCATAGTACTTTTTGTCAAACTATCGCTCGATCGTTTGAATAAGCTGAAACTTGAAATTAAAGGAAAATGAAACCTTTGGAACAAGATAGCTTGTGTAAAAACAGAAAAATTCAAAGAAACAGATCAACGAAAGTTTGAGAAAAATCGGACAAATAATGAGAAGGTTATGAGCATTTGAATATTGCGATCGCTAATGCAATGGAGATCCTCACATTGGCAATGCGACAAAGATGTGTGATGTCACTTGTGGATAATTCTCCCCATTACTTCAGTATATATTTCCCTTTAAATGCCTCTTTTATCACATCTAACAGTAGATCATGTGTTCTTTCTATAGGAAGGCATGTAATACAGATTTTTAAAGAATACGTCACGGATAAAGAGTTCGTATCACCATAAGAAAAAAACAAAGACATTTTGGCGGTATTGCATAGTCCATCAAAGGGAAAGTTGTTCACATGTGACATCACACATCTTTGTCGCATTGCCAATGGGAGGATCTCTATGGAATTAATGATTGCAATATTCAGATGCTCATAACTTTCTCTTTATTTGTCCAACTTTCTCAAACTCTGTTCTTATTCTTTGATTTTTCTGTATTGACACAAGCCTACTTATTCCAAAGGTTTAATTTCCCTTTAATTACTCCCTCTCTCTCTTGGTCTCTCTCCCTCATCTCCCCCCTCTCTCTCTCTCCCTCTCTCTCACACTCTCTCTCCTCTCTGTGTCAATTTTATCATCTTTGATGACATCACTTTCCTCCGACTCCCCATTGGCTTATCATATTTTTAGCGTATACCCCCTTGTTACTTTACAGCCAATGAATATGTTGGAGGCCTTTCACTACGTTGAAATGCCTTTCGACTGCCCTCCTGCCTCACCGCACTCCCGCCCCCGTCATTATATTTTGGGATTAGGTGGGCTTACCGTTTTAATGTTGAGCATTCGTTGAAAAAAACCCTTTTTAGCAGATACACGAGGCTGTTCGCCCCCCCCCCCACGAAAAAACATATGCCAAATAATTAGGCTTTTATTTTTCCGACAATTTACTGAATATCGAATAAGACGAGTTACCATCATGGCCCTGGGAACGATTTATTATTGGGGGTGCTGATGTAACTTTGAAAAGCCCCAAAGAGGTAAAAAAGATTTTCACTATGAGATGGAGGTTAAATGTATCCCAAGAAACTTGAAAAGCAAAAGAAAAAATATGTAAATTTTCCATTTTGTTCACATCTTCCAGAATACCTAGGGTGCTGCATATGGAAAATACCAAAATTAATTTTGGGGCTGCTTCACAAGGCCATGGTTACAAAAGTCGAATACGCCTCGGTCGTTTCACATCTTTTTTTTTCATAAACATGTACATTCACTTAGGCCTAAGTGTCATTTTATAGTTATATTTATGGTATTCTCGATGGATGAAACAGTCACCGTATTCCATAAATTCCTTATCCAATAAAAGATGAAGTGATGAATAGAAATATGTATGAAACAATATTTGGAAATTAAAAAAAATAGAGGAGGAAAGATATTTAAGGATAGAGGTCTGACCGTATTCTGTTACACTGTATGCATTTAGAAAAATATATGTTGCACAGCAAAAACTGTAGTGTTAACCGGTGTACATAGAGGACCACACCAGTTATTTTACACCGGTGTTAAATTGACAGTGTTAATATCCGGGGGGGGGGGCGCTTACATTGACGAGTGGATACCATGCGCGACCCAAAAAACACGTAAAAAGGATGTCCTTTTCACGATAGGGCACGTTACGTACGTAACGTGATAAGGGTGTCAAAAACACAAAAATAATGAAAAAAGAGTATCTATTTCGCTAGGAAAATTACGTGTTTAGGGTCGAGTTTGAGGGGATGATAAAACAAAATTAAAATTTTTTATAAAGGATGTCCTTTTGCCCCAACACTACGTGTTTAGAGTCCTATTTGCGCGAGGTGTAGAAGGTGGGGTCGTACTAAACCAAATAAGGTAAAGCCGACGACCGAAGGACCCGTAACAAACATTCATGTACTTGTTTAGGGGTTCATTTCAGGGAATATTTGCCAAGAGTATCGTTTTGTTTCCAATACTTGTTAAGGGTAGGGTTTCACACGCCAATACTTGTTAAGGGGTGCATTTCAGAATATGGAAATTACGTGTTTAGGGTGCTTTTCGAGACCCCATGGTCGCGCATGGTATCCACTCGTGAATGGAAGTGGCCCCCCGGGGTTAATTTAATATCTATAGGTGTTATATAACACCTTTGATTGTTACATTTACACTCTTTGGTGTTATGTTCAATGAGGGTGTAATTTTAACACCTCAGGGTGTGGTCCTCTATTAACTCCAACTTTTTACAGTGTACCTTCAAGCCGTTTACGCCCCACCTTCTGACCTATATCATGTGTATACCCCAGCGCCGCCCCGTGTGGAGACCTCACATTCTTTATGCCTCGTTCTCATTTTTACGAACGCCACGATTGTCCTTTCGTAACTAATCGCGATAAGTTCAGGACCATTCAACTTTTTTTCTACGATCAATACGATTGCCACGACTGATCTAATGATCTGATACAACCTGATGCGATCATTACGATAACTCCACGATAAACGCAACATTTTTTTTTAAATCGTGGAAAGTGGGAACTAGCGGGGTATTATACAAAAAAAAGGATAGGAAAATTAGAGACAACACAAGTGTTTGAAAGATTTGGAGAGAAGCAAGCAAACGAAACCTCAAGATTAACTTACCCTGAAATTCAAAACCAGCGTAGTTTTGTGTGGTTTGTGTCTTATACAATCAGATCAAATAAAATTATCTTTGCCGTTTTGTGCTGGATCGTCAGAAGAGTTGTCCACGCTGCATTTTCCACAAATTCAAAATAACTAGTTCAACTCGAATCAAAGAGAATTCCGGTTAGAAATATTCAAGATGTGTTATCACAATGATTTAATGTGTAGTTCCTCCAAATCGATTCAGTTTGTCTGATCTTCGTCTGCTATAGCAACTCTTTTGTGTTAAATACGATACACCGCCGCGGAGATGCCCCTTTAACCTAGGCATATAAAAAACCATCGAAACAGAATAAAAAGTGATCGATAAATTCAAATCTGTGATGATTACGAGAACACAGTATTTAAAAAGTTTCTTCGGTGAAAAATCTCCGAAACCGGTTTTGCTTCTTATATAGATCCTCGCTACATGCAGAAGACACTATCGAATGCACTGGTATTCAACGAGAAGAGATGAAGATGTGACCGTGTTTACGCATGCGCCAATTTAACTTCGTTTTCTTTCTGTTCATCTTGAATGACAAGAAAACTGGGAGGGTTTGATATTGTTAACTGCGCAACGGGGTTAGAGCGATAATTGGATGCTATATCTAGCTATATCGAAATTGTTCGAGGTTGCATCCTGAATCCAAACATCTACTATTAACTGATTGCAAATCTTGTGCGGGATCGTCAAAGTGAACATGTTAAAGGCCTGGTCACACCGCCCGAGCGCTGTTGGAGCGGTCGTGGAGCGGTAGGGAGAGGGGGTCGAATTTCGCTCAAAAAATTGGGGAAAAAATCAAAAACAAAAATCGAAAACAAAATAAAAACAATCGAAATCGAAAATGGTGAACGGGAGCGAGCGGTGATAATTTTTTTTCTCTCCGCTCCAACAACGCTCGGGCGGTGTGACCATGCCTTTGGAATTGATAGCGGGGATGCATTAAGGAGGAAAGAAAGAGAGAGAGAGGGATAGGGGGGGGGGATGAGGAGAGAATAGAATCTGATCGATCAATTGCTTTAAATTATTTATCCTCGGTTTCATTACCACAATCCTATAAATCATCGAATATTGTATGACAAATTAAATGAGAATTACAATTATAAGCGTTCGAGGATACTCGTTCAGATTAGATTAGACAGAACTATTTTAACAAAACGGGGGAAATGGCGCCAATACGCCCACCAATCCCCTCCCAAACATACACAAAAAACACATATAAATTCTCCCACTCAGAGTACGTGCAATAAAGTATCCCACGCAGACACCCCCTCACTTGGCGTCACGAGATCCCAAGCCAGTTGCCTAATTACGGGGGGGATGGGGGCATGTGCCCCCCCCCATCGGCTGACCCCCCCCCAAAAAAAAAAAAAAAAAAAAAACGGGGAAAAGGAGAAAAAGAGGAAGAAAGGGAGTGAAACGTAGTGGGAAATAAGAAATGAATATTTATTACAATGTTGTATTATAATATATCATAATTATTTTAAATTACATAATAAACATTTTTATCATAACTTAATGTAACATAATTTGCTCAGATCCTATGTCTTCATTGTTCCTGGTGCTCGCATTGTTTGTATAACGAGATATGCATGCATAATCCTGTTAAAACTTCCCGCTTCAAGTCAATATACACCAAATATATTTCCCGCACTTCGAGTTATTATTCATTTCATTTATTTATTTCCATTTCTGGTAAAAAAACATTCAAATACAATCAAATATTTACAAAAAGAAAACATATGAATATCAATACCAAGAATATGGGGGAGCCAGCAGAGGCCATTGGCCTTTCAAAGGCTGGGTTCCAAAGCCATATTGAAATATACATAATATAGAGAGAGAAAGGGGGTACATTTATGTCTGAATTGTGATGGGTAAATTATATATTACTTAAGATTCCTTCATGAGATGCATTTTATACTTTCGTTTAAATGAGGCAATAGATGAGGACATTTTCATATTATCAGGTATTGCATTCCAAGTAATTACTCCAGAATATTTTACAGATTTACGTGAAGTTTGATATTTCAACAGAGGAATATACATGTTATTAGCATGTCTTGTATTAAGTGTATGGACGTCCTTTGTCATTTTAAACATATCATAAAAAATATGGGGAAGCAAGTTTTTATTATACATGTACATAAATGATCCAACTTGCAGTTCATGTATTTGAAATATAGTTAGCATATTAAATTTTCTAAAAAGAGGTCCAGATGGAGTTCTCGGATGAGAGTTTGTAATTGCACGTAGTGCTCTTTTTTGTAGAACATACAATTTATTTAGAAGAATTTTAGCACAATGCCCCCACGTTACAATACAGTAAGACAGATGGGGAAGGATAATAGCATTATATATATTAATCAATATTTTCAAAGGAACAAAGTGTCTTATTTTGTATAATATACCAATTGCATACGAGATCTTTCGCAGGATGACATTAATATGTGGAGTCCAGGTAAGATTTTCATCAATTGTCACTCCAAGAAATGTGGTGTTGGTACCTGTTGTATATTAAAATTATTGATTGTAACATCGCAGATTTGTTCAAAGAGTTTTTTATTTTTTGGTTTGAATATCATATAATTAGTTTTTTGAGAATTAACCAGTAATTTATTAGCCAAAAACCACATCTCCAATTTTGGTAGTTCCAAAGTAATTATATTAGATATTTCATGGGCATTTTTACCAGATACAAAAAGGTTTGTGTCATCTGCGAATATGATTGGACGAAAGTTTGGGGTTACATATTGCATATCATTAACATATAATAAAAAAAATATCCTTGCGGAACTCCTGCATTAAGTGTTAGCAATCTAGAATTAATACCATCTATGCATACAAATTGTTTTCTATTATATAAATAACTCTGTATCCATGCTAAAGAAATTCCTCTAAACCCATAAAATTGCAACTTCCGTAATAAAATATGGTGATTTATTGAGTCGAACGCTTTCGACAAATCTAGAAATATTCCAAGACCAATATTCTTATTTTCAAAAGCTGTATTAATATAATTAACAAATTCGAGTAGGGCCATAGATGTAGAATGGCCAGAACGAAAACCGAACTGTCTAGTGTATAAAATATCATATTTAGATATATAAGATATTATCTTTGCATACATCAATTTTTCAAATAATTTATCAAAAACTGAAAGTAGGGATACAGGACGATAATTTGTACACAAAGACTTGTCCCCTTCTTGTATATAGGTAAGACTTTAGCAATCTTTAAAGCATCTGGAAAACATCCTGTTTTTATTGAAGTATTGAAAATATAAGTTAAAACTGGTGCTACAATGTGTATACATTGTTTTAAAACCTTGGTATCTATATCATCATAACCCGGACTTTTTCCTTCTTTTAATTTCGATACCATGTCTATCACCTCAGATTCTTTTATACATGTGAAAAATAAGGATTGTGGATAATCACCACTCATGTATATAACAGGGTCTGTCAAAGTATGAGGCATATTCTTTATAACCTTCGTACCGATGGAAACAAAATATTCATTGAAAACTTCCAAAACTTCTTTTGGTTCGTCAATAGTTCCCCTATCATTTACCAGAATTGGACATTCAACTTTCTTTTGTTGTTTCAATATGTTATTTATAACACGCCATGTTCCTTTCAAATCATTTCGTTTGTTGTAAAATTCTCTTTGATAATAGTCTCGTTTGGCATTTCTAATGGCATTATTTACAATATTCCTTTGCTTCTTATATGCGTTTTTTCTATTATCGGTAGGATTCTTTACAAACTTATGGTATAAGGAATTTTTTTACGACAAAGTTTTATTAATGATTTGTCAAACCATGGATTCTTCTTTTCTTTTTTATTATCTTTAGGTTTTTGTTTTGGAAAGCATTGATCGTAAATAGAACCAAAGATTTCAAAAAATGAGTTGTATAACTGATTAACATCAGTGCTTGGATTGTCTAAGATGAATTCCCAATTTACTCTACTCAATTCAGTACTAAATTGTATTATTTTTTCTTCATTAATATGTCTGATAGTTTTGACAGACTCTGCATTTTGATTCGAGTTCACAACAAGATCAGAAATACAAAATATAGGCATATGATCACTTACAGGGTAAGTAATAATTCCAGATGTATAGTTATCATTGGTGCTATTAACAAACACATTGTCTAACAAAGATGAGCTTTCTACAGTAATTCGAGTTGGTTTTGTTATGAGAGGAAAAAATGAATAAGAGTTCATGTATTGTACAAAATCATTGGATGTCATTTCATCCTCAACAAAATGATTTATATTGAAGTCTCCCATTATATAACAGGGTTTCTGATAGTGAATTAGTTTTACGTAGTGACATATGCTTCTTTTTCATGACTATAGTGATTGCCCCATGTTAAGGTCTTAATATAAACCATTTCCTGTCCTTGATTACGTTCGCATTAGTGGATTGGTGAGATATGTCTGCTCTTCATGAATTCCAAAAATCAGTCCTTAAAATGTCCCTTTTTCTGATCTGAATATATCAAAAATTTTCAGCTCGCGCTTCGTGCTCGCATCATTTGGTTGGTGAAATACGTATGGTTCTCGTGAATTCCTACAAACAAGCCTTTAAAATGCCCCTCTTCAGGTCTGAATGTCCTAAATTTTCAGCTCGCGCTTCGCGCTCGCAATATTTGAATAGTGAGATGCGTATGACAATCATGATTACAATGACTACAAAAGGGTTTCACGTGTTCAGATGTAATTCTGACAAAATCATCAATCGCTTGGCACTCGCATTAGATGACTATGGTGAGATACCATTAATGGATTCCTAAAATATTGTCCCTAAAATCTCCCTCTTTGGGGTCAATACATACAAAAATTTGAGCTCGCGCTTCACGCTTGCATTGTTTAGCAAGACAGATACGTTTCATTATTACAAAAATTTGATTATATAATGTCCCATGTTAGGTCTGAATATAAAAAAATTTCAGCTCACGCTTCGCGCTCGCATTATTTGATTAGTGAGATGCGTATGTTATTCATGATTACAATGATTGCAAGAGCTTCCTTGAAAATTTAATGTCTCTATAAGGTCAGTACAACTGGCAACTGAGCGCGCTTCGCGTGCTCACTAAGTGACTCAAAATTTTTGCTGGTGTCCCCAATACCGTGACTCACGGTACGCCGCTGTCTCAAGCCCCCCCCCCCCTCTTTCTCTCTCTCTTGCTTGCCCCCCCCCCCCTTCTATCTTCCTGAACCCCTTCAATGACACGTGTCTTCTTTCGGGACAGGGTTTTAGTTAAATAAGGTATGAATGTATTCATTGATTTACACATTTAAGTGCAGCTTATTTCTATTGGCTTACAAGGGGGGGGGGGCTGGAGGTATACCAATCCCCCCCCAAAAAAAAACGGGCGAAGGGCAAAGGGAACGCGAAGAAAACTGGTAAGATGTGTTGTTATTTTCTGAACATTATGTCAAAATGTATTACACTGATATTTAGAAAGACCAATTCTCTTTCGCTTCGCTCGCTCTGGACTTTCAAGATATTTTGTCACTTAGGTCATTTTATGCCCCCTCAAATATGTTGGCTCATTACACTACTGATTTGCTACACTGCAGTATTTATAAGCAAGAAACGTCGTGGTATACAGGTTGTGACTTGTAATCAGAGGGTCGTGTGTTCGAATCCCATCATGGCCTAGCGTCCTTATGCAAGGCGTTAATCCACACTTTGCCACTCTCCACCCATGTGTTAAATTGATAACCGGAATGATGTGAAAGCCTATGTAGTATGCCTAGCAATTGAGTCCTGGAACTCTTGTTGGAATGCTCCCCAGGGAGTAGAGAAGGTGCATTCATTGCATGCGGGCATGTCAGGATCCGATGACTAGGGTAATGATTATCTGTAAGGCGCTTAGAGAAGGCGTTCCGATGTATTAAGCGCTATATAAAAGTGGATTATTATTGTCTTGCCAACCAGAGGTGAAGGTGAGACTTAGGGATCCAAATGTCGTCCGTCCGTCACAAATCAAATGACACCTAACTCCGCAACCGTAAGTCGCTTGTCAACCAAACTTGGATGGTAGATGGACTTTGCAGACCTACATGTACTGCAGTCAGAGGTCACATGGTACGGTAAAAGGTCATTTTCAGGTCAGCGTTAAAGTTTACATGCAAGACTCTATTATGACACCTAACTCTGCAACCGTAAGTCACTTGTCAACCAAACTTGGATGGTACAGTGTAGATGGACCTGGGGGACCTGGAACGACGAGGAGTTGAACAAGCTTCTTGGACTTTTTTTTTTTAATTTTCTGTGTGGTGTTTATATTAGGGTTTATTCATGGATAGTCAGGGGTCACATGGTAGGGTTAAAGGTCATTTTCAGGTCAACATTAAAGTTTACATGCAAGACTCTATTACGACACCTAACTCCACAACCATTAGTCACTTTTCAAATAAACTTGGATGGTAGATGGACTTCGGGGCCTGCATGTTATGCTGCAGTCGGAGGTCACATGGTAAGGTCAAAGGTCATTTTCAGGTCAACATTAAAGTTTACGTGCAAGGCTCTTGTGACAAGTATTATTCCATCCCAGTCTTTTCACAATGAAATTTCGGTACAATTCTGTTGCGTGCCCTCGCAAATCACGGTATTTCTGGTTATTTTCATAAGCGGGTGAGACACAAAATCGCTTTTGCTTTTTTTTTATTATTAAGACATCTGAAATGTAAGCAAATGAAATGACCCAGAAGTATGTATGATATGCATTCAGTATTCAGCTAATCCAGGATAACACGAGTTAAATCCCTAAATCCCACGGTGATGCAATCCATCCACAAAAATGATCCCCCGTGTTTATTTTTTGGTGATGGTGATTGGTGATTTTTTTTACCTGATTGCTAAGAAAGCATGAATGCTTGTAAGCAAGCAACCAGAGGACCGACGGCTTAAGGTCCCCTCCGAAGGACCTGGTACTGAGGATTAATGCCTTACCAAAGGGCACTAGCGCACCAAGTGGGAATCGTACCGGGTCACCGGAATACGAATCCCCCGCTCTACCGACTGAGCTATAGCGCCTAGCTAGCTCATTTTGTATCATGCAGCTAATTATTAACATAATGCTAGTTTATGATCAATACAGGCATGACAAGTGAAAAGAAAAAAACATTGAAAATATTTTTGAGTATCGGCGAGAGAGTGGGGCGACCGTGTACCCCCTAGCTCACACGCTGTGGACCTTTTTTTTCATTTGGGGATCAATATCGTGCAATCCAGTGCTTTCTCACATGAGATTCCCAACCATATGTATTATATAAAATTCCTCTTTTTATCGCAATCTAGTTTTCAGCCACACACATGGCAAGGGGATGCAATATATGGTAGCGCTTAACCATAAAAGGACTGGGGGCCATGATGCCCCACCCCAACGCTTCTCGCGAAATTTCCGAAAACGCAAAAAGATAGCGCCTCGACATATCGCTTTTATTTTTTTTAGTCTCGCGCAACTTTTGAATATGATCTCATGTAAATAAAACAAAATGAGGTCATCGTTACATTTCACGAAAATCGGGTGACGGTGATATTCATAATCATTCATTAATGCAATGAAACTTATTCTTCTTAAGATTATTGTTCCGCTTCTGATTTTTTATTCATTTCACTACCATAAATCTCTTACTAATACTCAGTTGCAATAATGAAACACATGAGTGAAAATCAATTTCATGATGGTCAATTGTGTTGTTGACATATTTGTTTAGAGTGTATCACCGTCATCAAAAATACGCCAATGGGTATATTTTTCGGAGGAACTCTGGCACGGCTCTCTGTCATTTCTTTTCGGATAGGTTTTTAATCTAAACGTCATTACACACACAAGACCGTTTACCTTGGTAGGCTTTAGACTCACATTTTTTGACAGTCGTTTGACTTGTTCGAAATCGAACTTACGATGGAGCACGCGCGCGAGGGGGGGGGGGGTGTTGGGGTCCCTACCGAGGAGAATATCCCTTCTTGTAACTTGCATGGAATCTTGACATTGTTTTGTTAGTGATCAGCGTTACCGTGTAAGTGTTAACATCGGATGGCAAAGTTGCCATAATCTGTAATCCTATAAATTGCATGCAAGGGGGCCCTGGAGCAGTCAAAGTCGGCCAATGACCGTTAAATGGGCGTCTTGACCGTTCTGGACCCCGTTGCATAAAAACGTTTCTACAATGGTAATTTTACCATGGAATGGTAACTCCCATGGTAACGTTGATCAACAGCCTATCAGAATCAAGGATTCCAGCAAGTTACTACTGGATGGCAATGTTACCATAATGGTAACTTAGTGAACAACGGGGCACTGAACAGAAACAACGAGAGCAGTTCTTGTTTGACTTACCGCCGACTATACAACTTTGCTACTGCGGTCTGTATCCAAAAAGGAGCAACGTAACATTACAAAATCATAATACTTAATGGAAAAAAAATCACAGAGGGGGTGGTCGCCCGTAACAGCCATGGCATGACCGTTACCCTTGTAGGATACCAGGTGGGTGTTTCATAAAGCTGTTCGTAAATGACTACGAACGACTGGTGATCCTTTCTTCTGCGATGTGATATCTACGTGCAATCGATTTATGACCTAAGGACATGTTCCAGTCGTGCGTAAATCCATGCGTAACTTTTACGAACAGCTTTATGAAACACCCACCTGTAGACTCACGTTTCTACATTCATTTGACATGTTTGAACTTTAAATAGATGATAATCATATTTAGAATGTGATGAATCTTGTAACCACTTTTGACCAACACCATCGGTCCATATCGCCATGCCCGACTGGGTGTGAGTTTCGCCGATCTCTCCATTTTCGCCTATAACTTCCCCTTTTCACCTTTTATAAAGGGTGCGAGATTGGATCTCGAAAGGTGCCGTCAGGGTGAGGACAGTGCTTCACATGCACGATTTAGAGCATGCGCAAAACGAAAGCGCATTAGTGAAAAATAGATTCAGGTTTGCACACCAAGTGCATTTGCAATGTGGCATCAGCGTCCTTTCGAGGTGAAAAAAGGCGCAAGTACACCTTTCTGTTCCTAGTAACATTCGGACATGCAGCTGCAGATTTTTAGTGTGTAAATTTGCACCTAATATGCGTTACTTCATTTCTGCAAAAGCGTGGATACGTTTTTAATATTTAGTATGCAGCCACTTCCAGGATTGAAGAAAACACATGACTCAGAAACGCTTTTACTTCCACCGCGAGCATGGCTGTGTTTCTTGGATCAAGCTGTCAAAAAACAACCTCACTCTTTAAGCTGAGGTAGCACTAATCCGCATATTCATTTCATTTTTTACTGTTATTTTCACTTTTATTATCATAATAATAGCAGGACCCGATGCGAGAACAATCTTCGGAACTGAAGTGGCTACACTGGGTAATTGTTTATTGTTATTATTATTATTATGGTTGGATTAATTTTATTTATATTATTGGTTTTGGATTGGTCACACGGTATATATAAACGTATGGAAGCTTAAAAGTGCCACCGGGATGTTGAGATAATTATCTTGGGAAGTCGACATCTTGATAGCAAAAGATAAGATGACGAGATCCCGGATCTCATCATGTCAACATCTTTTAGAAGAGATGATCAGATGACAAGATCCCGGATCTCGTCATGTTGACATCTTGTAGAAGAGATGATCAGATGACAAGATCTACTATCTCGTCATGTCTACATCCATTGAGGAGATGATCAGATGTCATGATCTCATAACTCGTCATCTCTTCTAAAAGATATCGACATGAAGAGATCCGGGATCTTGTCATCTGATCATCTCTTATACAAGATGTCGACATGATGAGATCCGGGATCTTGTCATCTGATCATCTCTTCTTTAAGATGTCAGCATGACGAGATCCAGGATCTTGTCATCTGATCATCTCTTCTACAAGATGTCGACATGACGAGATCCGGGATCTTGTCATCTGATCATCTCTTTCAAAAGTTGTCGACATGATGAGATCCGGGATCTTATCATCTGACCTTTTGCTATCATGATGTCGACTTCCCATTATCTCAACATCTCGGTGGCACTTTTAAGCTTCCATATAAACGCGATATACTTTTATACAAGCAACACTGAGATCGGGAATATGATTCATAAACCATATAGGCCTACAAGGGCGCCGGAAGCGGGGGGGCACTTGCCCCCCCAAAGAAAATTTTTGGGGGGCAAAACGTGATTTTGCCCCCCCCCCCCAACGTGCCCCCCTAAAAGTAGAAAAATTATATCATTTAAGGACAAAAGTAAAGGATGAAGGCACTTTTCTGCCTAAGAATTGTCATTTCCATTGTCAAAAATGAAAAAATCTCGCCCCTGACGGGGCAATTACATATCATAGTAAGCCTTGCGTCTTTTGACGAACATGTCCCTCTGTGAAACATACCTTTGATAGCCCCTTTTCCATCTTATTACAGTGTGATAACGTTTAACCTTTTAATGAATACATTTCAGACTAAAACCGAATGGCAAATTGAAAGTGGTTCACCAATGCATGCTGGCTGTGTCGGCTAACAAACTCGCGGTCGCCCAGAAACGCTCAGACCGGACCCGATACCACCAACGCGCGTGAATGATAGTGTAGTGACTTGACTATATCTTCATACTATTTTCATGTATATATCATACTATTTTCCTGTATATATTTTCATTCATATGTCAACATAATTTTATAAGCCTATATTCTCTGTCTTATTTCCATGTAAATTTCTCTTCTACAGTTTGTGTCAAATGCAGTGCATTTCTACTGCATGCATATTTTCTGCCTAAATCTTACAAACAAACATCTTCCTTTCACTTTTACATAATGGACTTGGAGCAAGGCAACCTGGCATTAATATACCTGATTTATTGTTCTGGCCTTGCTCCCCACTGCACTCATACTGCATCACTACACAGATGCTCTTTCTTCTCTCTCTCTCTCTCACTTTCTCCTTTCAACTTGGTTTTAGTCTCTCTTTTGGGTGTGGTCTTTCATACCCCCTCTTTTTGTGATGCTGGCAAAAACCAACTTGCTACTTTGCCACATCACCACTCTACTCTCTGTCTTCGCTCTGGCAACATCTCAACGTCAGCCTGCTTTTGTGGAGCACATGCCCACCAGAGATCCTACAATTTACTCTTCTACAGATTTATTTTGCTTTCCTCTACTTAAATCACGTCTCTTGAAGTCTGTTCTCTGCATTTAGTGAGGCCTTGCTACTTCGCGAATTATATACTTCTGCAACTGTGATTTCTACCCTCTATACTTTGCATTTCATATACTTTTGTAAATTGTAAATATATTTGGGACTTGTGCAATACTTGAGCGGCAACTGCCAGTGAGGTGATATCTATCTGCTCTGCCATCCTTCCCATCAGTTAAATCGTAGGCGTATATAAGGTAGGACACAATCTTTCCTTTTTCTATTTGCATAATTAGGAAATTGATAATCCTAATTTCCTAAACTGGTGACCCCGACGTGATCCTGAATCCTTAATTTTCTTTTATCGCCTATTCATTTCTCTCACTTCGCTATTCTTGCTTCTCATTTCACTATTTTTATTTGCTTTCTACTCATTTTTTTTTCTAAACTCCACAACATGACTACCCCCAATGTTACCTCTACTCCTGAATCTATTCTTTCTCCAGTATCACCCTCTATTGCTCCGGTGAGCATTAAGCTTCCACCATTCTGGGCAAACGACTCAGAAATTTGGTTTGTTCAGGTGGAGGCCCAATGTCACACGAAGGGTATTACCGCTGAAATTACCAAATTCAATTATGTAGTTGCCTCACTACAACAGGAGGTAGTTATGGAGGTGAGGGACATCATTACCGCTATCCCGGCCGATAACCCATATCAGAAATTAAAAGCTGCATTGGTCAAGCGAACGACCGTCTCCGAGCAGACGCGCCTCAATCGGTTGCTGTCAGGAGAGGAGCTCGGAGACAAGTCGCCATCGCAACTCCTCCGGCGGATGCAGCAATTGATGGGGACGAGCACAATGGAGGATTCCATATTTCGGCAATTATTTTTGCAACGCTTGCCCACCAACGTGCAGGTTCATCCTAGCCGCATCAAGCGATGGGGTGAGTTTGGTGGACTTGGCGGCGCTTGCGGACAAAATTGTCGAAGTTGCAGGCCCAACCAGCATATCTAACATTCAGTCTAAGTTGGCGCCGTCACAACCTCCTCCACTCCCTGCGCACGAAACTAAAGTCGACCAGCTCTCTGCACAGGTTGCCCAGCTTACGATGCAGGTCCAAGCATTAACCTGCTCCTTGCTAGATAACCGCGGGAGAGGTCGCAGTCGGCAGCGCAAGTCGAAAGACTCAAATAGGCGCCCTCAGTCAGTTTCGCGCAGCCCGAACCGCAGCGAACAGCATGCAGGTGCCCAGTGCTGGTATCACTGGAAGCATGGGAGCAGTGCTCAAAAGTGCATCAGTCCTTGCTCTTTCTCTGCAGGACACGCCCAGGGAAACGGTCCCGCCAAGGAATAGCGGCGACAAATCCCCTTGGCAGCACCCAACCCAGTCGCCTTTTCTTTGTCAACGACAAGTACACTGGTACACGTTTTCTCGTCGACACAGGTGCTGAGGTGAGCATTTTCCCTCATTCAAAGTTGGGGAAACCGGCTAGGGTTGACGCGACAAATATTCAGTTACAGGCTGTGAATCGATCGCCAATCAAGACTTTCGGACAAAAGTCTCGGTTTACGGCGTGTTTTCCGCTGGATATTTGTTGTGACAGACATACCCACGCCGATTTTGGGTGCCGATTTTCTTGACCAGTTTGGACTGTTGGTGGATATCAAACACCGCCGATTGATAGACACCACAACCACTCTTACAGTCCAGGGATGTGGTTCATATACTGGTACTATTAGCCCGATGTATGTTCAACATGACTCATCGGAGCGGTTTCACTCCATTCTCCGTAAGTATCCGGATATCACACGACCGGTTTACAAGCACTCGGAAGTGAAACATACCACCACACACCACATCCCGACGCAAGGCCCGCCCGCGGCAGCGCGCCCTCGTCGACTTGCTCCAGATCGTCAGAGAATTGCCCAGGCAGAGTTTGAGCACATGCTTGAACTTGGCATTATCCGACAATCTGATAGCAACTGGTCAAGTCCATTGCACATGGTCCCCAAGAAAACGCCCGGGGATTGGCGACCTTGTGGTGATTATCGCATGCTAAATGCTCGCACTATTCCTGATCGATACCCTATCCCACACTTGCAAGATTTCTCCTCATCACTTGCAGGTAAGACAATTTTTTCAAAAATTGATCTTGTCAGGGCATATCATCAGATTCCAGTCGAGCCTAGCGATATCCACAAGACTGCCGTGACCACTCCATTTGGCCTCTTTGAATTCGTTCGGATGCCATTTGGACTTCGGAATGCAGCGCAGACATTCCAGCGATTGATGGACACCGTCACTCGTGGTCTCCCTTTTGTCTATGTTTATCTGGATGACATACTAGTAGCCAGTTCCTCAAAAGATGAACATGAGACACACCTCCGCCAGCTCTTCGATCGCCTACAGGAGTATGGCATCATTGTCAACCCCTCCAAATGTCAGTTCGGCGCATCTTCACTGTCTTTTCTTGGCCATATGGTTGACGACACAGGAATTCGCCCACTTGGCGACAAAGTGAAGATCATTCGTGATTTTCCCCCTCCTACATCGCTCACCAAGCTTAGAGAATTCCTGGGGTTGATCAATTTCTATAGGCGATTCGTTCCACATTGTGCTGAGGTGCTACAACCTCTCACCGATCTGTTGAAAAACAGAACAAAAAAGAACATGCCAATTGATCTTGGAGAGAAAGAACTTCTCGCTTTCAATCACGTTAAAGAGTTATTGGCTGACTCTACTGTTCTTGTTCACCCTCGCACTGATGTTCCACTGTGCTTATTAGTGGATGCCTCTGATGTAGGCATCGGGGGAGCTATCCAACAACAGGTTGATGGGGTTTGGCAACCGCTAGCCTTTTTCTCGAAGAGGTTGCAGCCTGCCGAAACGAAGTACAGCACTTTTGGTCGGGAGTTGCTTGCAGCATATCTTGGTGTTAAGCACTTCCGCCATCTTCTTGAAGGTCGCACATTCACAATCTTCACTGACCACAAGCCCCTCACTCATGCTCTAAAATCTAAACCGGATCGGCACTCGCCACGCGAAATCCGGCAACTTGATTTTATTTCTCAATATACTTCCAACATTCTTCATATTTCAGGCAAGGATAACACTGCAGCTGACGCTCTCTCTCGCCTGTATATAGATCGAGTGGATTCATCATCCATTATTGACTTTGCGGCCATCGCAAAAGACCAAGATGATAAAATTGAAGTACATGACTCGTCTCTCCAACTCAAACAGGTAACACTTCCTGGTTCCCTCACTACTATTCTATGTGATGTCTCAACTGGTACTGCCAGGCCTGTAGTTCCAGCCAAACATAGAAGAGCTATCTTTGATTCCCTTCATGGACTTTCTCATCCAGGAATCAGAGCTACTCAAAAGCTCATTACAGAGCGCTTTGTTTGGCCTAGCATCAACGCTGATGTCAGGAAATGGGCCAAAACATGCCTCGAATGTCAAAGGTGTAAAGTACATCGGCACACCAAAGCACCACTTGGTACTTTCACTTCACCAGATGCACGTTTCTCCCACGTGCATATTGACCTCGTTGGCCCGCTTCCTTCATCAGAAGGCAACTCTTACCTTCTTACTTGCGTTGATCGCTACACCAGGTGGCCAGAAGCTATCCCTATCCCGGACATCACTGCGGAGACGGTAGCACGCGCATTTGTGGCCAGATGGGTAGCGGTTTTTGGTGCACCTACTACCATCACAACGGACAGAGGTAGGCAATTTGAGTCGGCACTTTTTCTTGCACTCACCAACCTCCTTGGCACTAAACGCATCCGCACAACAGCATACCATCCTGCCGCAAATGGTTTAGTGGAGCGTTTTCACCGCCAACTTAAAGCCTCTCTCAAGGCTCATAACAAGATCCGTTGGACTGAGTCACTCCCTCTAGTCTTGCTGGGTATACGCACAGCAATCAAGGCGGACATTGGATGCTCTGCAGCAGAACTTGTGTTTGGGACTACAGTCACTCTACCTGCACAATTTGTAGCTCCTTCACAAATTGATTCTGCCCGATGACCCATCTAACTATGCCCACAGACTAAAGAGAATGATGCGGGAATTACATCCCACTCCTGCTCGCAAACAAACTAAACCCATACAGGTACATCCTGAACTGCATTCCTCATCTCACATCTTTTTAAGAGATGATGCAGTTACAAAGCCACTGCAACCCCCATATCGAGGGCCCTTCCGAGTCATCCGACGTACTGACAAGTATTTTACCATTGATTACAATGGTAAACACGAAAATGTCAGTGTCGACAGACTGAAACCGGCTTTCATCGAGCAGGATGCTACCACTCCTTCATTTCACCATAAAGATCCGCATGTTCAAGTTCATGAACAATCCAACGCCACAGACTTGACAGTAGATCCTAAAGACAAGCATATCCCTCGCGACATTCGTAGGACTCGTTCTGGTCGCCATGTCAGGTTCCCTGCGAAATACGTTCAATATTTCGGGGATGGTTGAACATTTTCTCAACACACTGCTGGTGTTTCCAGTTTTCATACTTTACTTTTTATATAGCCAAGTGCACTTTTACTTTCCCTTGTCGATTTGTTACATTTTTAATCTGTACAAATCTAGGGGGGAGCTACTGTAGTGACTTGACTATATCTTCATACTATTTTCATGTATATATCATACTATTTTCCTGTATATATTTTCATTCATATGTCAACATAATTTTATAAGCCTATATTCTCTGTCTTATTTCCATGTAAATTTCTCTTCTACAGTTTGTGTCAAATGCAGTGCATTTCTACTGCATGCATATTTTCTGCCTAAATCTTACAAACAAACATCTTCCTTTCACTTTTACATAATGGACTTGGAGCAAGGCAACCTGGCATTAATATACCTGATTTATTGTTCTGGCCTTGCTCCCCACTGCACTCATACTGCATCACTACACAGATGCTCTTTCTTCTCTCTCTCTCTCTCACTTTCTCCTTTCAACTTGGTTTTAGTCTCTCTTTTGGGTGTGGTCTTTCATACCCCCTCTTTTTGTGATGCTGGCAAAAAACCAACTTGCTACTTTGCCACATCACCACTCTACTCTCTGTCTTCGCTCTGGCAACATCTCAACGTCAGCCTGCTTTTGTGGAGCACATGCCCACCAGAGATCCTACAATTTACTCTTCTACAGATTTATTTTGCTTTCCTCTACTTAAATCACGTCTCTTGAAGTCTGTTCTCTGCATTTAGTGAGGCCTTGCTACTTCGCGAATTATATACTTCTGCAACTGTGATTTCTACCCTCTATACTTTGCATTTCATATACTTTTGTAAATTGTAAATATATTTGGGACTTGTGCAATACTTGAGCGGCAACTGCCAGTGAGGTGATATCTATCTGCTCTGCCATCCTTCCCATCAGTTAAATCGTAGGCGTATATAAGGTAGGACACAATCTTTCCTTTTTCTACTTAATTAGGAAATTGATAATCCTAATTTCCTAAAATAGTTACTCGAGCAACATATGGAATCTGAAAATGGCTGTAAACCGAAAAGTTTAGAGGCTTGAGTAGTTTAGAGGCTTGAGTAGTTGCTTATTGGATAAATGAGAAGATGCTAGCTTGAGTCGGCGAATGGAGTGCAGAGCAGGAGTACTCATCTATCAACTAATCAAACCTCTTCAACTCTTCAACCTTTTCTGGTTTACTGTCTTTATCAGGACTACGCTCATTTGAACAAAAAATTACTTGACTATCAACTGTCCACTTCCTCCTATCAATTTCACTTCTTCCTCTTTCCACTTTTTTGAAAACTCCACATGGTGTACCGTCAACCACATCCGCTATTGGAATGTAATTGTTATCTTCTAAACAATGTTACATAATGTACATTATGAACTGCCGTAGTTTGTTAATTCATGATTATTTACAAATGAATATTTCCTGGAATTTGATATTCATCATTTCCTAGTTATGGTCACATTTTCCCCTGAAAATATGTAAAGAAAAAAGAAGATTTTGAAGGGGTCATCCAAAAGTGCTTCCCAGTCATACAAAACATGCCAAAGGAAACACATAAATCGAGTAATGTTTTAAATTTTCAGAAAAGTTTTAAATTGTTAGACAATAGTTAAGCAGGTCATATTTCTTTTTCCTCCAGTTACAAAATATGAAACGTTTTGCCTATGCATGGATAATCAGGGTCTATCTCCAATGCTGAGGTCAGAAATGATTTGCATAGAATGGGGATTTAAGTGCTTATCGACGTCTGCCACGTCAGATAGTATGATATTTTGAATTTGAAAAGACATTAATTAGAATGTATTTTGTATTTGTTGTTACGCTTCTTCTGCTTAATACACTCCTTGAAACTTACGATAATTGTGATCTCTCGCGTCGTCCGTGTATGTAAATGTACATAAATAAATATTTCTGAAAGGATATTGCATGAAAAAATGTAATTTCCGGTATTTTGAGTCAATATAAGCGTATTACGTAATTTAATTGATCAGACACGAAAACCACATTCCGAAGCGATCGTTTTGCGCGTAGATTTCATAGGTTCTCATAAATTCTGAGTATAGTCTTTCGTAGTGAATTTTATGTTTAGTTCTCAAGAAATTTGTTTTTGAATTCTCTTAAAAACGCAACTTTTATACTCCATTTTTACACAAAGTCCTCACGGGGGGGTCCAACCCCCTCTCCCGCCTGATCGCTTCGGTATCTCAATCTGTCAAAAATATTGTGCCCCCTTCGGGATTTTGCCCCCCCCAAAACTGAAAGTGTTCCGGCGCGCCTGTAGTCCTAAACAAAATTGTTTGATAGACACACTTAAACTAAATAACGTATAAACAAGATTATCACTATTATTAGTAATAATACTTAAATATATTATTAGAATCATACTTAAAGAATCCTATTCCATGAAAATAGCGTGTTGCGATGACAATTAGAGACAATAATCACTTTTGGAGGCCATCGTCGTATGAAATCTTATTTTGACAAGCAAAATATCATTCAGGTGTGTAACAGCTCGTGTCTATCAGGAACTCTTGCATCTCCAATCTATATTCTGGTACTTTCATCAATACACGGTATCAACAGTCATTGTACCTAAACTTCAGATAGAAGATACCCAAAAGTACATAATCCACAGGGAAAAATAAAGCCTATATCCCGAAACCTTTAGTATCCATGTAGACGTTTCATTTACACCTTCAGACATGCAAGGCTGCAAGCCCTTAGATGCATCCTTGCAGCCTTGATTCATGCAGAATTTAATATCTTGGCTGTCGATACCCCTAGAAATTCTCTCATCATTCTGTATTCTAAATTCAGGTACTGACATCTTCCTCAATGGGGCTCGCTATTGCCGATTTGACCGTCTGCCCGACTTTACCGCACAAAATCTACTCACATGAGACGACGCAATTCTCCAGTATAAAATCTTGTTCAAGGCAATGTATTCACGCAGCATTGGACTCAGTTCTTGGGGTTTTCCTGACAGGGATATAACTGTTGATTGATACATCGCGGTTTGCAAACCACTGCAGAAAATATTGTCTCCGAAGCAAGCTGCTATTTTTGTCACCGTTTATTTCGTACTTGCCATGGTCTTTGCCGTACCGTTATCATCTCGGACGGGAGTCCAGACTTTTGGTCGTTTCGCCTTCAGGTGTACCTATACTCCAAACTAAGCTGTCAAATACACATGGATTTTGACCTACGTGAACGATGCCCTTTTCTGCGGAACCCTTTTAATGATTGTCTTTATGTACAGTAGGATCTGAATGGTTGTTCATCGGCGGAGCTAGCAAGCAAGGATCCGATGCGCACCCTACAGCATTACTCCCGTTCCGGTCAGGTATTAGCAGACCGTATCCCGAGAGATATCAGCTGTATCCAAACCTGGATGACACAACTGACAATACAAATCTAATTAGTGGCAGCACACCAGAGGCCACGGAAACAACAACGGTCGTCGCCACCCTCAGTGGTTCAAAGGCCAGAGATTCTAGCTCTGGGGCAAACGAATCGGGAATAGGTCCAAATTTTCGGGTAAGATAAAGCTGAAGCCCGACTCAAAACCAAAGTCGAACAGGAAGCCAGCAGGCAATTGAAAGACCACGACAATGATCTTCATCATCACATTTACATTTTTTTTTAACTGGATACCCGGCAAGATCTATATTGGTCAAGTACCCATCGGGCATCGATCAAATACGGATTGATAGATTGAAACCCAGTTCTCATGGTTCTCTAAAATATCTCCCAGTGTTCCTGGTAAACGCCTGGGAGGCCACTTACATCTGCACATTGACGAGTGGATGCTATGTGCGACCCCCAAAACACGTAAAAGGATGTCTTTTTCAAGATAGGGCACGTAACGTAATAAGGGTGTCAAAACACTAACATAATGAAAAAAGGGTAGCTATTTCGCTAAGAAAGCTACGTGTTTAGGGTCAGATTTGCGAGTGTATAAAAAATTAAGTCTATTTTATTTTTTATAAACTGATAAAGGATGGACTTTTTGCCCCAACAGTGCAGTCAACACTACGTGTTTAGAGTGAGATTTGCGCGAGGAGAGGGAGGTGGGGCCGTACTATTAGTACTAAACCGAATGATGTAGGTAAAGGTAAAACCGACGACCACCAACGTCCGTGACATAACAATTACATGTTTAGGGGTTCATTTCAGGAAATTCTTGCAAAGAGTATCGTTTGGTTTCTAATACTTGTTAATTATCATTGGGTTTTACACGCCTATACTTAGGGTGCATTTTCAGAATATAGAAAATACGTGTTTTTATAGGGTGCTTTTCGAGACCCCATGGACGCGCATGGTATCCACTTGTGAATGGGGGGGGGGGGGTAAACGTAGGCTTAGGGTTTCGGATGGAGTGTGTGACAGTGACACGACTCGGGGGTTCGACACGCGAGCCGTGCTCAACACGGCAATTTTATGCTGTGTAAACGCGATCAGTGTGATCCGCGAGCCGTGTCGAACACGGCTTTTTTGATCCGCCAAAATCGTAGGTTTCAACTCGCGAGCCGAGTCAGACTCGGCAAATTTTTCGTGTGTAAACAGAAAGCCGTGTCGAACTCTCTTGACCAAGTCACTGCGCGCGCTTTCACTTTTGGCATTGTTGTTGTTCGCACGGACAAGATTCGATTCCGGCGGTGAATTTCCCGCGTTTAATTTGCGACGTCATAATTCTTCTTCCGTTCGAGATCCGCGAGCCGTGTTGAACTCGCCTTTTTATATGTACGTATAAACACGATCTCTGATCCCTTCTTCGCAGTGTTCAACCCGGCTCGCGGATTCAACACCCGAGCCGAGTCAATGTGTAAACACGGTGTCAGTGACACGTCAGACGAGCCTAAATACTAAACGCCAAGTATATCTCATGGATGTTATTAAAATTGTACTTTACTAATTGCTCCCCTTGCATCGACGGATCCAGGGTTTGGCAAAAGCGTGGATGGGGTGCGGGTTGCGGGAACGTCCACGTTTTTGCGTATGGGGGGGGGGGCGACTTTAAAAAAAAAATCGTAAAAATGTTATTATCTATCATGTGGGAAAATCGAAGGGAAGGGATGCTCTTCTTTAATGCTTAGTTCACACCAACGGCGAATGCCGCGCTTTAGATCGGCGATCAATTCGGCGTCATTTTTTTACTTTTAAAAAAAATCTCACGATCTCATCAGATATGTTATGCTCTGATAAGCTCTGATACGCTCTGATACGAAGTTCGTTCCCGCTTTGTGCGACAAAATTATATCCCGAATCGCTACGGCTTCTCACGCTATGATGCCGATTGATCAGGATTTATTACGCTTTAAATCACGCTTTGATATGCTTTATTACTCTTTGATAAGCTTTGATGCGCTTATCACGCTTTAAATGACGCTTTGATACGATTATCAAGATCCCTTGTGCATTGATAGGGTCTGTCAAGCTCTGTTACGCAATGACAAAATTCGAGATTCTGATTACATCCCGCCTCTGATCCAGAGTATATAAAGATGCAGCAGATCGATACACGAAATCATTACATCTTTGGCAGAAGAACAAGATATGAAAGTTCAATATGAACCAGACTATGAACCATCTTATGATGTAGACATGACCTTCGTCTCCCTGCTAATAACTAAATCATAGCCCTCGGGCAGAGGAGAGAGAAAGAACAGCAAAGACAAGAGGAGATTGAACTACCAGCAGGAGGAAGAAGACCATTCATCAGGTGCTGCTGGACCAGGCCATGGCTCACTGAAGAAAGAAGACAGCAGTATGGCCAGTACAATATTCTCTTAGACACACAACCGCGGTTAGAGGACCCTGTTGCCTACACAATGTTCACCAGAGTAACCCCTGAGGTGTTCGATGATATCCCTGCGAGAGTTGCACCAGTCATCCAGAAGCAAGAGACTAACTACAGGCACCCTTTGTCCGCTGGCCTGGCAATCACCTTGAGACATCTGGCCACTGGGGACAAATACAGATCACTGGCATATGGTTTCAGATGTGGTATCTCAACCATATCAGAGTTGATTCCAGGAGTGTGCAGGGCCATTGTAGAGGCGTATAAAGATGAGGTCTCCAACATACCTACCATCCCTGAAGCATGGAGCACCCTTGCCCAGCAGTTTGAACAGAGATGGAATATCCCCCATGCAATTGGTACCTTGGATGGAAAGCAAACAGCCATTAAGAAGCCAGCAATCACAGACAGTCTCTACTACAACTATAAGGGCTTCTTCTCTATACCACTGCTGGCATTGGTAGATGCAGAGTACAAGTTCATCTGGATTGAGCTGGGAGGTAAATGACACATGTCTGACTCTGAGCTTTTCGAATGCCTAGAAGATGGGTCCATAGGGCTGCCCCCATCATGCCCCCTCCCTGGAGAAAATCATCTTGATATTCCCTACTTCATCCTGGGTGACGATGCTTTTGCCCCGAAGAGCTCCATGATGAAGCCATACAGCAGAAGAGGGATGACAGATGAATAGAGGATCTGCAACTACAGGATCTCAAGAGGGAAAAGAGTGGTCTGGAGAATGCCTTTGGCATCATGACCAACAGGTTGGGAATACTGGAACAGAAGGTAGATAACGTCACAGAGTTGGTGGAGACTGCTGTGGTGCTCCACAACCTGCTGAGGAAGAGGGTGGCGCTGGCAGCCAATGCGGTGGACCACGAAGATGAAGAGCACAGCTTCGCACTAGGGGCCAGGAGAGGTGGACCTCACTGGGAAGATGTTCCGCAACCACCTGCAAGGGGAAACCTCGCCAATGTGGATGCCAGACATCAGAGAGATAATCTCAGAGAATACTCTCCAGTGGGTGCTGTTGACTGGCAACAAATGAATGGCTGGCGTGGTACTTCCTGATTGAGTTAAGAAAGGAGTAGCTCAGATATCGTTAGAAGCAAATGATGAAGATAAAGACTTTTGTGTCTGGAAATAAGAACATACTCCCATATGCAAACTTCGTTTATTTTTAATACAAGTTTCAAATAATTTTGTATTGTGCGTACTTGTGAAGATGCAATTATCATTATTGATGTTATTGTTGTTATGTATTCCATCTGCTTGTAAAAATATAAATACATACTTTATTGATTTCTTACCCATGAAAAATCAGATACTACTATATATTGTAAATCAGGAGTGAAATTTAAAAGGAATCAAGTTGTGAATTCGAAATTTAGATATGTTCGATTAAAAATTGTTAAAATACGCATTTTTTTTATTATTACAAATTGAATTTCTTACTAATTAAAAAAATAGTAAGAAAATCAATTTTGCATGTGACATAAATAACCCTTATTGTAAAAGAGAAAATAAAACAAAGGAAATAAAATATAAAACATTATAGAATTAAAAAATGAAATATAATTTTAAAAATAGAAAAAAAACTTTGTGGAAAACTTTATTTAGTTTTTATTCTATTGCCTTTTTTATTTTATTATGTTTTATACAGTGTGTCCCATTAAAAAAAATGCCCGGTACACTTCTAATGTTTTTTTTTTTCATTGAAAGACCAACTCTTCATTAGTAACTGATCCAAAACTACCAAAATCACATTCAGTGGTTTTTGTGTTATAAGTACTTCTTGCAAAGGTCTGTAAGCGATAAAAATCAGGCTGAACGAATCCTTAACTGTAGAGCCTATGGGCAAAGTATCAAAAGTGGGGTCACCGCTTTGAACCAAGCTCTCTTAAACTCTGTTAAGCTTTCCTACGACTTTGTTAAGCTTTGTGACGCTTTGATAAGCTTTAATACGCTCTCCCCGCTTTTCTCAATCCGTGGCAGATCGCCTCAAATTTTTAAACAGCTTAAAAAATTTTGGCGCTCTTGCCGAATGTCCGGAATTGCTCAAAGCTTTCTCATGCTCTATTACGGTCTTTACGCTTTAATGAAGCTTTATTACGCTTTGCCGCCGCTTTGCACGCCGCTTTAAAGCGCCATCAAAGCGGCGTTGGTGTGAACCTAGCATAAGGGAAATAGATAGGGCAATTTTATGAAGAAAAAGAACACTGAAAAATAATGCAATCGCGAAGGGAGAGTCGAAATGTTTTTGCTATTCTGTCATGAAAACGGATTAGTTATTAAAGATATTAACTGGTTTCATGGTAGTCGATCCATATGGGAATATAACGGATGTCGGTTAATAATCATAGGTAAGACTCATGCAGACACCACCGATTTTTCTTGACCGGCGCCGATTTAGAACCAGGTGGTGCTGATTATTCTTGACCAGCGGCGGGTAAGATTCAGACAGCGCCGATTATTTAAAAACAGAGAAAGTTTAGAACCAGAAATATAAGAAAGAAATGGAACTAGAAGAATAGGAAAAGGAAGATTCCATTCTGTGTGTGTGTTTTAAATCGGCTAGGTGGAAAAACGAGACCTCTCCTTTGGATCTGCCACTGCAATAAAATGCATTTCCTTGATTTAATTATTTTTCAATTAAAAAAATATCTGTCTACTAGTTGTCTTAATATATACTTCTTTGTGTTTTTATTGGATTAAGTATACATTCTGTAATGCACCACGCACACTTTGAATTGATATCAAACTATTCCTGAAGTCCATTATTTTGAAATGTATGAATTATCTTAATCTAAAATGAAGCAATTCTATTTACACTTAATCCGGATTGTTTCTCCTCATTTGCTGCGTCCAGTGAATGATCGCTTTTATTCTAAAACGGCTTAGTTGTTGAAACCTAATTTAAAATCACGTTATAATGCATTTCGTTATGAAATGATTATTCCTTTTGATCATGTGAAGATTACTTTATTGCCGTGCGTATTGTGTGTTCCCTTAAGCTATACATCCAGCAACAAAATATACATGTAATTTTGTCGATAAGACTTAAATCCTTTCGCAAAAAAATGTTTAGGTAATTGTATTTCCTGATGATAATCCATTTGGGAATTAGCCAACTTGCATGTTCATTCTACACTGTTAGAAAATGTATCCTTAAAATAAAAGAAGTTCCTGCAGCAGAGTCTCGAGAACACCTGTAATCTTGCCAGATTGCGTACACTTATATTATATAATGTAAAATTACAGGGAATTTGTATTTGGTGTATGGAACCCTTACAAATTTCCTTTAATAAAACACCCTTTTCCCCCTTTTGAAACAGACCTGCTCTTTTAAATTGCAGAAAAATGCCTGTTTTATGAATTTACATAATGATTCTGTTATTGCTTTCTGATTTTTTTTTCTGTAAAATCAGTTGTTTTTTAACAGTGTAGCTAGACCAGCATTTGTTCGTTGCACTGAATGTGAACTCATTGTTCAACAAAGCAATGTATATTAATGTGACGATGTTTTGCCATATTCCTATTGGTCTGTTGGCGGTTATAAAATTATAGCAATAGATAAATAATATCAATACAAAATATCATCAAAATTTTCTTGTTTATTTCAATAAAATCATTTCAGTTAATGTTTATATATATATATATATATATTATATTATATTATATATATATACATTATATATATAAATGTGTGAAGTTATACATGTACAACAGCTTTGGCAACTCTTTTATTTAAATATTGTAAAGAAATGGATGAAGAGAACAATGGTAGACGTAGTTTAAATCAAGGTTCCCCAGAGCTATCTACCCTTTGGAAAAATTGGTTATGCCGAAAAAATGTCTCTGCCGGGAATCGAACCCGGGCCCCCAGCTTTGAACGCCGGTACAATACATTATATATATATATATATATATATATATATATATATATATATATATATATATATATATATATATATATATATATATATATTATATATGTATACATACATATATATATATATATATATATATATATATAGTTATTAAATACAAGTCTTTAACAGAGGTATGGGGCAATATGAATGCTGTGGAATCCGTGAGAGAGAGATACACAAAGACAGACAGATCACCAAATTTTTTTGACATGCAAAAAAGGGTTATCAACCCCAAAATTTGAGGGGGGTCTGGGGGACGCAGGAAACAAAATTTACAAGCAAAAAAAAGGCAACCATCAAAAAATTGAGAGGGGATCCCATCACCTCAAATTTAGTGGGGGACACGTCCCCCCCCCCACCCCGCTTCCGGCGCCTATGCTTGTGATTAGATCTAGGGAGGGAGAGAAAGAGTGAGACGGATATGGTTCGAATCGTTAACACGCCTCTCCGTTCTCAACGTAACCTATCGGGGGGGGGGGGGGTTCTCGAATGGTTTGCAGGCTGCGTTATTATCATCATAATTATTATAATCGTTTTTGTTATTATTATTATTCGATTATTAATAATATTATTCCAGTACTATTTGTGTCTATTTATCTTAGTATTATTTATTTATTTTATTTATAAGTCTTTTTTTTTGGTAGGGTGGCTCCATCAGTAATTGATATACTGTTGTCCTTGGAGGCCCTCCAACAAAAATACAAACATATAACAAACATTAGTATAAACAGTATACAATGTAAGTAGAAACGAACAAACTGTAAAGAAAAGAACAACACAATGGGCCAGTTTATAAATGAAGACTGTTATAACGCCAAAATAAAAGACTAAATGAGGATTCGGATTGAGCATTTATTAAAAAATTAGGTAGATTGTTCCGATTGAATGCACCAGCAAAAGAAAAACTTTGTTTGCCCATTTCTGTTCGAACTCTGGGCAAAATCAATCCTGGGCTTTGTGCACTACGAGTACGAATACTATGTACAGTTTCAGATTTTTTAAAGATACTTAACAAATAGGCTGGATTTGATTAAGAAAAAAAAGAAAATATCTTTTTACATTTAAAATCTTTCCATCTATCTTCGATGGGAACCCATTTCAGTTTTTTAAAAGTAATTTGGGTAGGAGTTCTTAAATTGGATCCCAAAATTACCCTGGCCATTGTTTGTGTTGTTTAATCATGATATCTTTTGTGTTCTGAGCACAACTTGACCAGGCATTACTACAGTATTCAAACAAAGGTAAAATATATGCATTAGCAAGGAGTTTTAATCCTTCCAGACATGCCAGAGGTAAGTATTTTCTCGAACGACCAAGTAATGCTATCCTCGATCCTATTTATTTTTTACTTTTTTTGTCACATATTATCATTAATATTATAAGAATTGTTGTTTTTATTATTATTATCATAACTATTAATAATAATAATAATAAAGATAATAATAGCTTTATTTCTAAAGCGCTTTTTGCCTACAGCCCGAAAGAGGAAACAAAGTGCTGCTAGTATTACCCCGGCTTTAGCTCGAGCTACCATCACCGGCGCTCAGTGCATTAAAGGTAAACTCCTGCCGGGTACCCATTCACCTCACCTGGGTCGAGTGCAGCACAGTGCGGATAAATTTCTTACTGAAGGAAACACGCCATGGTTAGGATTTGAACCCACGACCTTCTGTTTGAAAGGCGAGAGTCAGAACCACTAGACCACGACGTGCCCGCATTATCATCATCATCATTATTATCATCTTCATTATCATTAGTAATACTCTTACTATTGCTAAACGTTGTGTGATCGCCTGCGCCTGCTATGGGCAGGAGACAAAAATGCCTTGCCCTTATTAAAGCAAGGTATTTAATCGACAGTGCTCTTTTATCCTGCTTTAAAATAAATGGAAATGCATTCTAGATATCTAGGTGTGCACTTGTTTATAGAAAGGTATTGCGTGAAAAATGATAATGATCAATTTTCGTGGTTTTCATATCAGCTTACTACTTATTTTTATGTTTCTTCTGTTACAAGATATCACCATCTGTCATTATTTCCTTCCAATATTTTGTTTCCATTTTCCTAATGATTCTAAGCAAATATCTCGTTACTTATGAAACATCTGTTTTCTATTTTTCAATTGTTACTTTGTGAGCGTTTATAGGCCTGTCATTTTTTTCCCCTCCAGGATGAGCTGTTTATTCTCGAGTAGTTGTTTATGCTTTGGCATTCCGTCATTCATTGTCGTCACAAAAATAAAGATAAAATTTGATACCTGCATTGAAAGGGGAATATATGCACTGTGCTACGAAACAGTGTATCACTGAAATCTCGCAAACTATTTCTTTAAAAAATGTTGATCATCGTGCATACTTGAATTAGACTATTATTAGGGCTTTCTTGGCGAAAATAGTCAAATTGACTGGTTGCCAAATGAAAAGAGAAGATTCCCTCTCCCTCTTGAATTAGTAGGATTTAAATTCAAATGACCACCGACTGTAGATTTTCCCTTTGAAGAACCGGTATTTTATAGGGCAATAATGGATGAGGCCTTTTATAAGATTTTCATTTTGGGTAAATCTGTGCAATCTCGTTTTTTAATAATATAAGTAATTGCTTTAGTTTGAACGCGTAATTAAATTCGTCATTATGATTAAGCGCCATGTTTTGTTTTGAACAATATGGAAGGTACTCAGGGATAGATAGAGAGGTAGGGGTAGGACTAATGCCCTCCATGAGTAACTTGTGATGAATATCCCCCTCCCGAAGAGAGGATGAAAAAAAGCCATTTCGTGAATGGACACAATGGCCTTTTTTTTTTAGATATATATAGTTTTTTTTTCAATTTGATTTTTTTTTTTCAAATTGATAAATGATTTCTGTGAAAAATGGAGTAAATGTTGATAAAACAATAAACATAAATGTATCAAATAGAACAGACTCTCAGCGGTAGGGAATTGAATGGGTAATGCTCCCCATCAGTAAATTGTGATGAATTCCCCCCCCCCTCTGGAAGATGGGATTTAAAAAATGCCATCCATATTTGTGGAGTGTCATTTTAAGGGTGGGAGTATAGACATAATTTATGGCCGTTTTTTTTTTTTAGATATGTATATATTTTTTTCATATTGAAAATTATTTTTGTGAAAAATGGAGCACATTTTGATAAAACGATGAATGTATCAAATATATCAGAGGTAGGGGATGAAAGGCGGTGATGTACCCATCTTGAGTGATGAATATCTCCCCCCCCCCTCCGTAAGAGAGGATAAAATAAATGTCATTTTAGTGAAGTGTTATTTTAAAGGTGGGAGTATTGACATAATGACCGGGTTTTGGGTTTTTTTTTTAGAGATATATTAAGTTTTTAATATTGAAAAATGATATTTTGTGAAAAATGGAAAAGAAATGCTAATTTGAATTGAATTCAATAATTGAACCTGTTTTCATTTAAGCCTGTTAAATTTCCCGACGGCAATAAATTATCCGTGTGGCGACGACGGACGAGAACTCCCAATATCTGACCCTCTCCCCCCAAATGTTCACCGTCTGTTTTTCACCTGGAAATGCAATCAAAATGTTTGTTTTAATTAAGTTCTCAGAACCACGCGTCTCTCTGAATACCGTTGTTTTGATAAAAAGGAAAATTTGACATGTTTCGGGGGGGGGGGGGTGTCCCATGTTAATTATTTAAAATCGCAAGGGGGCTTTCGAATAATCTAAACTCTTTTCAGAACAATAGCCGTAACTAATAATTAATCGTATGAATTGTGTGAACCCATTTGCGCTTATGGACAGCGATAAAGTTGGATTATACAACATTGATTGATGAATAATCTTTGTAAGAGTAATGATTCTGATTTTGAAGAACGACTTTTATTCCCTTTTCCTCTCTGACGGCCATTTTTTCACGTCAAGTTGCATTAAATGCAGTAAAAGCAAATATCATTTTTCATCCATAGTTAGAATATTGATATTCTTAATCTTGAATATGTATTTTGACAGATCTTGGTTCCAAAATGTAACTTGACGTGAAAATAAAGAAAAAAAAAGAGAAGGAAGAAAGAAAGATTTGAAGACATAAGAATAGAGTGAAAAGGAAAGAGAGAGAGAGATGCCAGCAGAAAGATGAGACTGAAAGAGAACGAAGGGCAGTAGGATATTGTCAAGACCTTTTTTGTCAAGTTGCTACACCTTGTAATGATAATTGTGATATTACAAAACGACACCCCATTTAGAATCCTAACCATTACCCGGTTCTAATATCGGCAATTAGACTTGTTTCGCAATCAATCCTGGACAACAACAGCGTTGGATAATTGCATCAATCTTAAAAAAAAACTACTTTTAGTGCCTTTAACAACGACTTGTAAATTGATTGATTTCGGGGATAAATCGAATAAAACGAGTGTGCTGGTTTACGGAGGCGATTAATATGCGGGTAATGCAGATTTATGGACGTTCAACATGTTGCGTCATTTTTAGCGCCACATTCGTCCGGACTAATACACGAAACTAATTGTCTGAATGATAGATTCTGCCCCGTTATGAGGATATACATGGTATCCCCCGGGCACTGAGGATATTGAGGTCTCGACATTCAACGTTAAAGTTACTTTGCGTACTGCATCACGGATACATTGTAAGGAGGTTCTATTTCCGCTTTGAAAAAGAGGTGGTTCCACATGGTTCCACATATGGCCTTTAAATGGACAAAGGCTAACAACTTCCTAGAATTTTTAAACCAACCCTACATCAGAAAAAAAATCCATAAGATTGATAAAAAAGTGGATGTATCAAAATTAATAACGACCCAATTTTTTAAAATAAAAGAAGAAATGTGATAATATAGACTTATTTAAAACGAAGAAATTAAATACACAAATTTGAATCAACAGATGAATCCATGATTATGTTAAAACATCAAATGGCTACGCCAGTCGTAATATCGGACTGCAATTGGATGAAATAAATAAATAAAATACATGAATGTGTACTTGAGGAATAATAGATGAATGACTGGTTGCTTATTAGGTCGTTTACAAGCAGTTGTCAGACGACAAGAAGTTAGAAGGGCTCTTTACATTCAATAGCTATAGAGTGAATGTGGTCACAGGCGTGTGCGTCACGGACGCGTCAGGATTGTGTGTGTGTGGGTATCCGTGGGTGTGCGTGCGGAACAAGCCCTCAAAGAAGATATATACCGTGTATGTTTCTGTTGATGTTGAGAAACCATGAATCTTTCGCGTACGTCAGAGCGTAATTAGTTTTCTTCATAAACAATCTGTTTACATTATACAGGGATAAATCAGGTCAGTTTAAGTGTGTGTTGTTTAGATGGGTAGAACACAAGCACGGGGCAATTGCAGGGGTGTCTCTGGGTTTGAAAAAAATCGCCTAGCCCAGGGGAAAGTGCCAAAAATAATGTTCGACTTTGTATCCTGTCTCCCCGTATTACAAGAGTTGAAATGGACACGTATAAATCAACTTATCTCACTATAATTGACATGGTGATGCTACTCATTCGACATGACATCCTGCCAGAAAGAACACAGTGTACATGTGTCACAGTGTGATCACAGTGTGGACCACAGTGTGAAATCGCATTCACACTGTTAAAGTTGAGCATTTCAACAGTGTGAATCACATATTCTCATAGTCCACCGTGTGAACACGCTGTGAACAGTCACACTGTGGAGGTGTCCGCAGTGTGAACATATCTTCACACTGTTGAATTTGAGCATTTTAACAGTGTGAATGGTATTTTAACATAGTCCGGCTGTGTAACACTGTATTCCTTCCAGAATGGAAGATACACCATTTCGCCATCAACTCTGGCAGATTCAACTCTGAAGCTTCGATGGTATTCAAGATATTAGCGGTTTTTTACATCAAGTAGTTTTCACGGTTTACGAAAGGTGTGAAAGGTATACTTTAAACTGAAATTTTACTACGTCACTGACAGGCCAGCTGTGTCGTGAGCACACAACAATATGACTTGAATCCGACACTGTTTTTCAAAAATAAAATGAGATGGGACGAGCAAAGTAAACAATAGTACACCCTTGATACTTCGTAAATACATCTTTATTTATTTTTAAATACTTATCGTCAATTATTATTATATCACAGATTGGAAGCTCAATATCATTCTTAACTTTTACAAAATGTATATACAAAAATGTATTTACGAATTAAACAAGCTTTCCTGTGTGTATAGAATATTGACCTTGGCACGTTGAAATAAAATACTACTTCTTTTTTCTTAAGTGGGAAATTGAAATAGCTCTGCTCAAGGTAACGGTATATGTGACTAGGGAATGCAGCTTTAAAATACTTTGAAAACTTGATACGTTGATCTGTTTACAGGTTTGTTGACAAGTTATTTCCCCGAGGATCTGGATTTTGTCCCTTCGCGCGAAGCTCTTCTCGATCCCGATGATTCCTGGAAGAGAAAACGAATATGGAAACGGAAGAGATGAAATTATTTGAAGAAAACGATGAAAAGGGAACAATGGATCATGATATTGGAAGAAAATCGGAAATGTTTATAGAGAAAGACTGATGGGAAATAAGAGAAGTGGTGAGGGAGAGAGAGAGAGAGGGGGGGGGGGGGAGGAAGGAGGGGGGGGGGGGGGAGGAAGGAGGGGGAAGAAAGATAGATGGTCTTACCAATATTCAGGTTAACATAGAATAATAATCTCGATGTGTCAAACCCAGAGAACATCCCTTTTTGACTCGCATTTTTGAAAATTCAATTTCCTCTTTTTTTGGGGGGGGGGGGGGGAGGGAGAGGGGGAGGGGGAGGTAGCAGATGGTATTTTTGAGATCCGAACACAGGTGGGAGGCTTGGAGCCAAGTACCCCAAAAGGTTTTCAGGACTAAGAAATGAGGAGGAATATGTCTGGCCCACTGGAACTTGTTTTTGCTCATTGCGCCACAGGACCTAAATGGTCATTCAGATGCACCATATCAAACCAATTAGGGATTTGGGGCCTGTCTTACTAAGAGTTGCGATTGATCCGATCAATCGCAACTATGGACGGCCAGCAACGGCAATGTATAAAATGCTTGTTTGGTCAAAAATATTCTAGATGTGAATGTATATCCATAAATTTATTGATTTCTTGACAATTTGGTGTGTTTTCCTTTGTTTACAAAGGACATTTTGCAAATTTCCTGTAGAAAACAATTATGACACTGATGGATTTCCATAGAGTTACGATTGATTGGATCAATCGTAACTATGGACGGCCAGCAACGTCAGCATCTATTATGCATGTGTGTTCAAAATATTTCTAGCTGTGATGTATAATCATGCATTCTTTTTTTCTTGAAAATTCACTGCGCTTTTCTTTGCATAAAAAGGACATTTTACAATTTTTTACGTAGAAAAAATTATGACACTAATGGATTTCCATAGTTACCATTGATTGGATCAATTGTAACTCTTGGTAAGACGGGGCCCTGAGATCATCTTGTCGTTGTCACAATTCATTTCCGACAGCGGATTGTCCCCGATGGTATAATATACCGGAAGTGGGGGAGGGGGAGGGGTCTGAACCGTTTCGTTGTAACCCCATCACATCTGATAGGATGATGTAATAGAGATGAAAGATGAGGAAAGTGAAAAATCAAGGTGTGGTGTGATCATGGTGATGAAGAGGAAGAAAACAAGTGTAGACAGGTGAACTCCCGTGCGAGAGGAGATCCAAGCGGTCCGTTTAATTTGTTACGTTTTTCGTACAATGCAACCTAAAAACTCAAGAGACACCTCGTAATGATCATCATTTACCGATGAGATATCGCCTGTTGGGGCCGGCGTTCCGCTTATTATTATTCCATTACCATGGCAACGTAAATTAAAAATGTTGCCGTGTCAGGATCTGTCTCTCCACGGATTCGCATTAAAGGATATCCCAAGATGCATTGCGTGACAAAGTGACAGCAGACCAAGGTGGAAAGAAGAGCCTATAGAAGGCGTTCGGGTATTTTGGGAAGGCTATTCGCGATTTTATTTTAATTCATTTTGTTTTATTTGATTTGACTTGAATAATCTTTTTCCGGGTGAAATAAAACGTTCATTTTTAAAACAGTAATATTTGTTTATAGATTTTCAACTTTGCAGGAGTGCTGTCATCACCATGGAGCCAAACGCTACAAGCTCCCTGGTACATGTTATTATATTAAGCCATATAGACTAGACTTTAAGACGTTAATAAACATTTTGAGAAAAGGGTAAAAGAACTACAAGAACACAAAAACTCAAAATAGTAATAACCAATTTTAAATTTCATGCCTTCTATTGATCAAATGATTAGAATTAATAAGTCGAACCAATAAAGCAATCACTTTGATATACATTCGCACATAAAAAATACCAGTGTACAAACTTTAAATGCTACATGATTTGCGGGGGGCGGGGGCGGTAATCTTTTTTTTTTCTTTGTTACGGACTTGGCGTGTGTTTGTGCTTAATAAGATTGTTCATTAAGTTACTGACAAGTGTAATGTGAGTGGCAACTTAAGTTTTTTAACAAAAAGTTTGTCTGTTATTCGGGGAGTGGGAGAGTAGATTAGGGCCATTTTTCTATTAAAAATCATGATCACTGTTTTGCATTTAGCCTTATAGCGATTAGTAGGCACTCCTCAAAAAGATTATTCGGATATCTAAAAAAAATTGGGGTGGAATATTGCTTTCCCCGTTTATGCATGATCTCAAGTAAAATATGATCAATATCTGATATGCAATAGTATTGCTGACACTTGCCTAAGATTCGTGAATTTGATTCAGAAAAAATACACAAGTGCATCGTAAGATATTGTGTTTCGAAACGAACCTTAATGCATGCAATCGACACTTTGAAACTTATAAAATATGGTTTTCAAACCTTGCACCGCTGCATTCAAGATGCGTTTTCCGTAGGTCAAGACGGTAAAACCACATGATACACTAAAGGGAGGCGTTCTAAAAGGCGATACTAAAGAAACACTCGTTAAAACGCGCTAGAACGCAGCGGAGACTTTAATCATATTTTCTTGACTGACCTTATACCGGTTCTGGCATGCGAGCCGTCCATGTCGAGCTTTTACTTCCGGGGTCAAGTTGTGAACTAAGTGAACGTGTTTTGAGTTTGTGTGATTTTTCTTATATTTCTGTTTTCATGTATACCCAAGATTGGGTAAAAAAGGAGCTTGCATGTTTATTAGGTACAATAAAGCCTTTAAGCTTACTTAATAGTAAGTAAAAAATGCAAAGGAAACGCGTTTTTTTTTGTTACCGAACAAAATCCTATGTTGTCGCGACCCATGTGACAACTGTGACAGCAATTAATCAAACTTCTTTAGAGTATAATTTTAGCTTGAGAAGATTGAATGAACGCACCATAAGTGAAATAAAGGAATCGGATCAATTATTGCTTACGGCCTAACAGGTAAATCCTTTAAAAGCCACCTGTAACATAATACAGATAAATTATGCAGCCAAAGGAAATAACAAATTTCGACAATCATGATAACCAATTACCCATTATTTATTACATGTGATTGGCTCTTTCCGTTTTTTTTTAATGAAGTTTATTTCTCAGATTTATCCTGCATTTAAATCAATATATAGTAGTGAGTTTTTTTCCCAGCAACGTCCGGATGATTTAACAACAGAGACAATATGTTGTCATTAAAGCCCGATGTCATGACAAAGAACAACAGCGAAGTCTTTGTCGAGAATTGATGAATCAAAATAGCGGATTGCTTCTGGACAAACGAAATATCATTTGCAATTTTTTTCGACGCCTCTGAAACTATTGTTCCGATTCACCATTTTCCGACAAAGACCTCTCTTTGCCACATGACGTGCATTTTCAATACATACTCTGTTCTCGATTCCTCCTTATGTCGCAGAGCAAACACTCCCTAATCTCTCCTACTAGGTCAAGCCAATCATATGGAGGGAATACAACAAACTCTTGTTTTCATAATTACCCTGGAATTGTTCGATGAATAATAGAAATTTCTAAATTTCAAAAAACAACGCAGGCCCTTTCTGTTTAGCCGAGGATGGATGAAACGTGCCCATCCGCAATCTCATCAAATGCTCTTAGCATTAGCATTATTATCCTTTGTTCGGATCATTTGACAAACTCAATGTTATATTTATTATCGGTGATTTGTTATCAGAAAATCCTGAAAAACTAATAAAACTTAAAATACAAACGAAGACTTACAGAGTTAGTTCCTGTGCTGGATGAGCCTGACCCTACTTCATCGGTGAAGTCGCGAAAATTTGAAGAGCACAATATCTTTTTCTGGTAGCTCGAAAGCCCCTCTGGCATCTGAATATATAAAGATTATATATGTAAAAAAGTTTTTAAAAATAGAAAGGCCAAGATTGTATTACTACTGTCTGGTTAGAAGAGTAAAATGTGGAGCGTTGTGGCCGAGTGGATTAGTCTTCGGACTCTGAAACAGAGAGTCGTGGGTTCGAATTCCAGCCATGGCGTAATTTCCTTCAGCAAGAAACTGATCCACAATGTGCTGCACTCAACCCAGGTGAGGTAAACGGGTACCGGTAGGAAGTAATTCCTTAAAAAGCCGTGTGCGCTATGAACGCCTAGCTTAGCCGGGTAATATAGGAGCACCTTGAGCACCTAACAAGGTGGATATGTGCGCAATATAAATACCCTATATTATTCTTATTATTAAAATAAGAGATATACGGCTTGAGCTTCTTGTTCTGGTATCTTTTTTTTTCTGTTAAACCGAACCTTGTTTGCTCAGATTCTCAAGATCAAGGATTGATTCCTGATCTCTTGTCACCAAACTCATAAAAAAAAACAAAAAAACAGAGCCATGAAAATTAACTCCATTGTGACAACGACGACTCTATACGCCGACAAACGTTATTATCTTACTGCCAAGCCATAGGGGTTGATTTTGATTTTCAATTGGTCTAATTGGACCAAATGGTTGTGAGACAAAATGTTGATGGACGGAATGTCAGACTACACAGTAAAAAAATATCACGTTGTTTAAGCCTGTCACTCTAACAACAGGTTGTTTATTTTTTTTCTAATTGTTTAAACTTGTTAAACTTGTTAAAACTTTTTAAACAATTTGTTGAAAAAGTTTAAACAACTGCTTAAAAGGTTAAAACAGTAGTTGTTAGAGTGACAGGCTTAAACAACGTGCTTAAAATTTTATACAGCGTTTTTACAGTGTAAATGAAGCTATATAGACCATGTGATGGGTGAACGAGTTAGTTTTCCATGGAAAGTCCGGGGTTCGATTCCTGACCGCGGCACCGTGAGCAAGGCATTTAATGTACAATGCTCTTTTATCCTGCTTTCAAATAAATAAATGGAAATGCTATATGCATTATTGGTAACTACGTGTGCAAGTGTGTGTTTAAAAAAGTTAGTGTATGAGAGTGTGTGTGTGCGTGTGTGTGTGTAAGATAGAAGGAAGATTAACCACAATATCAATTTTATCCCAAATAAATAAAACAAACAAAAACAACAAAACCCCAGAAATCAATTATAAGCCAACAAACCTGATTAATAAAAGTCAATAATTTATAAATAAATTGATTTAAATCAATGACGTCAATACTTCCATAACCTATATATAGAATGTATATTTTCATGAATTAACGAAGTTACACTGTAAAAACGGTGGTGTTAAAACTGACACCAATTGGTGTTAATAGAGGACCACATCCTGAGGTGTTAAAATGACACCCTAGAGATTGAACATAAAACCACAGAGTGTAAATGTAACAACCAAAGGTGTTGTAATAACACCTATAGATGTAAAACTAACACCACTAATTTAACACCGGTGTAAAATAACCGGTGCGGTCCTCTATGTACACCGGTTAACACCATAGTTTTTGCTGTGTATCAATAAAAGTATTTACATAAACATTTTTTGCTTCAAAATTACACTTTAATTCACAATTAATTTCACCGTGAAAATTAAGGGAATTGGTTGGATAGCCCCAATAGGGCAAATGTCAAATGCAACTAAATATCAAGTCATCAGAAAGGAAAATTCAACACGATAAAGAATCCTTTCTAATTTTCTTCCGGTAAAACTGGATGATTTCAATAAAAAATGGTTTGTTAGATGATCTTATCCTCAGGTCATGTTGATATTCTGATAGATCCCGGATAATGAAAATTGATGGAAGAGATTAGCATTCCATTCTTTTCAATCGTATTACAGTGATTTCTGCTCAAGGGATTTTTATGAATATTTGACAGGAACTTCATTAAAAGTCGAGACAGAACATCTGCACTTAAGGCATAACGTGCATTATAGAAATGGAATTTAATGAGAACAAGTGGCACGAAAGATATCGCCTGTCATTTTTTTAATCTACAAAAAATGAAATATTTAATGTTTCATGCGATGGACATGAAAATCCCCCCCCCCCAAAAAAACAAAAAAAACATCGGCTCTCTCCAAGTGCCCATCGATGTCTCATGTTGGTTTAACATTATGTGAAAATTTAAAATTTCTGTGGCGTCATATCTCATCACATCCGATTTGTTTTTGAAATTTTTGGTGTAATTATTGTGTTCCCCCAATCTGTATATATTTATTTAAAGGAATCTGGGGGCCCGTCTTACAAAGAGTTACGATTGATTCGATCAACCTCTTCTGTACGGAAATCCAACGATGTCATATTTTTTTACAGGAGATTTGCACGATGTCCTTTGTAAATTAAGAGAAGCATACTGAATTTTCAAGAAAACGATGAATGTATATATGAATATATACATCATATCTACAAAACATTTTGCAAAAACATGCAATTTAGATGTTGATATTGCTAGCTGACCTTAGTTGTGGTTGATTGGATCAATCACAACTCTTTGTAAGACAGGACCCTGTTGTGGAGCATTGGACTCATAATCTCAAGGTTGTGAGTTCGAATCCCAACTCTGCCATTGTCTCCATTTTGATAAAAAGGCCCAAGAGTGATGTCTGTCGTCTATTACGTCAGCCACTATGACTGATTAACCTAGAAGTAAAATGTTTCCTAGGTAATTGGTTATATACCAGCTTGGCGTTTACCAGCAAAATGCTGTCCTGCCGAGTTCCGACGGGAGTTACCACAAACAGAAACTTTAACTCAAATGACTTAATGTACAAAGATGCGCTGTTAGTCCAGCGGATTCGTAGGAGGTCTCTGAACCTTAAAGTCCAGTCTACGGTTTAACCGCCTCATCTAGCGTGTGAAGCAATCAACAAGGGTCCTGGAACCGAGGAGGGGTGGGGGTGCTGGGTTCAGACCCCTCACTTTTTTCAAAAAGCGTTTGCAAAAAACGTAAAAAATCCATTTGATTGTAGCTTTTTGGTGTGGTCATCCCTCCCCTCACTTTTGGCTCAGCCCCCCCCCCCCCCACACAAACTTTCAACAACAACAAAAAATCCGCGGTCCATTATTACATATAATGTGATTTAAATGAATATTACTGAATTAAACAAAAAAGTAACGTAGTGGAAGTTTATCATGGTCTCTATTTTGCTGCATCACTATATTTGGACAACAAAGGTCTGTTAGACGAAATATCCAAACCAACTTTACATGATTGTTTATTGCGAAATTGGATTTTGTTCCTTTTTGAGACTAGTTTCATTTCCAGGTAAAATATTTATCCATATTTTCTTCGCTCCATTCGAGAAGGTGGTGAATGCGTATCCCCCGGAAGTTAAATTCTCAGTTCTTCCAAGATTGCGAGCACCCCAGGCTGCATCTTGCTGCGGTCACTGCTCCAAGGGGAGTGGAGAACGTTGGTTTGAAAAATAATCGAATCCGGGGAAATCTGCTTTTGTGGGTACATACGGTAATATTTTGTGATGGTCCACAGGCAGCGGAAAATGTCTTTTGGAGAAAAAAAAGAAAGATCAACTCGATAACGACCGGGTTTATCAATTTCTGAGCACAAAGCAATATTCTCGGATGCTCCCCTGGGAGCGGAAAATGTGTTGGAGAGAGAGAAAAGGATCGACTACGATAGTGCCTCGGGACATTCCTGTGAGCACTCGGCGTATTGTTGCCATTATCCCCAAGGATGAGAAAAAATGAGAGCACACAGCAATAACGCTCCCCAGGGAGCAGAGACGGTGTGTTGGAAAAAGATGATCTAATCCAATAATGACCGGGGTAATAAATCCCTAGAAGCACACGGCGACTTGTTTACCAGGGAATGAATAGTGTGTATTTTTCAAATCTGATAACGATCGGGATAATCAATTCTTGCATGTAAGTGCACGGCGATTTCTCACAATGCTCCCCAGGGATTGGAAAATATGTGTTGCAAAAACTAATCGAATCCCATAATGACCGGGCTAATAAATTCCTGTCAGAAATCATACTTGTTCCCCATATTATTGATAGTGTGCCTAATACACTAACTGATCGAATTCGACAATGACTGGGGTAATCAATTCCTGTAAGCACACGGCAAAATATTGGAATGCTCATCCAGGGAGCGAAAATGTGTTTTGAAAAACACTGATCGAATCCCACAATCACCGATGAAATCCATTTCTGTGAGCACAGGGCAATGCTTTTTTAATGTTCCGCATGGAGCGGAAAGCATAATTCACGTACAAAAATTCACAACTCTACATTGACCATTCACCATGTTGTCGATACTATTTTAATTGTAATCATTATGGTTGCTGTTATTATCATTTTCATCATCATTATTATCATTACTATTATTATAATCATTATTACTATTGCTACTACTATCATTACCCTTTACATTTGTGGCAGTCATTGAATGAATGAGGAGACATAAAAATAAAGGTTTGTAACCTTTCAAAATGATTATATCAGTATTCTTTCAATTAATTTTAACCTCAAATAAAATCATATGTTCCATTCATATTTTCAGAAAATATTAAAGCAAAATGCAATCTGTTCCAAAATCGGATCGCGAACAGTCGTAAGGTGTGCGGCACGTGGCCTGTACGTCAACGGAAACTGCGCAGCATTGGGGTTTTCTCCAAAGTTAAATGAGTTTCCACAAAATTTTGTAAAAATTTTCAATAATCATTTTGTTTATGACCTGAATTTTTCTTAATTCACTCATTATTTCTGGTCAAATATTCATTCAGTTCGACGACGATCGGTGCTAATATGATCAAAGGAAATATGAATTAGGTTAATTCCTTTCAAAATCTTTCGAGATTTATAATGTATTAAACTAATCCTTCAATTTTATTTTAAATGATTTTTTAAAATTATCTTGTATTTATTACTATTATTATTTTTTTTTACTTCCGATAATCCGATCTTATCCTCGATGCACATCAGTTTTGAACAAAACTGCGTGTGGGGGCGATCAAAACAAGTAAAGGGAGGGACCGCCCTCATCCACCCAGTTTTCAAATAATGATAACATGAAGAAAAAACACAAGAAAATATCCCTGCCCTAATGGAGAGAACACAGTGTAATCACATAGTGAACTATGTGAAAATATTATTCACAGTGTAAAAATGCTCAAATTCAGCAGTGTGAAGATATTATCACACTATGGACACCTCGACAGTGTGATTGTTCGGTGCGTGTTCACACGGTCGACCATGTGAACATGCGATGTGTTCCACACTGTGAACACAGTGCGACACACACTGTAGGACACACTGTTTTTTCAGTAGGGATGAACGAAAATGAAAAGTGAATGAGAAACAAAAAAAGAAGAGTTTAAAAAGGTTAGGCCTTTATATATAAAAAAAGAAAATTTGATGGATTGTTTAATTCTTACATAGGAACCAAAAACGAGAGTTCAAGAATAAGGTTAGGCCTTTACTTAAAAAAAAGAATTGTGATGGGTTATGTATTTATGAAATTGTGTGATTGATCTATCGATTTCCCCAACAGTGTTTCACATGTTCACATATGTAAATTTATTCATAATTATCTTTTGAAAATGAGTATACTGTAGTATTAAAGAGCGCCCCATTTTATGAAATATACGAGACAAGGTACATCAACTTACATTTTCTTTCGGATGAGGGGGCCTCGCATTTGACGGCTCCTTCTTCGTCCTCTGTTGAAAATAATCATTGAAAATAACAAATAGTAACACTAATTAATTGCATTATGTAATGTGACCATGCATATTTGACGACCCCAGGGGACAAGGGGGGGGGGGGTGACCCCTCTCGATTTTAAAGCTTTTTTTTGAATTTTTTACTACCGGTCAAAAAACGCGAGGGAAAGAAAATATCAAAGTTCTCAGACTCTATTTATCAGAGGGGCAAATTTTTCACAGACAAACAACAAAAACCACATTCATTTATGACCTAAAATCATCAAGGATTTAAGCACATACTATGGAGTTGTAACCTATTACCCCATACACATAACACTGAATAGGTGGTTGATTTCTATCATCACAGATTCGGAAGGAACTAAAACGGCTCTGCCCCCCCCCCTTGCCCCACTTCGTTACGAGAAATCGGCGCTATATTTCCTATGTCACGGGAACGGTATGTAACCCAAATTATTGTCTCCAATTTTATTGTATTGTACTTATTTTCCAGTCATAAAAAATAGTAACTTCGCTAGTAATATTTCCATGTAGGTCTTTCTGCTTCCATTCCTTTCTTTAATTGTTTTTGTTGTTGTTTGTTTTGTTATTCTGTTCATGTCTTTATTGTATTGCTCTCTTTATTTTCTCTTTTCTTTGTTCATTTGTCTGGCGAGTTTAAGAGTAATCGTAAGATAATGCCTAGTTCCTATTTGGCGACTTTTCGAAAAATTGATAATAACATCACATAAGATCAGTTTCACTAAAGGTCGAATTCTAAATTTGATGAAAATCAGCAACCTTAAATTCAATTCGGGCTCCGAAAGGACCAATTTTCTTTGCGCCTACAACATTGTTGTCGTTCTGAATGATCGGGCAATAATTGATTTAAGTGGTGCGTGTTTTATATGGTTAAATTAGAAAGATATCAATTAGCTTGAACATCAAAGAATGATATCTTTTCTCACGAGAAGTGACGTACTAATCCAACTAATAAATCTTGTCCACTCCGTCCGTCGTGGGTGTGTATCATGCGCATTATACATGCAAGTAGATAATGTACCATATAGCTATACCGGAACCGAATCTGCTGCGAATCCATTCGAATACACGTATTCGGGTTGTTTCGGGAGTATTCAGCTCTCCCTCGAGGTGAAAGGGATGCTCCGGGCTGAAGATATTTATACTTCAATAAAACTAGTAGAAATCACAGAGCAAAATACTGAAAGTGTGATCAAAATCGGATGAAAAAATAACGAAGTTATTTAATTTTATTATTATTTTTATTGTTATTTTATTATAATTTTATTATTAGATTTGCATTATTCCGGTGAAACAGTTCTACAGGCATTTATTCATGAATATTCATCCGGTGGGCTGATGATATCAGATCCCCACTTTTGCATTTTATTACATAAAATTACTAGGTTTATTTTAAAAAAATGTTCCACCAAGAACATAAACAATTGGATTGACAACTGACTAAGTGCATTAGTTATTTCTTGCTGCAACTCATTTAATTATAATAATAGAGAGACTTTATTTACAAATTGATGATAAAATGAAACAATTATGATTTCATGCATGTAATAACAGTTGGGATGTGACATCAGCAGCTGCACCTAGTGAATATTTATGAAGACATCCCTAGAAATGTTTCACCGGAATAATGCAAATTCTAACATTCAATAAATTCGTTATTTGTTATCCGATTTTAATTAAATTTTCAGCATTTTGCTCGATAAATTTTACTATTTTGATTTAGATATGAATATCTACAGCCCGGAGTATTCCTCCATCGTAACAAATTTGTTGAAATGGTAATTGTAAATTTCAATTTCGCTTCTATTACGTCTATAAAGATATTCTTTGCTTGCTTGCTTTTATTGCGTTCAAAATAATACAATACATATCAAATATGTTTACATATGCAATATACAAAAATAATTCATTGTAGTCATAATACATAGTGAATCCAAAAAAAAAAAAAGAACTATGTGAGCATAAACGTAACATTTTAACAACCACATATAAAAACATTAATTAATTAACTCAGGGGACCGCCATCGTGAGCTTATATTGATTTTTTATTAGCAAATAGGCCTACTCGCGTTATGTCTCAATTGTGCTCTGTGTTGGAAATAAAATCTGACGAGACACACACGAGAGAGAGAGGGGGGGGGGGGCTTGACATACCACTTTGTGCCTCCGAAGGGAGCCCCACGAGCCCCTCTTAGTCTGGCGCTTCTTGTGCTCCTCGGGATCCGGGATGAGCCCACGAATGATCAGATCTCGCTCCCGCCTGACCTCATTCTGCGCTAGCTCCCGCTCCCGTTCTATCAGCTTCTCCTGTCGGAACCATACAAAGGGAAAATGGATGAAAAGGGGATGGCAGTGGTTAGAAAATAGGTTGAACATTGATGAAAAATTTTATCGCACAGAACCGTCATCTCGTCAACTAATGATTGTAAAAAAAAAATCCTTTACCATTTACACAAATACTAAACAAAATTAGGACAGTTTTTCATATCGGACTTGCTGCACTCACTCACATCATTATTATGACGGCATATCAGGATACTTCAACCTATCATTTTCGTCCCCTCAAAGAGACGGTAAAGGAGCACCTGAAATAATAAAAAAAAAATAGGGGGAAAATAGCTGGATCGCTTCGCTCTATCACAACTTGCGGTCTTGTTCAACTCCAGTTGCAACGTTCGATGCGCTAACAGTACTTAATACTAAAGCAAATAATTGGTGGTGTGCACATTACCTTTTTTTTCTTTAGAAATAGCGCTTGATTTAATAATATAGGGTATTTATATTGCGCACATATCCACCTTGTTAGATTTGGACAGCCCCTAAACTTTAGGCTGAATATTGATATCATCTCCCCTAGCATTTAGTTTGGTTAAATCCACTGATTAAGCGTGTGGGTCTATTTCAACATATCTATGGGGAGAAAATAAAAGGAAAGTAGCTTTGAGACCGTATTTTATTCCACTATTTAAAATCCCACTCGGTACTATGATAAATCTTAGCCCCTAAAGTTTCACTCGACCGTGTGAAGGGAGCTACCGTGATTCAGATAATTACAGAGAGATGGAATGACACATCGAAAGTAATTACTTCGGAATAGTATGCGTAGGCGCATATCTCAGTATTCATGAATCAAAATACCACGTAATCTCGACCATCATGAAAAAAAAGGAGAAGAAAACAAATTATACGTGAATTATTTAGAATGTAATATCAAGAATGTGATTTGGGGGTTGATTGATGTTTTTTTTTTCATGTGCAGCAGTGACCTACGCATATAACGAAGTAGTGTGTTGGTTTATAAAGGTTAAAAGTGGTGATCAAATATGAGGAAGCAATAGACCCCCCCCCCTCCAACAAAAAATGGATGTGGATAACACGAGATAAATCGACAAGAACAATGTTGAAAACTTTAATTAACATCGGATGTAAAATGCTAGTAGAACTTTCTGACATTCCAAAATTTCATTGTATATATTATAATGGACCAATATCATTACGTTTTTCGAATATATTTTTTTTTTCTCGGATTTTTTTGGTCTTTAAAGGACAAGTCTGGCCCAACATTGAAGATCTCATCAAAATCGGATGTAAAATAAGAAAGTTCGGTCATTTTGAATCTCGCTTTATTTCACAAAACAACTCTGCCCATCATCTTCTGTGTGCAAATGAGGGCATTGATGGCGTCACTCACTCACCGTGCTCACTCTTTCTTTTGTATTTTATATGAAATATTCTAATTTCCTCCCCAATCCTATGCAACAATGTTTTTTTTTCCTCCCTTTTGGGCCTCATTGTCAAATCTGTAAAATTTTAAATAATTATTGTATAATTCAAACAATAAAAATATAATAGAAATAGTGAATGAGGAACAGGGGGTCCACCCGCCAGTCATAAGGACCACTGGTCATAATACCCGCTAGTTATAAGGACCGCTAGTCATAATAGTCATAAGGGTCGCTATTCATAAGGGGCTTTGTTCATAGAGGTCGCAAGTCATAATCAACGATGAGGGTCGCCATTCATAATCAAACAAGAGGGTTGCTAGTCATAATAAAGGAAAAGGGTCGCCAGTCATAAGGAGGAAAAGGGTTCGTTGATCATAAGGGTCGCCATTCATAATAGTGGATGAGGGTCGCCAGTCATAATAGTAGAAGGGGTTCCCCAGTCATAATGGTAGATGAGGGTCGCTATTCATAATAGTAGAAAGGGTTCGCCAGTCATAATAATGGATGAGGGTCGCCAGTCATAATATTAGAAGGGGTTCGCCAGTCATAATGGTAGATGAGGGTCGCTAGTCATAATAATGGATGAGGGTCGCCAGTCATAATATTAGAAGGGGTTCGCCAGTCATAATAATGGATGAGGGTCGCTATTCATAATAGTAGAAAGGGTTCGCCAGTCATAATAATGGAAGAGGGTCGCCAGTCATAATAATGGATGAGGGTCGCCAGTCATAATAGTAGATGGGGTTCGCCAGTCATAATAATGGATGAGGGTCGCCAGTCATAATAGTGGATGAGGGTCGCCAGTCATAATAATGGATGAGGGTCGCTATTCATAATAGTAGAAAGGGTTCGCCAGTCATAATAATGGATGAGGGTCGCCAGTCATAATAATGGATGAGGGTAGCCAGTCATAATAGTGGATGAGGGTCGCTATTCATAATAGTAGAAAGGGTTTGCCAGTCATAATAATGGATGAGGGTCGCCAGTCATAATATTAGAAGGGGTTCGCCAGTCATAATGGTAGATGAGGGTCGCTAGTCATAATAATGGATGAGGGTCGCCAGTCATAATATTAGAAGGGGTTCGCCAGTCATAATAATGGATGAGGGTCGCCAGTCATAATATTAGAAGGGGTTCGCCAGTCATAATGGTAGATGAGGGTCGCTAGTCATAATAGTAGATGGCGTTCGCCAGTCATAATAATGGATGAGGGTCGCCAGTCATAATAGTAGAAGGGGTTCGCCATTCATAATGGTAGATGAGGGTCGCTATTCATAAGGGTAGAGAGGGTTCGCCAGTCATAATAATGGATGAGGGTCGCCAGTCATAATAATGGATGAGGGTCGCCAGTCATAATATTAGAAGGGGTTCGCCAGTCATAATGGTAGATGAGGGTCGCTAGTCATAAAATTGATGAGGGTCGCCAGTCATAATATTAGAAGGGGTTCGCCAGTCATAATGGTAGATGAGGGTCGCTAGTCATAATAGTAGATGGGGTTCGCCAGTCATAATAATGGATGAGGGTCGCCAGTCATAATAATGGATGAGGGTCGCCATTCATAATAGTGGAAGGGGTTCGCCAGTCATAATGGTAGATGAGGGTCGGTAGTCATAATAGAAGATGGGGTTCTCCAGTCATAATAATGGATGAGGGTCGCCAGTCATAATATTAGAAGGGGTTCGCCAGTCATAATGATAGATGAGGGTCGCTAGTCATAATAGTAGATGGGGTTCGCCAGTCATAATAATGGATGAGGGTCGCCAGTCATAATAGTGGATGAGGGCCGCTATTCATAATAGTAGAAAGGGTTCGCCAGTCATAATAATGGAAGAGGGTCGCCAGTCATAATAATGGATGAGGGTCGCCAGTCATAATAGTAGAAGGGGTTCGCCAGTCATAATAGTGGATGAGGGTCGCTATTCATAATAGTAGAAAGGGTTCGCCAGTCATAATAATGGATGAGGGTCGCCAGTCATAATAGTGGATGAGGGTCGCCAGTCATAATAATGGATGAGGGTCGCTATTCATAATAGTAGAAAGGGTTCGCCAGTCATAATAATGGAAGAGGGTCGCCAGTCATAATAATGGATGAGGGTCGCCAGTCATAATAGTAGATGGGGTTCGCCAGTCATAATAGTGGATGAGGGTCGCTATTCATAATAGTAGAAAGAGTTCGCCAGTCATAATAATGGATGAGGGTCGCCAGTCATAATAGTGGATGATGGTCGCCAGTCATAATAATGGATGAGGGTCGCTATTCATAATAGTAGAAAGGGTTCGCCAGTCATAATAATGGATGAGGGTCGCCAGTCATAATAATGGATGAGGGTCGCCAGTCATAATAGTGGATGAGGGTCGCTATTCATAATAGTAGAAAGGGTTCGCCAGTCATAATAATGGATGAGGGTCGCCAGTCATAATAGTGGATGAGGGTCGCTATTCATAATAGTAGAAAGGGTTCGCCAGTCATAATAATGGATGAGGGTCGCCAGTCATAATAATGGATGAGGGTCGCCAGTCATAATAGTAGAAGGGGTTCGCCAGTCATAATGGTAGATGAGGGTCGCTATTCATAATAGTAGAAAGGGTTCGCCAGTCATAATAATGGATGAGGGTCGCCAGTCATAATATTAGAAGGGGTTCGCCAGTCATAATGGTAGATGAGGGTCGCTAGTCATAATAGTAGATGGGGTTCGCCAGTCATAATAATGGATGAGGGTCGCCAGTCATAATAGTGGATGAGGGTCGCTATTCATAATAGTAGAAAGGGTTCGCCAGTCATAATAATGGATGAGGGACGCCAGTCATAATAATGGATGAGGGTCGCCAGTCATAATAGTAGAAGGGGTTCGCCAGTCAAAATGGTAGATGAGGGTCGCTATTCATAAAAGTAGAAAGGGGTTCGCCAGTCATAATAATGGATGAGGGTCGCCAGTCATAATAATGGATGAGGGTCGCCAGTCATAATAGTAGAAGGGGTTCGCCAGTCATAATGGTAGATGAGGGTCGCTAGTCATAATAATGGATGAGGGTCGCCAGTCATAATATTAGAAGGGGTTCGCCAGTCATAATGGTAGATGAGGGTCGCTAGTCATAATAATGGATGAGGGTCGCCAGTCATAATATTAGAAGGGGTTCGCCAGTCATAATAATGGATGAGGGTCGCTATTCATAATAGTAGAAAGGGTTCGCCAGTCATAATAATGGAAGAGGGTCGCCAGTCATAATAATGGATGAGGGTCGCCAGTCATAATAGTAGATGGGGTTCGCCAGTCATAATAATGGATGAGGGTCGCCAGTCATAATAGTGGATGAGGGTCGCCAGTCATAATAATGGATGAGGGTCGCTATTCATAATAGTAGAAAGGGTTCGCCAGTCATAATAATGGATGAGGGTCGCCAGTCATAATAATGGATGAGGGTCGCCAGTCATAATAGTAGATGGGGTTCGCCAGTCATAATAATGGATGAGGGTCGCCAGTCATAATAGTGGATGAGGGTCGCTATTCATAATAGTAGAAAGGGTTTGCCAGTCATAATAATGGATGAGGGTCGCCAGTCATAATATTAGAAGGGGTTCGCCAGTCATAATGGTAGATGAGGGTCGCTAGTCATAATAATGGATGAGGGTCGCCAGTCATAATATTAGAAGGGGTTCGCCAGTCATAATAATGGATGAGGGTCGCCAGTCATAATATCAGAAGGGGTTCGCCAGTCATAATGGTAGATGAGGGTCGCTAGTCATAATAGTAGATGGCGTTCGCCAGTCATAATAATGGATGAGGGTCGCCAGTCATAATAGTAGAAGGGGTTCGCCATTCATAATGGTAGATGAGGGTCGCTATTCATAAGGGTAGAGAGGGTTCGCCAGTCATAATAATGGATGAGGGTCGCCAGTCATAATAATGGATGAGGGTCGCCAGTCATAATATTAGAAGGGGTTCGCCAGTCATAATGGTAGATGAGGGTCGCTAGTCATAAAATTGATGAGGGTCGCCAGTCATAATATTAGAAGGGGTTCGCCAGTCATAATGGTAGATGAGGGTCGCTAGTCATAATAGTAGATGGGGTTCGCCAGTCATAATAATGGATGAGGGTCGCCAGTCATAATAATGGATGAGGGTCGCCATTCATAATAGTGGAAGGGGTTCGCCAGTCATAATGGTAGATGAGGGTCGGTAGTCATAATAGAAGATGGGGTTCTCCAGTCATAATAATGGATGAGGGTCGCCAGTCATAATATTAGAAGGGGTTCGCCAGTCATAATGGTAGATGAGGGTCGCTAGTCATAATAGTAGATGGGGTTCGCCAGTCATAATAATGGATGAGGGTCGCCAGTCATAATAGTGGATGAGGGCCGCTATTCATAATAGTAGAAAGGGTTCGCCAGTCATAATAATGGAAGAGGGTCGCCAGTCATAATAATGGATGAGGGTCGCCAGTCATAATAGTAGAAGGGGTTCGCCAGTCATATTAGTGGATGAGGGTCGCTATTCATAATAGTAGAAAGGGTTCGCCAGTCATAATAATGGATGAGGGTCGCCAGTCATAATAGTGGATGAGGGTCGCCAGTCATAATAATCGATGAGGGTCGCTATTCATAATAGTAGAAAGGGTTCGCCAGTCATAATAATGGAAGAGGGTCGCCAGTCATAATAATGGATGAGGGTCGCCAGTCATAATAGTAGATGGGGTTCGCCAGTCATAATAGTGGATGAGGGTCGCTATTCATAATAGTAGAAAGAGTTCGCCAGTCATAATAATGGATGAGGGTCGCCAGTCATAATAGTGGATGATGGTCGCCAGTCATAATAATGGATGAGGGTCGCTATTCATAATAGTAGAAAGGGTTCGCCAGTCATAATAATGGATGAGGGTCGCCAGTCATAATAATGGATGAGGGTCGCCAGTCATAATAGTGGATGAGGGTCGCTATTCATATTAGTAGAAAGGGTTCGCCAGTCATAATAATGGATGAGGGTCGCCAGTCATAATAGTGGATGAGGGTCGCTATTCATAATAGTAGAAAGGGTTCGCCAGTCATAATAATGGATGAGGGTCGCCAGTCATAATAATGGATGAGGGTCGCCAGTCATAATAGTAGAAGGGGTTCGCCAGTCATAATGGTAGATGAGGGTCGCTATTCATAATAGTAGAAAGGGTTCGCCAGTCATAATAATGGATGAGGGTCGCCAGTCATAATATTAGAAGGGGTTCGCCAGTCATAATGGTAGATGAGGGTCGCTATTCATAATAGTATGGGGTTCGCCAGTCATAATAATGGATGAGGGACGCCAGTCATAATAATGGATGAGGGTCGCCAGTCATAATAGTAGAAGGGGTTCGCCAGTCAAAATGGTAGATGAGGGTCGCTATTCATAAAAGTAGAAAGGGGTTCGCCAGTCATAATAATGGATGAGGGTCGGCAGTCATAATAGTAGATGGGGTTCGCCAGTCATAATAGTAGATGGGGTTCGCCAGTCATAATAGTGGATGAGGGTCGCCAGTCATAATAATGGATGAGGGTCGCTAATCATAATAGTAGAAAGGGTTCGCCAGTCATAATAATGGATGAGGGTCGCCAGTCATAATAATGGATGAGGGTCGCCAGTCATAATAGTGGATGAGGGTCGCTATTCATAATAGTAGAAAGGGTTCGCCAGTCATAATAATGGAAGAGGGTCGCCAGTCATAATAATGGATGAGGGTCGCCAGTCATAATAGTAGATGGGGTTCGCCAGTCATAATAGTGGATGAGGGTCGCTATTCATAATAGTAGAAAGGGTTCGCCAGTCATAATAATGGATGAGGGTCGCCAGTCATAATAGTGGATGAGGGTCGCTAGTCATAATAATGGATGAGGGTCGCTATTCATAATAGTAGAAAGGGTTCGCCAGTCATAATAATGGATGAGGGTCGCTAGTCATAATAGTGGATGAGGGTCGCCAGTCATAATAATGGATGAGGGTCGCTATTCATAATAGTAGAAAGGGTTCGCCAGTCATAATAATGGATGAGGGTCGCCAGTCATAATAATGGATGAGGGTCGCAAGTCATAATAGTAGAAGGGGTTTGCCAGTCATAATGGTAGATGAGGGTCGCTATTCATAATAGTAGAAAGGGTTCGCCAGTCATAATAATGGATGAGGGTCGGCAGTCATAATATTAGAAGGGGTTCGCCAGTCATAATGGTAGATGAGGGTCGCTAGTCATAATAGTAGATGGGGTTCGCCAGTCATAATAATGGATGAGGGTCGCCAGTCATAATAATGGATTAAGGTCGCCAGTCATAATAGTAGAAGGTGTTCGCCAGTCATAATGGAAGATGAGGGTCGCTAGTCATAATAGTAGATGGGGTTCGCCAGTCATAATAAAGGATGAGGATCTCCAGTCATAATAGTACATTGTAAAAAATGAGGTGCTAATTTAGCGCTTACAGTGCTTGTATAGTGACTGCACTGGGAGTGTTGATTTTCTAGTTCACATTTAAATGTGAACTAGAAAATCAGCACTACTAGTGCAGTCACTATACAAGCACTGTAAGTGCTGAATTAGCAATTCATTTTTACAGTGTAGTAGGGGTTTGCTAGTCATAATAGTAGATGAGGGTCGCTAGTCTTATTAGTAGAAGAGGGTCGCTAGCCATGATAGTGGAAGTGGTTTGCCTGTCAGTAGAAGGGAACTTTGCTACATAATAGCTGAGGTGGGCGCAAAGCGTGAGAACACAAAAACGGTGATTTTCAAGCCTTATATGTATTATGTTGTAGTTCAAAAAAGGTATTTAATTTCGAATAAGAGCACATTTTTATTTTGAAAAATGGGATTTTTTTAAATCATAACCAGCAGGAGCTATTAAAAATGACACCCTTTAAAAAGATAAATTATCTAATGTTATTGACATTACTTTTGTGACCATCCTGAAATGTTTTATGTTGGACTTCAAGAACAGTATTTAGTTTTGAAAAAAGAGCACATTTCATTTTGCCAAAAGGCTTTTTACTTTTGAAAAAGGGCATTTTTTTTACCTACGGCGATTTTTTTTCATCATAACCAGCAGAAGTTGTTAGAAATGACACCCTCCCCTAAAAAATTAAATTATCTTTAGGCGAAAAGGTGTAGATTGTGAATAATTCCAATAACAAGGAAATCTTCTTTGAATATATGCATTTAAGATAGTGTTGACCTAAACCTGTACGACAGTATTTTCTAAAAGCCCTTTTTTCAATAGAGGTTTTTTTTTTTTACAGAAAAATGTCTTTTCTATCTATATTATATATTTTTTTAGTTGATGTTGAATATGATATGAGCATGAAATTATTCCTTCATATTATACATTTCATTTTTTGAAAAGGAAAAAAAAACAAATATTAATTGTTTACAGGACACTCATTTTGTAAAGGATTTGGAAGAAAACATATTAAAGGAGTGAGAGGAAGGTTTTTTTTTCTCATATAAATCATCTAATGCAATGCTATATTATTTGATAAAAATATACAACTTGTTATTAAGAGAGTAAAATGCGATACTGATGGAAACTATGTTGCTTATTTCATTGATATCATTGTATGGGCAAAATGACCCTAAATTTTTTAGATGTATAGAAAATATCTTATTGGACTATGATGATCCTCATAAAATCCTATGTGGTGATTGGAACCTGGTCCAAAGTTTTGAGTCAGTGAGTTAATTTAGTTGATCCATGGCGTCAGTTAAATCCAAATTCAAAATGTTATACTTGGAGACAGTCCACACCATTGAAGCAAAGTAGAAAACATTATTTTTTGATATCTGCAGATATTATTTCTTTGGTTAGAAAATGTGATATTGATTTAGGATATCGTACCGATCACACAATGATCAGTTTAGAGATTGTGTTAGATAAATGTTTTTACAGTATCTTGATATTGATTGTCTTCATGGTAAAGCTTTTGAAACTGTTAGAAAAGAGAAACTCAGATTTATTATTGAATATCAGTTGTTTTGTTTATACACTGTTCATAGGCGGATCTAGGGGGCCCGAGGGGCCCACCCCCCCCCCCCATTGGCGGAGCAAAAAAAAGTAAAAGGGGGAAGAAAGAAAGAAAGAAAGAAAAAGAAGGGAAAAGAGAGGAGAAAAAAAGGGGAAACACAAGAAGAGGAAGACGAGTGAATAAAATAAGATGAGGGGAAGCCTAGGAAAATGATTTTTAAAATCCTTAATGTCACTATAAAAAAATCGCTTGCGCTTCGCGCTCGCATTGCATGTTAGTTGATTTACATATCAATATGGAGATTGAAATATCAAAATTTGAAGTCAACATAGAAAACATATTTCAGCTCAGAAATCGTACGTCATTATTTTGTTTGATTTACAAATTGATTTTTAAAAAGTGCTCTGCAAAACTTTTTGTTTTATGGTCTGAATTTTTAAAAATTTCGGCTCGCGATTCGCGCTCGCATTGATTGTTGAAAATCTATCAACTCACGCATCTTCTTCATAAATCATAAATACAAAAGTGCTTTAAATGTACAGTTTTCAGGCCATAATATTAATAGATTTCACGCTCTCACATTAGGCTTATTAGGTTAATAAATAAGATATTAATTTAAGAATCAAATTGTCCCTTTTTTCAGGATGCAATATCGACAAGTTTTATCTTGCGCTTAGGAAGAGAAATAAGAAGATATAGTCATAATTTTCATATGATGACATAATGCTCTTGGAATGTCCTGGTCCTATGTCAAAACTCAAAGTAATAATAATGAAACTTTTGAATGAAATTAAAATAATGAAACTCTTTTTTTAATGTCATCCATACCCACCTCACAATTTTTCCTACAAAGTGCTTGAAATACAGAGCTTAAATTGACCCTTTTCAGATCGGAATATCAAATGTTTTAAGCTCCCGCTTCGCGCTCACTTTATCGATTTTAACGATGAAAAAAGGTATTTAGAATGCCCATTCAGATTCTAGGTCTAAATCTGAAACACGCGCGCTTTTATTCAGATACGCAGCTTGTTCTCTGTATAAATCATTATCCAGTTTTAATCCCGGGTTTTAATCCGCAATATAAAAATAAATGTGCTCGGGCTTTGCGCTCGCAATATCAATGTAGAAAGATATCCAATTACTCATCCTTTTCACGATTTACAAAACATGAATGGAGTGTCCCGTTTTTAGGTGTAAACAGCGGCGTAACAGGGGTCGGTGGCCAAGGGGGGGGGGGGGGGGGGGGGGGGGGGGCAAGTGCCAAAAATTCCCGGTCATATCATGGTATAAACAGGCGCAATGGTGTAATTAGGCGACGATTTCGAAAGGGCAAGACATTGTGTATCAGGCAGAATTTATCTTTTAAAAAAAAGTTGCGAGAGAGCGATGCGAGCGAGCGAGCAAAAATTTTGACATTTTTAATACAAAAATCCAATTTTGTGATAGATTTTGACATGATATCCAGAGAATATATTTCACTCTATTCTCTTTCCATCCTTTTTTTGTGATCTGTACGCCACTGTTAACAGGATTATTTGCGGCAGTAGCGTGCAGAGTAAACAAAACAAAAATAAAGGGGCGCAGTATGGCGCATGTGCTAAAAAGCTGGTTAATATAAGTCCCGAGCGAGCCAAGCGAGAAAAAATCACCTTTTCATGAGAATCTAACTTTGAGATATGTTTTTTTACATGGTAAAACTTTTGGGGACCATGGCCCAACCCTTCCATACTCATATACGGCAGTGCTATGCGGTTGGGGTCTGGGGCGGAGCCCCCGGAACTTCTGGATCTCAAAGCCATTTAAACCTCGCAGATTGCCGCTATTTAATCAAATTGCGGGTATATACAGAATATAGCTTTTACACAACACATTTATTCAACCCAGTTGAACCAGATATTTTGAGAGGGGGCAAAACATAGCAATGTGGGGGGGGGGGGAGTCGCCAGCGAGCAAAGCGAGCTGGAAAAAATTGCCTATTGAAATTAAATTCTAATTATGTGATAGATTTCTCCATTATATTCAGCAAATAACATATTTCATTATACGTTGTCTCCCATAAATTCTTTTATTTCCTCTTGGGTGTTGAACCAAGACCCCCCCCGCCTGTACACCAGTGATTGAACGTAAAGCTTAATGTAGGAAGGGTCCCTAAGGGGGAGGGGGCGTAATAGAGCCATTTGAAGGTCATAGATGAAGAGCCCCTACTGCTTGGGGTCTGGGGCAAAGCCCCGGTAGCTTTTTTTGCATAAAATTTAGCAAGCTAATATCACAATGTTGTATGCAGTTCCTCTTTCTTCCCGCTCTCTATTTTCTATCCTCGTCAGCCCGGTCGTGTTATTAAGTTTTTATTTCTTGTCCCTTTTCTTTGTTTTCCAATTTAGCTTTGGACTAATTCCATTCTGCCTTGCCTATATTTCCCGTTATTGTTTGCCATCTTTTAATTTATTTCCCATCATGCTATTGCACTATATAGGTCTATTTCAGAATGATTTGTTCTTTCTCAAATGTTTTTCTTTCGTTCTTCTTCCCGCTTTCCTTCCTTTTCTATTTCAAAAAATATATTTTTCCTTGTTTTCTTTCTACTTTTCCCTTTCTCTTTCCTTTTCCTCCTTTCCTTTCTCTCTTTCCTTCCCTTTCCCTTTCTTTCTCCATCCCTTTTATTTTTCCCGTTTTTTTTTATTTTCCCGGTGAAATCCGCCGGGGGGCAGCTTGCCCCTGCCCCCACCCGCCTGTTACGCCACTGGTGTAAATCTCGAATTTTTCCGCTCGCACTTCGCGCTCGCATCAATATTGTTTAGTTACATACTTATCCTTTTTACGATGACAAAAAGTGCTCAGAATTTTGTTTTTCATGTAGAAATGTCAAAATTTTTAGCTCGCGCTTCGCGCTCGCATTATTTGATTATTGAAATATATAACGTTCTTAGGCTAACTGCAAGCAGCCGTTAACAGATCATTTTTCATTACATCAAAACGTATATATCAAAAATTTCTGCTCGCGCTTTGCGCTCGCTATATTAAAGGTCAAGTCCACCTCAGAAAAATGTTGATTTGAATCAATAGAGAAAAATCAGACAAGCACAATGATGAAAAATTCATCAAAATCGGATGTAAAATAAAAAAGTTATGACATTTCAAAGTTTTGCTTATTTTCAACAAAATAGTTATATAAACGAGCCAGTTGCATCCAAATGAGAGAGTCGATGATGTCACTCACTCACTATTTCTTTTGTTTTTTATCTTTTGAATTATACAATATTTCAATTTTTTCGAATTTGACGATTAGGACCTCCTTGCGTGAACCACAAAATGTTAAAATAATGGAATTCCACGTGTTCAGGGAGGAATGAAACTTCATTTCACAGACAATGACGAGAAAATAAAAATATTTCATATTTCATTTAACAAAATACAAAAGAAATAGTGAGTGAGTGATGTCATCAACTCTCTCATTTGGATTTAACTGGCTCGTTCATATAACTATTTTGTTGAAAATTTAAGCGAAACTTTAAAATGCCCTAACTTTCTTAATTTACATCCGATTTTTATGAAATTTTCAGTGTTATGCTTGTTGAATTTTTCTCTTTTTATCCAAATCAAGTTTTTGTTGGGGTGGACTTGTCCTTTAAAGGAAACTAAAACCCAAGAAGAGAGGCAATTTTACTTGAAAGAGTAAAATATGCAAGGATCAATTTTAAAAAAGTATCATCAAAATCGGTTATGAAATAAGCAAGTTATGGGAGTTTGAAAACTATTGTTGTACTTTCTATGGGCATCCTCAAATTGGCAAACGTGCTTCAATATGGCTGATTTTGTGGACAACTCTCCATTTGTTTTGTACACAAATTTTCAGATTTTCCTCATTATCTTTCAAGTTGCATCTTGCCTCCTTCTGAGCACAACATATGTCATGGGAAAATATAATCCACACCATATATGTCAAGATCAGGAGGTGATAATGTGAAATATGTAAAATAAAGGGGAAAATCTGAAAATATGTGTACAAAACAAATGGAGAGTTGTCCACAAAATCAGCCATTCAGTAATTTTTGCTCGCGCTTCACGTTTGTAGTAGTTATTCATTTGCATGCACATCTTTTTCAGAAAAAATACAAAAGATTCCCAAAAAAATTAGCTCGCGCTTTGCGCTCACATTATATAAATAAAGATGTGATATTGTCTATAAATGTTTATTCATAGGAATAAAGCTAAGAAGTGAGTATTAGGATTACCCCTTCAAAGAAACCAAAAATCATCTTCGAGTGGCCGATCGGGGAAAATATGTCTGAAAAAATTCCGCCCCCCCCCCCCTATTGGCGAAGGCTAGATCCGCCCCTGCTGTTGATGGAGTTGAGAGCAGCGACTATATTGTATGTAATAAGAGAGAAGAGAAAAGAAGAAAGTGTAGAAAAAACCTCGAAATTGAAATACTTAACAAAGACAAACTTCTAGACCAAAATATAAATACTGGAGAAAATTTACAAAAAATTAGGCTACTTAGGAAATAATTAGAACAATTTAGATAAGACTTCAAATAATGCAATATGGAGAAAAACCGTCTAAATATTTTTTATCTTGAAAAGCAGAGGATAGCAGAAATAAACATTTGTTGAATTGATTCATGATAATGGTACAGTATTGCAAAACAAACAGACATTTTAAGAGAAATTGGCTCATATAATGAACAGTTATATAAATATCATGCAAATAGTGATGCTGAAGAACTTTTTTTTTTATCTTATTAGAGAAGAGAGTTTCCATAGTCTTACAGAGGAAGACGATTCTTCTTAAGGAGAAATATCTTACAGTGAAGTTGATTTTGCATAAAAAAAATATGAAAAGTAATAAGCCTCCTGGACGAGACGGATTTACAACTGATTTTTTTAAGCATTCTTTCAGGACTTGGGTATATTCTTGGTACGAAGTATAAAATTTGCTTATATTTCTGGAAAATTATCAATCTCACAAACAATAATGGCTTGATAACATTAATTCCTTAAGGTGACAAAGTAAGACATTTCATCAAAAATTGGAAATCAATTTCATTGTTGAATGTTGTTTATAAACTGTTGTAAAGTTGTATTGTTCACAGACTTAAAAAGTATTACCATATAATTGTTCATGTGAATCAATCAGGATTCTTGGACGATTTATTGGTGAAAATAGGAAAATTTTGTATGATTTAATTGTGTATACGGAGAAGAAACATATTCCTGATTTCTGATTTTTCATGATTTTTTGTTTAAAACGCTTTCCATTTTTAAATTTGGCAAATCTTTCATGACATGAATAAAAATACTTTATCAAAATGCATATTCTAGTGTTATAGTCATTGGGCAAATGACATTAAGATTCGTTTTTGCTATGCTCTAAAATTCTTGGGTTGTTAATTCGAAATTCACACTCTGTCAAATGAATTTATGTTGGCTTAAAAGAATACAAAGTTCTTTAATATGCGGATGACACAGTTTTATTTCTCGATGGTACAGCTGCCAGTTTCTGTAATGTACTAAATATTTTGGATTCATTTGCTAAATGTAGTGGGTTGAAGGTCAATACGCAAAATCTACCATCTACCTCAGCTACCATTATGACTATCGACCCATCTACTATTATGACTGGCGAACCCTTTCTTCTATTATGACTGCATGCGACCCTCATCCATTATTATCGCTGGCGAACCCTTTCTACTATTATGAATAGCGACCCTCATCTACCATTATGACTGGCGAACCCTTTCTACTATTATGAATAGCGACCCTCATCTACCATTATGACTGGCGAACCCCTTCTACTTTTAAAACTGGCGAACTCCTTTAAGTATTATGACTGGCGACCCTCATCCATTATTATGACTGGCGAACCCCTTCTACTATTATGAATAGCAAACCTCATCTACCATTATGACTGGTGAACCCCTTCTACTTTTGTGACTGGCGAACCCCTTTTAGTATTATGACTGGCGACCCTCATCCATTATTATGACTGGCGAACCCTTTCTCCTATTATGACTGGCGACCCTCATCTACCATTATGACTGGCGAACCCCTTCTACTTTTATGACTGGCGAACCTCATCTATTATTATGACTAGCGACCCTCATCCATTATTATGACTGGCGAACCCCTGCTACTATTATGAATAGCGACCCTCATCCATTATTATGACTGGCGAACCCCTGCTACTATTATGAATAGCGACCCTCATCCACTATTATGACTGGCGAACCTCATCTATTATTATGACTAGCGACCCTCATCCATTATTATGACTGGCGAACCCCTTCTACTATTATGAATAGCGACCCTCATCCACTATTATGACTGGCGAACCTCATCTATTATTATGACTAGCGACCCTCATCCATTATTATGACTGGCGAACCCCTTCTACTTTTATGACTGGCGACCCTCATCTATCATTATGACTGGCGAACCCTTTCTACTATTAGGACTGGCGACCCTCATCCATTATTATGACTGGCGAACCCTTTGTTCTATTGTGAATAGCGACCCTCATCCACTATTATGACTGGCGAACCCCTTCTACCATTATGACTGGCGACCCTCATCCATTGTTATGACTAGCGACCCTCATCCATTATTATGACTGGCGAACCCCTTCTAATATTATGACTGGCGACCCTCATCCACTATTATGACTGGCGAACCCCATCCATTATTATGAATAGCGACCCTCATCCAGTATCATGACTGGCGAACCCCATCCATTATTATGAATAGCGACCCTCATCCATTATTATGACTGGCGAACCCCTTCTACTATTATGATTGGCGACCCTCTTCCACTATTATGACTGGCGACCCTCATCCATTATTATGAATAGCGACCCTCATCCAGTATTATGACTGGCGAACCCCATCTACTATTATGACTAGCGACCCTCATCTATTATTATGACTGGCGAACCCCTTTTAGTATTATGACTGGCGATCCTCATCCATTATTATGACTGGCGAACCCTTTCTCCTATTATGACTGGCGACCCTCATCCATTATTATGACTGGCGAACCCTTTCTCCTATTATGACTGGCGACCCTCATCCATTATTATGACTGGCGAACCCTTTCTCCTATTATGACTGGCGACCCTCATTCATTATTATGACTGGCGAACCCTTTCTCCTTTTATGACTGGCGACCCTCATTCATTATTATGACTGGCGAACCCTTTCTACTATTATGACTAGCGACCCTCATCCATTATTGTGACTGGCGAACCCCTTCTACCATTATGACTGGCGACCCTCATCCACTATTATGACTGGCGAACCTCATCTATTATTATGACTGGCGACCCTCATCCATTGTTATGACTGGCGACCCTCATCCATTATTATGACTGGCGAACCCCTTCTACTATTATGACTGGCGACCCTCATCTATCATTATGACTGGCGAACCCTTTCTACTATTATGAATAGCGACCCTCATCCGTTATTGTGACTGGCGAACCCCTTCTACTATTATGACTGGCGACCCTTATCCATTATTATGACTGGCGAACCCCTGCTACTATTATGAATAGCGACCCTCATCCACTATTATGACTGGCGAACCTCATCTATTATTATGACTAGCGACCCTCATCCATTATTATGACTGGCGAACCCCTGCTACTATTATGAATAGCGACCCTCATCCACTATTATGACTGGCGAACCTCATCTATTATTATGACTAGCGACCCTCATCCATTATTATGACTGGCGAACCCCTTCTACTATTATGAATAGCAACCCTCATCCACTGTTATGACTGGCGAACCTCATCTATTATTATGACTAGCGACCCTCATCCATTATTATGACTGGCGAACCCCTTCTACTTTTATGACTGGCGACCCTCATCTATCATTATGACTGGCGAACCCTTTCTACTTTTATGAATAGCGACCCTCATCTACCATTATGACTGGCGAACCCCTTCTACTATTATGACTGGCGACCCTCATCTATCATTATGACTGGCGACCCTCATCAATTATTATGACTGGCGAACCCTTTGTTCTATTGTGAATAGCGACCCTCATCCACTATTATGACTGGCGAACCCCTTCTACCATTATGACTGGCGACCCTCATCCATTGTTATGACTGGCGACCCTCATCCATTATTATGACTGGCGAACCCCTTCTAATATTATGACTGGCGACCCTCATCCACTATTATGACTGGCGAACCCCATCCATTATTATGAATAGCGACCCTCCTCCAGTATTATGACTGGCGAACCCCATCCATTATTATGAATAGCGACCCTCATCCAGTATTATGACTGGCGAACCCCATATACTATTATGACTAGCGACCCTCATCTATTATTATGACTGGCGAACCCCTTTTAGTATTATGACTGGCGATCCTCATCCATTATTATGACTGGCGAACCCTTTCTCCTATTATGACTGGCGACCCTCATCCATTATTATGACTGGTGAACCCTTTCTCCTATTATGACTGGCGACCCTCATCCATTATTATGACTGGCGAACCCTTTCTCCTATTATGACTGGCGACCCTCATTCATTATTATGACTGGCGAACCCTTTCTCCTTTTATGACTGGCGACCCTCATTCATTATTATGACTGGCGAACCCTTTCTACTATTATGACTAGCGACCCTCATCTACCATTATGACTGGCGAACCCTTTCTACTATTATGAATAGCGACCCTCATCCATTATTGTGACTGGCGAACCCTTCTCCTATTATGACTGGCGACCCTCATCCATTATTATGACTGGCGAACCTCTTCTACCATTATGACTGGCGACCCTTATGATCAATGTAGCCTCTTCCTTTTTATGACTAGCGACCCTCATCTAGTATTATGAATTCCGACCCTCATTGTTGATTATGACTGGCGATCCTTATGATCAATTACCCTTATGGTCCATTATGAATAGCAACCCTTATCTTGCATTATGAAAATCGGACCTTATGACTTATGGTCCTTATGACCTTATGACTAGCGACCCCTTTTGCCTATTATGACTAGCGAGCTTTTGGGTATAGGATTTTACACGTTATGACTAGCGGTCCTTATGACCAGTTAGTATTATGACTTATGGTCCTTATGACTGACGGGCTTATCCCGAGGAACAGAACATCATCGACTCTCTCATTTACACGTCACTGAGTTATGCGTAATTATGACTTTGTTTTTGTTTTTCTAAGAAGCGAAACTTTACAGTGTCAGAACTTTCTCATTTTCATGTACATGGTCCGATTTTGATAACACTTTCAGAGTTATGCTCGCTTGATTTTTTTTATTAAAATCTACATTTTTCTTGCCCGGACGTGACCTTTAATCTTTAAGATCCAATGCCATCAATCCACTGATATTTTTATTTGTATTTTGATGAAGTAAAACAACCACCACGCCTTGAGGCGAATGCATTATCATGATTAGGGGATACAAGAATGAATTCTTATATTTGTCATGTTTATTTATGTCATCAATGCCATTTACGAAGTGCTTGTTTGTCTCGTATAACGACATCCATACAAAATCTTAGCATACATTTTTTTTTATTGATTAAGGAGTTACGAATTGTAATTTTGGCATGTTTTTCTTTTACTTCATTGTTGTCATCTATCACTTCTATGTTCTAAAGTAAATGCATTTCTGTTATTTTTAGTATTTATTTATTAATAACTAATCAAACAGAAGTAAAGATCAGAACGCAAGGTTTGCATCTCGTTTCTGTAAAATCAAATCAAATATACAAATAAATAAATTAGTAAGTAAGTAAATAATCAAATGAATATATGAAATAAATAACATGAAAAGTGAACAAATGAATCGATCAATAATTGATGAAATATATATATATATATATATGTGTATATATATATATATATATATATATATATATATATGCAGTGGCGTACCGTGGGTCATGGCATTGGGGGGGGCACCAGCAAAAAATCTGAGTCAATTAGAGAGCGCGCGAAGCGCGCTCAGTTGCCAGGTATACTGACCTAATAGAGACATTTTAAGGACATGCAGTGTCATTAAACGGATATGTATTTATAATGCGAAGCGCGAGCTAAAAATTTTTGTTATTCAGACCTAAAAAGGGACATTATAAGCAATTTTTTTATAATCATCATACGTACGTGCCTCGCTAAACAAACAATGCGAGCGCGAAGCGCGAGATGAAATTTTTGTATATATTGACCCAAACAGGAAATATAATTTAGGAATCCATTAAGAGTATACACATCTCAGCATAGTCATCTAATGCTAGTACTATCCTTTGCAGATTTTGTTATAATTACATCTAAACACAATTAGCACTTTTTGTAGACATGGTAATCATGATTATCATAAGCATCTCACTAATCAAATACTGCGAGCGCGAAGCGCGAGCTGAAAATTTTGGAAATTCAGACCTGAAGAGGGGCATTCTAAGGCTTATTTGCAGGAATTCACTACGACCGTATGTATTTCACTAAATAAATGATGCGAGCGCGAAGCGCGAGCTGAAAATTTTTATTTGAAATTAGAAAAATTGACATTTTAAGGACTGATTTTAGGAACTAATGCGAACGTTAGCACGGACAGGAAATGTTTTAAGGCATGGTCACACCGCCCGAGCGTTGTTGGAGCGGTCGTGGAGCGGAGAGAAAAAAAATCATCACCGCTCGCTTCCGTTCACCATTTTCGATTGCGATTGGGGTTTTTTTTATTTCGATTTATGTTTTCGATTTTTTCCCCAATTTTGTGAGCGAAATTCGGCCCTCTTTCCCTACCGCTCCACGATCGCTCCAACAACGCTCGGGCAGTGTGACCATGCCTTTATATCAAGACCTCAAATAGGGCAATCACTCCAAGTAGTCATGAAAAAGAATGTCACTACATGAAATAATAATAACTCGAATTGCGAGGAAATTGATCTATTTGGTGTACAGTATATTGATTTGAAAACGGGAGGTTTTAGTACAACAGGTTTATATATCTCGTTAAACAGTCTATGCGAGCACCAGGAACGATGAAGACATAGGCCCTGAGAAAATAATGTTTCATAAAGTTATGAAAAAATGCTTCTTATGTAATATAGCATAATTATTATATAACATAACATTTATAATGAACTTAATTTCTTCTTTCTCCACAACGTTTGTCTTCCCTTTTCCCTCTTTTTCTCCTTTTCCTCGTTTTTTTTTTTTTTTTTTGCCAGCCGATTGGGGGGGCACGTGCCCCCCCATGCCCCCCCGTAGTTACGCCACTGTATATATGTATGTATATTGATAATAAAAAAATAAATAAATAGATAAACATAACCCGATGGCGTATCTAAGGTGAACGGTGGCATATGCCTCAGGTGCCAGATTCAAGGGGAGCACAATGGAAAAACAATGATAGGAAAACAACAAATAACTTAAAAGTCAAGTGCACCCCAAAAGAATGTTGATCTGACTGAATAGAGAAAAATCAAACTAGCATGACACTGAAAATGTCATCAAAATCAGATGTAAAATAAGAAAGTTATGACATTTTAAATTTCGCTATTTTTCACAAAACAGTGAAATGCACAACTCAGTGATATGCAAATGAAACAGACGATGTCCCTCACTCACTATTTCTTTTGTTTGTTATTGTTTGAATTATACAATATTTCACCTTTGTACAGATTTGAAAATAAGGACCAACTTCACTGAACCATATAGTATTAAACAATGCTACTTCTACATGTACAGGGAGGAATTAATCGTTGTTTCACTTGACAATGAGGAGAAAATCAGAATATTTCAGTTTTCATATGATAAAATACAAAAGAAATAGTGAGTGAGTGATGTCATCAGTCTCCTCATTTGCATACCGACAAGGATGTGAACATAACTGTTTTGTGAAATTAAGCGAAACCAACAAATGTCACAACTTTCTTATTTTACATATCCGATTTTGATGAAATTTTCAGTGTTGTGCTTGTTGGATTTTTCTCTTTTTATTCAAATCAACTTTTTGTTGGGGTAGATTTGTCCTTAAAAAAACCCAGGATAAGCGAGAAAGGGGAACAAAAAATTAGAAATCAATCATTGAAAAAAAAAACATTGGTCGAACAATGTAAAAAAAACCTTAAAAGGAGGGCGTCAGGTGGGCACAGACATTGCTGATTTCCCTTTGTTTCTATTTGTTACATGTATTCACCGCTGAACTTTGCAGATGCTATTTATGTTTCCCCTAAATCAAATAGTGGTTGAGCAAAATATCTTTGCTAGAGAGCTCCTACACTGATCATATAACTTCTGTGAATTGCTCGAAACAGTCGCATCTGTCCCAATGCAGATAGTTGGCGCTTATCGATTAGTGTTATTACCCTTTTTTTTATAGAGCATCCCCGCAGATCCCCTCCCCCCTCACATTATTAAAGTGATTGGTTAACATTGGTTCGACTTTTAAAAAATCTGAGCTAGAAGGTCACACTTGTCACCTGTGTCTGTAATATGTTACAAAAATGAAGCCCAGAAAAAATTGCGTTCGAAAATAATTATTTAGTGCTTCAAAAATTGAAATATAACGTGACCGGAAACACCATCTTAATTTCATCCCATACACTTTTGTGTACTATTTAGGTGTCTATAAGACGCCTATTTACAAAATCGGGGTTTGCCTTGTAGTTATAGCTTTTCATTCTCAATAATGGTTGTTTTCAGGGTTTATTAGTTTTAATACATGCACCCGTACACATGTTTCATCTTGGTTTGAGAATTTTTTAAATCAGCTGCTCAAAAAGTTAAACAATACCTTTAATTTCGGATTTTTATCTCTATCAACCATCCATCCTCATATATATCTATGCTTAAAACTCTCTTTATTTCCAAAAATAATGTTTATGATGTTCAATATATTATTTTGTTAAATATTGTAAGTTTTCTTTTCATTGATTATGAAACTTTCATGTATTGATCTAATTTGTTCTAATTTGTATTAGATATCTTAGTTTTGAGGTTTAAGGTTTATTGGATAATTTAGATGTTAATGTTTAATGTATAATTTAGTCATTTTAATATATATTGTTAAGCGCATGCATAGAGACTCTTTTGACTTTTATGCGCTATATAAATTTCAAATATTATTATTGGTATTATGAACTTGCCCACTACTATGATAACCAAGACCCATATAGGCTTAATATACAGGGATTAACAAGTTCTATGGATTGGGTTAAAATGGGCGTAATACATTTTATACCTCATACTCCTGGTGAACTTTCTCAGCCAGAGCGTCCATGTAGCGGGCGCTTGTGAGGTCTGCCGTTTCGCTCCCCATCAATCTCCACAATCGTCGCCTACACTGGATGTTATCTGGTATGAAGTATACCACAGCGCGATCTGAATTATCCTGAAATAGAAAAATAAAGATGCATGCATTAAACCAGCAGCCGAAATAGCCCATGAGCCCCGTCTCAAGTCCTCAGCTTCTCACATCCCCAGAGGCCTGTTGCAGAAAGAGTTGCAATCAATCGCAACTCTAAAAATAATGCGCAACTTGATTTTCAACCAATCAATTAATAGCGCGCATTTGGGACTTGCGAAAACGCAACTCTTTCTGCAACGGGCCCTGGCCAGGCCAGGGAGGCGTTTCATCAATCTTTTCATCCGACAAGTTGTCAGATCTGACATCTTTCCATGATTTTGATTGGCTGAGAGGCACTGTTCCTATGGTAACTGTCGGATAAAATGGGACTTGTCGGATAAAACGTCCGACAAGTCCTTTCATGAAACGCCCCCCAGTTTCATTACTCATAACGCACCATTATGAGCAGTTTAGTCTTGCCATGTAGACGCACTTAAAGGGTATGTATGAACAAGCAGCCCAAATATCTTCCCCTCAAGTCCTGAACAACTCATCCCTGGCCATATTAATTACCCATAATGCAAATCATAAACAGTTTAGTCTTGTAATATAGACCCACTTGAATGATAACACACTCATTTACGATCAAAAGTATCAAAACAGTTACCTCTCCTCTCAAAAAACATTGTAGTTTCTCTATATACGAATGAAATTATAGGCTAATTATTTCATCCCATGTGTTACTATTATCTCAAAAGCTACATTTTAAGACTAGCCATTCTACCAACAGTCATGACAGTGATTGAGAGCTAGGAAACAAACAGTGTTGGTCAGTTTGTCACCCCCTCCCCCCCCCCCCCCCGGTCAGGCCTGCACCTGAGGGAAATTAAGGAAATTAAAGTGGTCACTGGACATGCAGTGGAGACAGGAATGAGGATCGATAACACGGTTACACTTCGTAATTCCGAAGGTTCGTAATTCCGAAACACGTAAATTGCCTATACCTCGATGTTCGTTAATCCGAAAACGTAAAAGGGTTCGTTAATCCGGACATTTGTGGCGTTATTCCGAAGTTTCGATATTCCAAAAACGAAATAAGGTTCGATGTTCCGAAGGTTCGTTAATCCGAAAACGAAATAAGGTTCGTTGTTCCGAAGGTTCGTTAGTCCGAAAACAACATAAGGTTCGTTAATCATTTAGTTTTCGGACTAACGAACCTTCGGAATTACGAACGTCATTTCGTTTTCGGATTAACGAACTTCCGAAATTACGAACCTCATTTCGTTTTCGGACTAACGAACCTTCGGAAAAACGAACCTTCGGAATATCGAACCTTCGGAATATCCGAACCTTCGGAATATCCGAACCTTCGGTATAAAGGACTGGTCACACTGCCCGGCCAACAACGCTCGGGCGCGCCCGAGCGTTGTTGGCGCGGTCGTGGAAAGGTAGGGAGAGAGGGTAGAATTTCGTTCACAAATGGAGGAAAAAATATTTCTAAAACGAAATAAACACAATCGAAATCGAAAATGGTGAACGGTAGCGAGCGGTGATTATTTTTTTCTCTCCGCTCCACGACCGCTCCAACAACGCTCGGGCGGTGTGACCATGCCTTAACGAAGCTTCGGAATTACGAATGTATGCGGATAAGACAGTGCTGCAAATGGAAAAAAAGCACTGAGTAACAAGGGGGGTATTCTGGAACTTTGTCATAGCTTTTGTCATAAATTTTGTCATTTCTCTCCGAGATATGACACCGCTATGATTGTCACAAATCGGTATTCTGAACATTGTCTTTTCCCTGTCACATCTTTCAAAGTTCCCATCCATCTTTTCGGAAGAAAACCAATCAAAATCATCGTTATAGTTCCCAGTTGGAGCCCTTCTAGCCAATAGGAAAGCCTCGTGGCAAGTAGGGCGTATCCCCAAAACTACGCGTATATTGATGCGCTTAATTACAAAGAGAGACAGGGAGCTCTGAAGGATTTTAGAGGAGAAGTAGAAAGTAAGGAAAACAGAGAAAAAAAAGGAGGAATAAATATGTAGGGCCTAACTTATTGTAGCATGAAAAAATAATTTTGAAAATTGTCATGGAAGATGAGAGAAACTAATACCACAATCTAATCTAAATGATATAATTATTTGCTTGACATTCAGTCGGCAGGGTATCGGGATATTTGGTACTAAAAGATATCACAAAAGATATGACTGCTACCCCCCTGTCATAACTTTTGTCATACCTTTTGCTTGTATTAAAGGATTATGCGCATTTAAAGCCGCGTATTTTGGTGCGCGCTAAAGAGAAGAGACAAAATTTATGACAATTTTTTGTGACAAAAGTTATGACATCCACCAGAATACCGATTTTGTCATATCTCTGAGATAAGATAAATTATCACCCGTATCAGACATCTGAGCTGGTCATTTACAAAACCGTATTGCCCTACATTTTCTGAATATCGGGAAGGGTAGGTATATTGTTTGTATTTTCCTCGGTCTCAATGCGCGCATTTACTTTGCATGCAGAGACGACGCAAAATATACCTTTGTATTTTCCCTGGTCTCACATCCGGGCATTTGTGGATGCGTATAAAGAGATACGCTTCATAAGGATCCGCGCACCAACAATATACGTCATAATAAAGACAACGCTGGATCAGAGAGCTTGCAAGTACGTCATAATGGTAAAGTGCAGAGACTAGACCGATATTAACATGACACAATAGAACTCTATTTTTAAAAGAAATATCCCCATTATCATGATTTTTGCTCTAGATATCTGATTTGGATGATAATAAAAATATTGACTGGCTCTTCTTTCGGGGAACATCAAATATATTACCCTTAAAAGACCCATATTGCCCTCGTCTAAAGACTCGGGCCAATATGATTCTTTTGCTGGCAATATATTTGATGTTCCCCTCAAGGCCAGTCAATATTATATAAATATGGAGAAAAGACAATGTTCAGAATACCGCCCCAGGTTTCCTCTATAGACAGGTAACCGCTAAAGGCCTGGGGCGGTATTCTGAACATTGTCTTTTCTCCATATTTTATCTTATCTCAGAGATATGACAAAATCGGTATTCTGGTGGATGTCATAACTTTTGTCACAAAAATTGTCATAAATTTTGTCTCTTCTCTTTAGCGCGCAGCAAAAATACGCGGCTTTGAATGCGCGTAATCCTTTTATACAAGCAAAAGATAGGACAAAAGTTATGACAGGGGGGTAGCAGTCATAACTTTTGTCATATCTTTTCGTACCAAATATCACGATACCCTGCCGACTGAATGTCAAGCAAATAATTATATAATTTATATTAGCATGTGGTATTAGTTTCACTCATCTTCCATGACAATTTTCAAAATTATTTTTTCATGCTACAATTAGTTAGGCCCTACATATTTATTCCTCCTCTTTTTCTCTGTTTTCCTTACTTTTCTACTTCTCCTCTAAAATTCTTCACAGCTCCCTGTCTCTCTTTGTAATTAAGCGCATCAATATACGCGTAGTTGCGCGATGCCAGCAACTGTTTTGGGGATAGGCCCTACTTGCCACGGGGCTTTCCTATATTGGCTAAAAGGGCTCCAACTGGGAGCTAACGATGATTTTGATTCCAGGTTTGCTTCCGAAAAGATGGGTGGGAACTTTGAGAGATATGACAGGGAAAAGACAATGTTCAGAATACCGATTTGTGACAATCATAGCGGTGTCACATCTCGGAGAGAAATGACAAAATTTATGACAAAAGTTATGACAGAGTTACAGAATACCACCCCTGGTCACACCGCCCGAGCGTTGTTGGAGCGGTCGTGGAGCGGAGCGAAAAAAATCATCACCACTCGCTGCCGTTTACCATGGTGATTGTTTTTTTGTTTTCGATTTTGTTTTTCGATTTTTATCCCAATTTTGTGAGCGAAATTCGACCTTTTCTTCCTACCGCTCCACGACCGCTCCAACAACGCAGGGGCGTTGTGACCATGCCTTAAGACATGTTTGACTGTGTGAAGAATTTTATTCTCGAGATAATGAAATTCATTATAAAGGTCTATACAGGGTGCATTTGAATGATAAGGCTCAAATTGGCACCGCAAAAATAATGTTGATGTCCTGAGTGTAATTTCATACAAGGGTGCTTGGATATTTCAAATTATGCATCATTGGACCCCCCCCCCCCCCTCTCTCTCTCTCTTTTACATTTGTGTGCTAAATATGCTGAACAAATATAACATAACGAAATAGATTGGGCATAGATTTACTTAGCACAGTTGCATAATGAGCACAATTTCTACATAACATTCAGAAATCGCTGTCACTCGTTTCCTTTCCCTTTCTCTTTTTTTTCCCTTTTTTATTGGTCGTTGATTTTTTTTTCGGGAGGTGGGGGGGGGGGGGGGAGGGTGAGAGGGATATCTGTACGCCAGTAATTTGACCACTAAAACATGTGTAGGATCCATTTTGAAAACATGTATGATCGCGTGCGTTTATATAGTATCATATTGTGTAGGGCAGTTTGGAAAAACATGTCGATTCGCGTGCCTTTATACATGTATAGTAATATAGTTGAAGGAGCTGTTATTCCGTTAAGAATTACCAAAGAAAAAAAAATACACGAAAATCACAGAATTCACGATTGAGAGTCACCTTGTCTGTTTGAATGTCAACTTGTTTGTTCCTAGTTCGTATTCAATCCGAGGAAAACGATTATTATGATTAATTTTCATCTTGTACGAGATGAAAATATTTAAGATGCGATGCTGATTATTCAGATCAATCTAAAATATAAAAAGCAATAATCCGAATAACAAGGAATATTAATGAAAATCAATTTACCTTCACGAAGGGAAAGGTTATAGACTTATACTTGTTAATTGCATTTAATATATTCTATCCAATGGGTTCATGGTCATATCAATAGCTTTGATCCTGACTTAAATTAAGGAAAAATGGCGCTCTTTTATTCCAAAGCAGCAATAAATTTATTTCACTTCAAGGCATATTCTTTGGACAGGTCATTCAGGGAATTCCCCCAATTCGACAATTTAGATTTAGAGTTATTTATTTCCGTTCAACAAAATAAACAAATATAATCGTAGTAATAGTACATATTCAAAACAATATAGACAGTTCAATGACATTTCGTAACAAATATATATAAGATAAGTAAACCGAACGGAGGGGAGGGACTTACCAAGAAAAGCAATGCTTGTATAAAAGGTAAGTCCGTAATCTTAGTTTCAATACTAATTAACAAAGCTATATACAATATATACAATATGTAATCTACAAAAAATATGTACCTATCAATCATTCAATCAACATTCTGTTAGTAAATCAACTCAATCAATGTGATCAATCAAATATTCACCTTTTTCAAATAAATTATCAATAAAACATTCAGCTTTTTCAATAAATCATGTCATAAATCACCATAATTAGTCAAGTTTTTAATAATCATTCAATGGAAAAAAGGCCCATCAACCATAAGTCACTTGGCATTTAATTTTTTAATACCATCCAGGAGAAGAAAAAAAAACGGGTGGAAGGAGGAGATGAGTACATGACATGTAATTTGTAAGATAACACAAAGAATGCCCCTTTAACCCAGTCTTACCCTATCTCACCCCTTGCATGTAACAGGTACCATCACATTACTCTGACTCTCACAAGCACACTTGCTAAGATCCACATAATAAACTAAAAACGCTACACTGAAATTACAATTCCTGTTTACTCATGCATTACATTTCAATATAGTAACTCATGAAATTTGCTTAAGAAACAAAAACTGATCTCAATTCATTAGTAATTTAGCATAACATCCTTAACTTTGCAAGTTCCAAAGGACTCACCTAAAAAAAAAAGCTGGAAGGCTAATTCCTGCTCACCCTAGCAGAGGCTAGTCTCACAGGAGGGGTGAAATGGGTAGAGAGAGAGGGGGGGGTTAAGTGTTCTATTGACTCATTACCCATCAATGTACTTCCCCCACCTAAGTCCTATCCCTATTCTGACTTCCATGAACACATTCCTGAGATCCACTTGAAAAAGTGAAAAATTGTATTTCATGTTCACTCATGCATTAAATTTCAATTTAATAATTCGTAAAATTTGCTATAAAAACCTAAATTGATGATGATGATAATTGATTTATCAAAACACCCTCAAATTTCCAATTTCAAGGGACTCGCATCTCAAAAAACTGAAAGAAATTGGCAGGCTAATTCCTGCCCACCATAATTTTCATACCCTTTGTTTAAGTGGACAGTGCTCGCTCAAGCATGAATAGTTTTCCAACATTTTGGTGTCATTTCAAAGATGACTTTATTGGCTTTCCATATATATAGGTCTTTCCCTACAAAATGATATACTTGGGTGGTATTCTGAGATCCATTTTATCTCAGATAAAATAAAATATTTTATCTCCGTTAAAATCAGTGAGATAAAATACCCTTAAAATCTTTCCGAATTGGTATTCTGAGAACCATTTTATCTTCATTTTATCTCTGTAAGACACACCTATTTTCAAATCAATATCCAATTAGAAACGCGCTTCTATAGCTCTCTCATATCACTCATCCAATTGAAATCCATTCCGCCGGGAGGTGTGGCAAAGGGGCCAGATTGCGTCAATTTATTGACTTCAAATACGCTTGCAATATACGCTTGCGCGTCTTTACGGAGATTTCTTTTTAACAAAAATGACAATACTCTCATCTTTTTTCGAAGTCTATATCGCATCTTTTCAAACATCATTTCAAAGACAATATAAGTAAAGAAAAGTCTTATGAAATACTCTCTGATTGTACAGGAACAACGTTTAGGTGTTATTCTCTATAAGTATATAATTTTTCTTCATTTTCATGTCACCATTTGGGGTTAGTTCACCAAGAAATACTGGTGAAATCAACATCGCAGAGATAAAATAGCCTCTACCCTCTTTTAAGTTTATTTTGTGTTTTCTTCAAAGTAACATGGGCGCAAGCACATCATCTGCGTTGCAATGGCCAGATACGCGATGGGTATGTGTACGCAGGCATTGTTCTGTTGCGTATCATCTGTATATACGCAAGATAAAATTTATACCCAAGATACAATCTGAAATTTTATCTGAGAGATAAAATCTCATCTCAGAATACCAATTTCATTTTAAGAGATAAAATAAAATATTTTAAAGATAAAATGACCTCAGAATACCACCCCTTGTTATTTGGTAGCCATTTCAAAAGTGTATACACTCTAAAAAATGAAGTGCTAATTCAGCTCTGACTTAAAGAGCGTGTATAATGACTGCACTTCGGAGTGCTGATTTGTCTAGTTCAAATTTGAACGAGAAAAATCAGCACTCCGAAGTGCAGTCACCATACACGCTCTTTAAAAGCTGAATTAGCACTTCATTTTTTAGAGTGTAGTTTTTTTTTCTTGGACGCACTGTATAAATACCCTATAATATTAATATTTGACAAATGAAGGTTTCAAAACTTTTACTTACTTGTGAATAAAAAGAAAGCAGTTTACCATGTTTACGGGCCGTGTGAAAGTTGACAAATGTTTATTTCATGCATAAGTTAGCATAATTAATGCAAAATCTCATTATTTCAACAAAAGTTATCATACAGCCTTGTAGATTATATCGCACACTACCACTGTGCAAATTTTCGCGGCGCTCGCGGGATCGAAGGCCGAGATCTCTGAAAAAATAGTTCAATAATATAGGCATGACGGTCTATTGTATACTTTGGCATATCAATAATGAACGTATAATGGTTACAAGGTTTATGCGCGAGTAATAGTTCATTCGCCCCTCCCCCTCTCGAATAATGTAGTTTTTAGAATATAGACACTTTGAAATTAGAATGCAAACTTACTTCTGTTTTCCAACCATCGTGAAGTCCACTCGGAAAAGATCCCATTTTGAAAATGAATTCTCTAAGGGGATAACTCGACATGTTAACTTCGGTCCTACTCTTATGTGTATACAGAGAGCTTCAAACATCGCTCTTCTGTTTGATCAGGGAATTGCCCCGGTTTGATTATGCACAGGAATATTTACTGTGGGCCATGCCCAAGTCATATCGTTGAAATAACGCTACACTGATCACATTTCAATGACGTTACGTCCAATGGCCCGTTATCGGTCGGATTGGGATTGGGTTGCTTGTTGTGACTGATGCATATAATCAGCCTCATGCCACGATCTGAAATCCTTGAATGGAGTTTATTATTCTCGAAACCCAAGCCGTTGTTTTAAACAGAGGGGTCACTCATTATAAGCTTTGAGAACGTCACCAAACTCGTTAGTATTAAACAAAGGACACTTTACATGATAGTATAGACCAACTATTCTTCCTGCGCCGCCGCTTGTGTATGAGGGAAGAAGGATGTGGATGGGGGCCTTTGGTTTTCCCTTTGCCAAAAAGGATCGACATTTATACTTTATAATAATAATAATGATAATAATAATAGGCATTTATACAGCGCCATCTATCTTGAAATATTCTATTCCGAGGCGCGTAGTTATTATTATCATTACCCCGGCTTTAGCTCGAGCTGCCTCTCAGCGCTCATGCATTCAAGGAATTAATCCTGCCGGGTACCCATTCACCTCACCTGGGTCGAGTGCAGCACAATGTGGATAAATTTCTTGCTGAAGGAAATTACGCCATGGCTGGGATAAAAGTCATACAAGTTATGTAATAAATTTGTACTGTTTAGCCATCAAAGAGACGGAATGCTGATTCAGCCCCCACCCCCCTTGACATTTGTTTTATGAAAAAAAATTCAATGCGGGAAGTTTTTGCACTGAAATTAATTCAGTACGTTTTTTTCTCTTTCCAGATGATGTCATGCATCTTTGGAATTTGAATATCCGACTTCTTGGGCACCGAGCTCCAAATGTATGCGTGCTTTGACCTACATCGTTACACCAAAATTCGCAAAAGACCCGTGATATCATGGAAAAAAATGGATATCAATTGAATTCATAAATGTACGTGTATTTCATTTCTTTTATTGGTTTTGCAACATTTTTCATAACAAAGATCTCGAAATGATGACGACGGTCTCTTAAATGTGTAAAACAAACAAAACCCTTTAGGGTGATTTTTTTTTTCTAATAACAAAACAACCTTCGGATATTTTTTTCCAATTTCTTTTCTTTTTTTCCCCTCACTTTGTCCTACTTTTTCTTAGTCATTAAACTTTGTAAGGGTCCATGGCTCACCACCCCCCACCCAATCTGTGCACCACTTGCCAATTCTAACCAGGGAACACGTAGGGAACTGACCACCAGTGACCGTGGTGACCACGGCCTTTGTTCAATCAACCGTGCATGCCCTTGGTGTCATTGACGCCACAATCTTGACCTGGGCCCCGCAACTAAGGTTAGCGATTAATCCACCCGCGGGGGGGGGGGGCTTACATTGACGAGTGGATACCATGCACGATCCCCAAAACACGTAAAAAGGATGTCTTTTTCAAGATAGGGCACGTTACGTACGTGATAAGGGTGTCAAAAACACAAAAATAATGAAAAAGGGGGTATCTATTTCGCTAGGAAAGTGTTTAGGGTCAGATTTGCTGGGATGATAAAATAAGATTAAAATGTTTTATAAAGGATGTCCTTTTTGCCCTAACACTACGTGTTTAGAGTCCGATTTGTGCGAGCTGTGGAAGGTGGGGCCGTATACTTAACCAAAATGTGTAAAGGTAAAACCGACGATCGACATAGCAATAAAATATCGCTGTACTTGTTTAGTGGTTCATTTCAAGGAATACTTGCCAAAAGTATCGTTTTGTTTGCAATTCTTGTTAAGGGTAGGGTTTCACACGCCAATACTTGTTAAGGGGTGCATTTTCAGAATATGGAAAATACGTATTTAGGGTGCTTTTCGAGACCCCTTGGTCGCGCATGGTATCCACTAATCAATGGAAGTGCCCCCTCCCCGGGGGATTAATCGCTAAATAAAATGGCCTGTCAAGATCATTGTCGTATATAATTATGCGCATTATCGCCCAGTCTAGAAACCAATCAGAAATTGTTCTTTCATAATAGTGATTAATCGCTAACCTTCGTGTGATGGGATGGACAAGGAAAATGTCTCTAGTTTTTCATTTCCGTGGGGCGGCAAATACAACCACGGTTCTTGGACATGATAATATGTAAAATATTATGAGTGAATACATGCACAATGTTGCCATCGGTAAATTCTGCTCCTGACCTCAAAATTAAAATAATAATGTGCAAAATCGTACCATTGATTCGACTGGAAATTCCGCCATTCACCCCGTGTGTTAAGGACTTCCGCCAACGCGCGCAAGCGTGCACAATGCATGTAACCTCGTTCGCGTTTTATTTTTTTTATTCGCTGTACATGATATACGTTATATACAGAATATACGATGGCGGATAAGATGTCGTCGTCTTCGTCGTGTTTTGACAGCGAAAATGACGATTTATCACTAGCAAATATATGCTATACATGCACGTCTTACCCAAGGAAAGAGGGCCAGTAAATTCCTTTCAAGTAAAGAGCTAGAACAAATTTAAGCCTTTGCTGCATTTGTTGATGTAGACTACCTGGGACTTCAGAATAAAAATAGCTATTCGTGCAGCATAGAAGTTTGCTATTGACTTGCATGTAACCTGGCCTAGGGAGCAGTGGCTTAACAGTGCAGGGGGGGGGCAAGCTATCCCCCTGGCGGAGTTCACCGGGAACTTAAAGGGGAAAAGAGGAAAGGGGGAGAATGAAAGGGGAAAAAAGAAAAGGGGGAGAATGAAAGGGAAAGGGGAAAAAAAGAGGAACTGGAAAAGGAAAGAAAGAAGAACAGATAGATTGTCATGAAAAGGTGATTTTATTTTTTTGAAAATAAGCATACAAAATCATAAACAAAATCTTGTAGACCAAGAAAAAAAGGAAAAGGAAAGAGAGAAGGGTGAAAATATGTTATCTTCTTTAACATTATGTCAAAATCTAAAATTGGATTTTTGTAATAAAAATGAATAAATTTTTGCTCACTCGCATTGTTGTTTTTTTTACCCGATACACCATATCGCCCCTCAAAATGTTGCCTCATGACGTCATTGCCTGCCCCCCCCTTGAGAAGCAAAATACTAAAATTTGTAATGTAAATATGCCATTAAAACAAAGGTGTGCCCCCTCTTTTGAATTGAAGACCCTTTTTTTCGTGTACGAAATATACTTCATTTGTCAGTGGGTGAAAACCTTTATTTTTATTTTTTTTTGCTTGTCAATTGGTTGAAAAACTTTTTTTTTTGTGGGGGGGGGGCTGGTCAAAACTTTCCTCTGAAAAATTTGCCCCCTTTTGGAAAATCATGGATCTGCTCCTGATAAAGACCGGAGAGTTTTTTGCTCTTGTCCCTCCTGGCCACCGACCCGTTACGCTCCTGCCCAGCCCGACCAGCATTGCAGCAAGATCCGAATGGATCAAACTAACGTTATAGATTTAACGCGTTACATCTTGCTTAGTTAGAGCCAGGTCAAACATCGTTCGTATCACCAGCATTCCAGCAATCAAGCTATCGAAGGTGAAAAAGATACAGAGGATGATTTTGAGATGGTGATCCTTGTTATAGCGATCTTTGTCCATGCCAAAATTGTTTCACTTTGTGCTTTTGCATTTCATTCTCTGCAAAAGTGAAGCAGTACAACTCAAGCTTTGATGATTTTTGTATAGGTCTAGATTTCTTAATTGAATCGATATATAATGTGACTCATGTCATGACTTACTTCACAGCCACATTTACAAGCCTATGAATAGAAGACGAAGTAAGTCATGAGTCACATTATTCATCGACTCAATTAAGAAATCTAGATGTAGACCTATACAAAAATCATCAAAGTTTGCACTGCTTCACTTTTGCAGAGAGTGAAATGCAAGAGCACAAAGTGAAAACAAATTACCTTCGATCGCTTGATTGCTCAATGCTGGTGATACGAACGATGTTTGACCTGGCTCTGGGCAAGATGTAAACGCGGTAGGCCTACATCTATATTTATTTTGATCCATTCGGATCTTGCTGAAATGCTGGTCGGACGTCGGGCTGGTCTCCCGGGGCAGGGCTGCATGCAAGTCAATCGCAAACTTCTCTGCTGCACGAATAGCTATTTTTATTCTGAAGTCCCAGGTAGTCTACATCAACGAATGCAGCAGCAAAGGCTTAAATTTGTTCTAGCTCTTTACTTGAAAGGAATTTACTGGCCCTCTTTCCTTGGGTAAGACGTGCATGTAGCATATATTTGATAGTGATAAATCGTCATTTTCGCTGTCAAAACACGACGAAGACGACGACATCTTATCCGCCATCGTACATTCTGTATTATAACGTATATCATGTACAACGAATAAAAAATATAAACGCGAACGAGGTTACATGCATTGTACACGTCCGCGCGCGTTCACGGAAGTCCTTAACACACGGGGTGAATGGCGGAATTTCCAGTCGAATCAATGGTACGATTTTGCACATTATTATTTTAATTTTGAGGTCAGGAGCAGAATTTACCGATGGCAACATTGTGCATGTATTCACTCATAATATTTTACATATTATCATGTCCAAAAACCATGGTTGTACTTGCCGCCCCACGGAAAGTCACAATTTTAGCGACCATCCCACAGTCTATTACGGAGCCGTCATTTTTGGTTACATTTATCAGATTTTCCACACCTACCAGAATTCCAGGGGGTGCTGCCTATGGAGAATAGGCACGAGATACACGCAGCACCCCTAGGTATATAAATCTTGGGGTGCTTCGGCATCCCCGCTCCCCAGGGCCATGGTGAGGGTTTAAACCCATAAGCCCCCCCCCCCTAGATCCACCACTGCAACAGATTGGTTACTTCGACTAATCCTTTACAAGAGTGTATAAAAGGAATCCCTCTCCTCTCATTGATAAAAGAAATTCCTTTGTTCTTTTTTATCCCACTACACTACTATATATTCTCTATTTCTGAATGATTGAGCTTTGGGATATAATCTCAACTTTACTCCCCTCCTTGTTTAAACAAACTTTCCTCCCAACTGCCAAGACTACTCAGGGAGGATAATGAATAATGAGCCAAAACATTAAAAGGCCAGAAATTGCGAAGTCGGCAAGATTTCTAAAAAAAAAACCTACGAGCGAGCGAAGTGACCGAGCAAAACTGGAGCTTAAAAAATGGCATAATATTCAGAAAGTTATGACTTCATCCCTTTTACTGCCTTTTTCTTTTGGTATGATATTCGGAAAACTGTAAATTAAGCCCTTTTCCTTTTTCTTTATCTCCTTTTTTCTCGGTCGTCAAAATTTGGACGGTCAAGTTCAAGCTGCAACTCTCTTTTATACTCACTGTCTCAGTCATAAAAATAGGAAAAAAAGACGAAAGTCCATATTTTTCTTATTCTTCGTATAAGGAATACAATTCCCTCATCATTACTATTTGAAATTCAGATATGTTGTTTATTTTCCCCACAGTGAACTTGTTTCCCTCTGCAGCTGAAGTGTATAAACGTGTAATGATGTGTTTGAACATTTACCACATGATCAACGCCATTCGCTTCTATGTATGAATCCATGGATCCACAAAGTATCACATTTTACTTTCCAATCTTTTTCAATAATTTGTTTCAATCTGTTAACTTCTTTGTCTTACAACGTCGTTTGGTATAATTACGCATCAAGCTCATACTTCCGATATGCCCCCATATATTCACCCAAATCCTCTTATAAATCCATTAAACGTTGCAGAGCTGTCATTTTTTTTTTATAAACCCGCTACAGAGTCTCGGAAAGATAGTGAATCCCCACTTAGAAGTTAAGAATAAATTGAAAGTGCTGTTATCATTTCATGTCTTCATCTTTATTGAACAATTTTCTTAAAATCCACATCAACCATAATTCACCGTAATTTAATCTGTGCACAAAATGACATATCTAATCCTTCTTGCTCATAGCCTATAAGAATAATGTAATTCCGCTGATTTTATTTTTCTTTACTATACTGACAAAACATAAATTGATTAATTATACAACCCATTATGAGATGGATATATGCCAAGCAACGTTGAACCTTAAATCGAAATAATGCGCAGAAATGTAAATCATTTCCATATAAGAGTTAATCCCTCCGCCTTCAAACATTTTAAATGGTCTTGATTTACTTGAAACTTATTTGAAATTTAAACCTTTTGAGGGTACATAAAAAAGGCCTTTTAAGAAAGTTAACTATTTTTCCAAATGAAAATTCATAATCTATATGAATATTGATAAAACATTACCTTGATATTTTAGTTTTGCTGTTTATTTTGTCCAAAATGTTTTTAGTAATCTGAAATAATGCTTTAAGTCTACTAATTGCGATTAGAAATGCTAGATGTCATCGTCATCTTCATGAAATACTAATTTAGTTTCGACATTTTATCAGTGAACTAAAAACAGTTAATAAAGTAATTAATTAATTTTTGTGTTAGGGTTCTCCTGTTGACAAGTTGTTATTATTCCCCTTACGAGATGAGCTTCAATAGCTTCAATAGCTGAGTGGTAGATCATTTTACTTCCAAAAATACAAAAAGTGAATCAGATTTATTTCAATTCCCTTGTCATCAAATTCTCATTTTTTGTGCTCGAGATTGAAATAACTCCAATCAATCCTGCTGCCATGAAATTGCAATAACACATTATCATATGGGCGTAGAACATTTAAAAAATGCCGTAACTCTACTATGGAAAAAGCTTTCCGATAATATAAAGAAAACTAGAATCTCATTATTTTCTGTCCCGCTGTTTGCATTTTTTTCATCAATTCCTCAATTTCTCTTTCCTAGCACGACAAAAGCTACTAAAAATGGACGATCAAGATTCGATTTCATTTGGAAATTAAACGTGACAACCATTTTTGGTGAAACAATTACTTGAGCAAATATCATATTAAATATAGATCTATATGATATTAGTTGCGAAATAGCCCAAGAGTTTCTAAATTCAGAATCTCATTTTTTTATAAAATGAAAACGAAAAAGATCAATCAATCACTGATTATGTCAGTTAGAAAGCGAAGCCGAAGGCGGGAAATTCCCCCTCTCCCCCTCTTCCATCGGCTGTTCTTTTCCTCCTCTAGAACAAGAAAAAAAGAACGTTATGGATGAGAGACGTACACACTTCCATTTCTAATTAAGAGAATGAAGAAATTCAAACAAGAAAAAAATAATGCCTAATGGCCATTGGTGCATTAAGTGCATAGAGAAAGATTGATGATCGAAATAGGCCTACCTTCTTTCAACGACTTTAATCTTTTGCACTGTTTTCAAATGCCTGTTGTGTTTGCTACTTTCTCACTATTCCTGAATATTATGAACAGTGATGTGCTTGGGAGACGACGAAGAAAGTGGAAATCTGTTTTGGATCAAATGGTATCAACTCAGGGTCTTTTGGTGGTCAAGCTCGAAGATGGTATATGGTTTAAAAAAAACATTAGCTCTATAGCTATTTATGACTGTGCAATTGTTAACCTTGACATGCGCAGATGCCATAGAAACATAATTTAATACAATAAAACAAAACGCGTTGCTATTATGACGTCATACAAAGCTTATTAATGCGCGCATCTATTGTGTGACGTGTAACACTGCGGTTATTCCCGAAGTATTTTTAACATTATTGTTTTGTGGGGTGCCATTTGCATACTCGTTAACCACATCATTTTAATCTTCCGGGTTCTTTTTTAGATTTATATTTTTGAAACTAATACAAATCAGTTTGATACTTGTGACATCATCAGCCACCTAATGAATATTCATGACGACTGTTTTCACAAAATATTGATGAACTTTAAATCTTAATATCTTTATTATTTGTTATCCAAGTTTGATGAAATTATCAGCATTTTGCTCAGTAAACTCTACGCTATGTATTAAGATATGAAAATGTTCAGCCCGGACCATCCCTTTAATCTCTTTTATCTCCCTCTTTCTTTCTTCTACCATGCACTCATGTACTTATCTCGCCTTCCCAGCATGCCCAGTGACACGTCATTTCCTCCTGCGACAATTGCTCCAGGCTTAATTTGGTCTAAGATGTATAATATAGGGTTAGGGTTGGAATAGGGTTCTAGGTTTAGGGTGGGGTATAATGTTAATGGAGCGTTGTGGCCCAGTGGATTAGTCTTCGGACTTTGAAACAGAGGGTCATGGGTTCGAATCCCAGCCATGGCGTAATTTCCTTCAGCAAGAAACTGATCCACAATGCGCTACACTCAACCCAGGTGAGGTTAATTGGTAGCGGTAGGAAGTAATTCCTTAAAAAGCTGTGTGCGCTATGAACGCCTAGCTTAGCCGGGTAATATAGGAGCGCCTTGAGCACCTAACAGGGTGGATATGTGCGCAAAATAAATATCCTGGTTGAATTTGGTCATTTGATTCAGCGTGTGGAATTTAGATTGGAGCAATTGTCGCCGGAGCAAATGTCACTTTCCCTCTTCTTCCTCTCTATACCCTTCTCCCCCTTACCTCCTCCCTTCTCTCTCTCTCTCTCTCTCGCCTTTCTATTGCTCTCTCCCACCCCCCCTTTTCTCTCACTAAATATTTAAGATGGATGCATTAATTATTCCACCCTTTATATGGCTGCTATTATTTCAAGCTTTCAACTAATACGATAGCTGGCCTCCGCATTTAAATTCATTTGTTATTGTTTACATGGATTACATCTATATCTATACCTATACCTTTGTAATTTGATCATTATGTATGTTTGATGTTATATCATTGTTATAAATTTAAATGCAGAAATACCTGCTTTAAAAAAATGTAGATAGGACATTCAGAAGAACTTGGAATGAACATGAACAACAGATCACAAACAAAGTGAATACTGTAGCTACAAGGAAAACAAGTCAAAAGTAATACATACGAGAGAATAAGTGTTTATAACATAATTTAGAAAATAAGTAAATTGTGAATGAATCAGTTAAGTTGAAAGGAAAGATTATACATCTAAAAGTTTATTACAAAGATATTGTTGCAAAAGCGTAACTTTTTGTAATTATGACAACATAAAGCTTTAAACATTGCTGACATCATTAATGTACTAGGTCTCCCATTGTGTTTCTGCAATTTGATATAACATCGGAGATGGATTGATTATTTTTCTCACCTGACTATATTGATTAATTTTGTCAGAACGACTTCAAAAATTAAGCCCTATAATTTCAAAATTAAAATTAAAATTTTCAAACGTGTTTTACATGTATAGCAATTGAAATAGAAAGAGGCCCAAAGCGTCCCTCGTCAAAGTTACCCTTTAATCATGTTAATCAGTGTAATTTGATTAATAGGACTGAGGTTAAAGCCTATCACGAAGTCCATTTTCTGTTCTGAATAGCATAAAAGAAAAATCCAGGTGACCCATCGTGTTTCATTGTCAATATCTCTCTTCATGAAATTCAAATACTAGTAACTAGGTAGATGTTTAGGGATAAAGTAGTCTCTGTTCTCTACAGAATGCTTTGGTTAAACAAAGTGGTATCCAGAAACAAGCCTTCTTCTTGTGACGGGTGTTATCTTAATCGAGGCCAGTGATTTGTTTTGTCTTTGAGAAAGAAGTAACGCTCAGGTAAGTCCTCACTTTTCGCCCGACGACGGAAACGGACTTTTATACGACGCCGGATAAGACAATAGTTGATGTCAGAAAAGACTTCCCCGTCGTGAAAAAAAAACTGTCCACACTGAAAACAAAAGCTTGTTTTTCGTAGTGTTCTACTAATTTAAATTAGTAAAGTAAACTGGTTTAGCGTGTGCTATCAGTTTTTACGATGCTTTACGAGTTTTAGATGCAAGCGGGCGTATGTGCAGACTCGTACATGTATGAATATAGTTGTAGAGCGGGTTTTACCAATTGAATTTGGAAGTTCTACGACAATGCAATAATTAGTAAAGCATCGATAACTCGTAAACGCTGTTATCAGAGCGTTTACGAATTTGTTGTACTAATTGGTTTACAAATTTTGTGGTAGCTTTACGATGTTTAGAAATATTCCCGCTGTTGAGATCACGTGACAACACTTTTTCAGCGTGCAAAATTTAATCAGCGCATAAACGCGCAGACGACTTGTAATATCGAGCAGCTGGGTTGTAAGGGAACTTGACGTTGAAAACAATGGCAAACAGGTAATATTTCAAGTTATTTTTTTGAAAATGAACACTAGATATTGTACTGATTGTATTGAGCTTCTGTTCATGTGTTTGAATGCTGTGGACAGCCGACAGTAGTGTGTGGTCGTTAAGTAAAGTCATGAATGACTGGCGGGTGCTCTGTTGCGTGCGCTGGTGCCGGTAGAATCTAACTTGGATCTACGTAACTCGAGGAGCTCCACCGCCGCCGCGACCCGCCGCGACGGCGGAGCTCCTTGAGTTAACTTGGATCTAACGTTAGGCAAACTTTACAACTAAGGTCTGTCACTCTGAGGCATGTAACGGTATATCAGTTGGTCCAACTTTTCTCAGAAACAAGAACACATTTGCTCGCGAAAAAACAACAACACGACATAGATCTAGTCTAGATCTAGATCTAGATCTAGTCACCGTAGTCTATCTAGATTCTAGTCTAGATCTAGGTCTAGATCTAGATCTAGGACTAGATTAGCCTAGGTCTAATAATATGAAACTGAAAATTGTACTTCACGTTGCCATGGTAACCAAAATTATATCAAAACTAACAAAAAAAAAGTTAATTCTTGCCTAATATTTGAGCAATTAATGTCAAATTTGGTGTGTAACGTAGGCCTAGATCTAGACTAGATCTAGATCTACCTAGAGTAGATCTAGATGAGTAGATCTAGCTAGGCCCTAGATCTAATCTAAACCACTCAAGATTCGTGCACTTAGACTAGATCTAGATCTAGACCCGTAGAGTCTAGATCTATAGGCTAGATAGTAGATCTAGATCTAGAGCTAGATCTAGTCTAGGCCTAAGCCCTTTTTGCTATATTTTCATAAATGCATCATGACTTATCAGCTGAGATTTTCAGGATTCTAGCATGTCTAGACAATTAGATCTAGGTCTAGACCTCTAGACCTCTATCTAAAATATCTGAAGATAAAAATATCCAATATTAGCATTTTTGAGGAAGAAAATGATGGATTTGTGAGATCCTCTTTTGTTTTGTCATGATTCGTACTACAGGCAAGCTATGATTCGTACAGTGTGTTAGCCCCAGAAATCTGAGCACCCTGCTCACTGCCTAGCCCCCCCCCCCTCCCAGAGTTCAGGGGAGAGTAGCCTGTACGAATCATGGAAGACTACCTGAAATCATGAGCAAATTTTAGATTCTCTTTAAAGATATCTATCAATAAATTTGTGGCATCAAACTGTTTCAGTGTCTGCATAGACATCTTGGCTTAAGATTAACAACTGAAGTTTGAAAATGACCCCTGAATCCTGATTTTTTAAGTTTTATCAAAGTATTGACGACCATGTTTCTTTAAAAGTTTTTAAGCCTTCAGGGGCTTTCAAATTTGAAATTGTCAGACTTTTTACTGTAAATTTCAACTTTTTGAAATAATTTTATGTTATTTGTGACATATTTTTATATTTTGGTGGTTTAATTTCAAAATTAGTTTAACTGTACGAATCATGGGTGGTCTACTCTATATAGATCTAGACTAGTTGTGCGAGACACCCTTATATTTGTACCCGACCAAGCGTTTCCATGGTAACCACATATTTTTGCGAAAATCTTGTCATGAACTCCTACAGTTTTTGCAATTGAAATGAAACTTGGTGTATGGGATGATATTGAGGCGTAGATGTGCAAGATGTGTTTTTTTGTGTTTCTCCGACGAAGCGTTGCCATGGTAACCAAAATTTTACCAAAACTTGTAATGGCCAAGGTCATATTACCTTATTGGCTATGTTTTATCACAGGAGTCGGTCCTGCTGGGACTCTCAATATTTTCGAGCAGGTACCTTGGACTAAAAAATGGTCTAAATTGAGGAAATAGGGCTAAAATGCCCTACACTGTGACTAATTTACATTGATTTTTAAATGACTGTGACAGGATTGAGTGCAAACTTAGATGTTTATTTTCATGTACCAAACAGGCTAATTTTGAACCCAAGCGAAAGTCGAATAACCTGGACTTGCTCCCACCACAAGTACACATTCTTGACCCCCAAAAAAAGAAAGAAAAAAAAAAAGAATTTCAGACCAACTGGCCTAGTTTTGGCCCCCCAAATGGGAAAAAATTGCTAAAAATAAGATATTTTTCCTGACAGACTGACCCGACTTCAACCAAACATTTTAAATAAAATTTGGTGTCAGTTCTCTAGGAAAAATCAGAAAAAAAAAAATCTTCATCCATGAATTGGGCTTTGGGATTATGGTTTACATGTACATACATGTACTTCTTTTCTCTTTGAGGTGGGACAGTATCTTCTTCATTTTTAAATGCTTTATTTATGTGATCATAGCAAAAAAAGTATCAAGAGAAGCAGTCAACTGACCGATCTTAAAGGCATTGGTTAACATTGTGCACAGTTTAAAAAAATCCGAGCTGCATGGTCGTAAATGCTTTCAGAATATATAATAGGGTGCAGAAATTAAGCTGTGAAATTTTTATACTTCAAAGTTATCATATAGTGCTTCAAAAAGTGAAAACTTGAAATATCACCTCCATAAACTACTGTGTTAGAATTATTATAGTAGGCGATAATAAATACAATTTTCATAGATATCTTTATAGTACATGTATGTAAATGAATTACTGTCATTATTTGTGCATTCTAGTTGTTTTTTTTATCTGAACATAATTAGACAGGTCAGGCAGCTCAGTTTTAGAATTTTTTAAATCGATCTACAACAATGTTAACCAGTGGCTTTAAATTTAAAAATTTAGTTTTGCAGATAGTGACCTTGTAAACTGGAAAGCATTTTAACTGTAACATTTTTAATTGAAATACATGTACCTTTGAAATTGTTGTGGAGTCATATTTAAATTGTTTCATTTCTGTGTATTTTAATTTTTACAGAACTCCTCTCATGCAGCAGTACTATCATTCAGCTCATCATGTGGCTCATTCCTTTGCTTATTGCATTTGTTAAGTCGTTAAAAATATGCACCCCCTAGACAATGACTAAGTACAATGCTATGAATCTTGCAATTGATATACACACATAATTGAATTCATTTTACTGTTTACTGTCTGAAGGGTTTTCATGTGTCTGCAAATAGGCTATAGTGTTTGTATTATGTTGGAAATTGTTTGATGAACATGTTGTTTACCTGCTGTGACTGTGACTTTTCGAGTCCACACTTCTTTTTATTGTTGAAACACTACCGCTATATTCACACTGGGCCTGATTTCTACATCACCTGTGGAATCGATGGATGCCATAAGACATACACTAATGTTAGATCATACCGTGTTCATGTTCGATCCAAACATAAGGAAGTTCAGAAAGATATAGATCATCCAGCTGTTGAACCAGTAGAAGATGAACTGGAACAGGGACAAGATGACCCGCAAGTAGACCCTAGGCCTGACCCATCCAAGGAAGCTAGCTCTTTTCTGCTATACCTAAGAGAAAAATATTTGGCAACTGGAAAGACATGTACCTTTGTGTCTGATGAAATTGCAGATTTGATGGAACAATGTAGACAAGATATATCAGCTAAAGTCAATGAATGCCTTCGAGAAAATGGAGTAGATTTGGATCAATTACAACAAAATGGTCTGACTGAAGCTCTTGAGAAAACTGAATATGAAAAAGCATTTACACACTTCAGTGATCAGCGTAATTTGAATAAGCATGTTAATGAGAACTTCAACCATGTGTCTCCTGTCGAATATGTTCTAGGAGAAGATGGAAAAGAGACATTTCAGTATGTACCTATACTGAAAACTATTGAAAATTTACTGGAGCATGATGATGTGTTTTCTGAAGTTTATGAAGGACATGCAGCACAAGACAATGTTTTAGGTGACTTTTGTGATGGAGATAATTTCAGACAAAGTGCATTGTTTGCAGAGGACCCAATGAGCTTGCAGATTCAATTATACTACGATGATTTCACCACAGGCAATCCGTTAAGCAACAAGGCAAAAGGGTTGAAAATTGCAGGGTTTTATTTTGTTTTGGGGAATCTTCATCCCCAATTCAGATCAAAACTGTATGTCATTCAGCTTGCCATACTTTGCAAGTCTTCTCTTGTTAAGAAATATGGCTTTGAAAGAATCTTGGAACCGTTATTAGAAGATTTAAAGATTTTAGAAACAGATGGCATAGTTGTTCACAAAGATGGTGTGGAACATGTCATGCGTGGCACACTATCATTTCTTGCAGCAGATAACCTAGGTGCCCATTCCATAGGGGGATTTATGGAAAGCTTTGCAACTGTAGATCGAGTGTGTCGCTTTTGCAACATTCGCAATGCATATTTGAAGGATCATTTTAGGATGTCAGAACAACTTAAAAACAGATCCAAAGATTCTCATTCCCAGCAAGTACACATGGTAAACAGAGATAGGAAACTATGTTCAGTCTATGGGGTAAAGAGTGATAGCTGTTTGAACAAACTTGAGCACTTCCATGTTACAAGTGGTCTTCCCCCTGACATAGGCCATGATCTCTTTGAGGGCATTGTGCCAGAGGTACTAGGAAATGCAATATCACACTTTGTTTTGGAAGGCTATTTCACCTTGGAATACCTGAATAATCAGATAAAAGAATTTCCATATGATGCCCCAGATAAAACCAACAAACCATCAGTTATGGCACCTACTCTGAATTTGTTCAAAGTAAAGCAAACTGCTCTACAAACTTGGTGTTTATTGAGGCTGCTTCCTCTAATGGTAGGGACAAAGGTTCCACAACATGACCCCTTTTGGGAGGTTGTGTTACTGCTGTTAGATGTTGTGGAGATTTCTACAAGTCCCAAGGTATCCCCAGAATTGGCAGGTTTACTGGCTGATGTTATTGAGGAGTTCTTGACGAAGTATTATGATGTAGTTCCTGAGGAGACAACAATGAAGCCAAAATTTCATTTTCTAATTCACTACCCTGAGAAAATGTTGGCTTTTGGTCCGCTGATTCATTGTTGGACAATGCGTTTTGAGGGTAAGCATAATTATTTTAAGGAGGTGTATCATTCTACCAGAAACAGGAAGAATATATGCAAAAGCTTAGCTGAAAGACATGAGTATATGCAGGCTTCAAGAAGGACCAAGACTAACTTCTTGTCACAGGAAGGAGTGGAGCATTCTGGTGGTATCATGTACCCACTCATATTATTGTCAAGAGAGGAAAGACAACAGCTACGTGAAATTGTAGGAGATAATGAGAAGGTGTACAAAGCAGAAATGGTTACTTTCAATGGCATCAGATATTTCTGTGGTTCAGCTGTACTGGTTGAAAAGCAGACTCTCAGGGATCAATTTGCCATCATTGACTCTTGCTACATAGTAGGAGGAGAGCCGTATCTGTTATGCAGACATGTAAAAGTACAATACACCCGTCACTTCCATGCTTATACTGTTGCGGAAGAGGAAAACAACTTTGGATACATTCTATGTCAACCCTCCGATCTTGTTGACCACCATCCACTGGGTATATACCATAGTGATCATTTAGATTTCATACCACTGAAATATCACATTGAGCTGTAGAGCTCTTTATGTTTGCAGGAACAGTAATTTGAATCTGCCAATTCGAGCACTTTGAAGCAGGTTGGTCTTGGTCTTGATGTTAAATGCTGTATTGCTGAGGAATTAGTCTTGGCCTTAATACAGCTAGCTTAAATTTGAATCTCATTCACCCCATCCACCAAAACTTTCTTAGGTGGCAAATATTAGATTTTCTACAACACCTAAGTAGATCTTTGTCATTTGATTGGAGGAAAATAGGTCACGTGTTATTAAACATTTGTTCCATTCCATTTTTTATTGTGTATTTTTGTTCCATTCCATGCCTCAACATTTTAAGTGTAATTAATCGATAACACATAAACCATGAGCAGACTCAGAATAATGCACACACCGGCAGAACACCGTTTGGTGTGCCGCAGGCTCCCTGAGTCTCCGGCGCACTGCTGAAGTAGGAACGCGATGCGCATAGCGTGGCTCAGTCTCCAAAGTGCACGCCTCTAGCAGAATTCTTCATATGACACAAATTAAAGATTTATAGTGGAAACCATGTTCATATGATTGGAACACATTATTTTACAGTCAAAATTTGTAATATAACCTGAAAATTTACAGTGAATTTCTTGAGTTTGCTCAATTTTCATAATACAGATTTTGAATCCATCGTCGAGACATTTCACTGAATTCATGTGAGGCGGTGTTGGGCTATTGATATCATTATCGGTATCGCTCCTCTGAGCTGAACGGCTGGTTTTAAATTTTTGAGTCCACCAACACCAACATGAAATCACCCATTGTTAGTACATTTGTCAATTTTTATATATCAAATGACAAGGATCTACTTCGATGTATAAAACAAATAATGGATGTTTTTCATCTGTGCAATGGAAAGGATATCTTAATTCGGTGAAAAATTAAATGTTCCATTCAATCTTTCATCTCATGAAAGTATTCTTGCCGTTCCACTCATAAACATTCATTGTTAGTTTATTGGTGTACTTGTAGGCTTGGACATCTGGAATTTTGTAATTTTATCAGCATACTACATACATGTACAGTACTTCATGAACTTCACATATTCAAAGTGGCTATTTATACCTCAGTGCAGGTGCATGTATTTACCCTTTAGACAGTTGATTTGCAGTATTGTGTATGAACTTTTAATTATCTTGCAAGATGAGCTTAGCCAATTTGTTGTGTTTTTTATATAATGTTTCAGGCACAAATTCCTGTTCCTTTATAACGAACGCTGCAAAAAGGTTGAGCTAGAAAATGACAACCCAAATGGAGTAAGCATGGAAGAGCTCATGGAAAAGGCAAGCAACTTGTTCGGTATTGATCAGACAAATATCTTGCTCCAAAAATGGGACTCTGGTTATGAATGTTTTATCGACATCGATGGTAACGAGCCTGCTGATGAAACTATATCTGGGGGTATCAAGATTAAAGTTCAATCCATAGTGCACTTCATGCCAGTGCACATAGACATGGTGCAACCCATTGCTGCTGCACAACCAGTCGTGTCTGAGAAACCTGAAGATACTAGCACTGAAGATGAACCTGATGCTGGTGGCAGATCTAGAGATGTTGAAATGGAGGTGGAGGAAAAGGATCAAGGAGAAGCACAGATTTATTCTCATGAAAGGTCCAGGTTGAGGTAAGCCAAACCAGAGATAAAACTATTTTATACATTGAAAAAGTAATATACAACTGAGCTGCTGAGTGCTGATGAAAATTTCCATTTAAAATAATAAAAATGAAAATTCCCAAAATTCCTAAAATTCTCAGCCTATTGAATTCCTGAAACTTTCCATGGAAAGTTTCCAAAATTCCCAGAAAGTTTCTAACCCTTTGCAACCCTATTACAGCTTCATGCATATGTTGATGTTGCGTTTTTGTACACCATTTTTAAAAAGTCGGTTAGATTTTTCCTGCTATTTCTGTTCTCTTCTTCTTACGCAGAATTTTACAGCTAGGTGTTCAACATCAAAATTAACATCAACCTCAGAAACAGTGGAGTCATGAAGTCCTACATGTATTTCCTCGCTCTGTAAAGACTTAAAGAGACAAATAACATAATATATGTAACATTAAAGCTTGTTTCAGGGCATAGGGCCCAGGGTGGAGTTTTGTGAAGAACCATTCTACATGTGTACTTTCTACACTTGTAGCTGAGAAGCGCTGAACCAAAATGAGTGGTAGTAGTAGCTTTTGCAGTCAAATGTTTATAGATTAAATGCATATACATGTACATAGCCTAGTGAGTGAGTGATGGATAGCTAATCTAGCTGGTATGTTATTGTTTGATTATAGGCCAGTTTCATGTTGGATAGTAAATTGGAAGTTGCCAGATCTACCTCCAGCAATTCACAAGAAGCTACTGTCACTGCCACTTGGAAATGACTTGAGGGTCTCGGAGAGGTCAACGATATTTGACATAATATTCAAGTCTGTGATGCAGCATAAGAAGTAAGTACATGTGTGAAGGTACATGTAGTGGTGTACATGTATGCTATCGACAAGTTTTCAAGTAGTGTAGTTATAATTCAGTATGCGACTCTTAATGTATAAAGTTATTACTAAAAACAGTGCTGTCATTCCATTGGGCGACGTGTTATTTTGGGTGGTCAAACGTTACAATTTGTTGATGCATATTTAGTATGTGACGCTTGCTATTCTACCCACCAGTTTCAGGTTAACTGGTTTTTAATAGGTCATTATACTAAATGTCATAGGGCAGAGGCCTGATGCACCTGTTCAGAATTTGGACATGCCCTAGCTTTTGCATTGTGATCACTGGTGTGAGCCACGGTTAGCATAAACCTTTTGACATAGCAACAGTGGTACTGGTAATTAAAGAGATAATTTTGTAGTGGGTGAGAGGGCGCCTTGGATATTTAACTAGTTTGTCACGTGGAACGGAATCCAGTATATAATATGATCTTAGATTATTAATTTTGAATATATTCATCTTTTATTTGAGCAAATTTGATCCAGAAATATCTAAAATATCAGAAAAACTATTGGCATGCCAAACTATTTTAGGCGCGGGTTGCGTCAATTTACCACGTGCTCCACTAGCACACGTAAATACAAGGCAAATTCCTATCCCCGCATGTGCACAGCGGAAGCGCTGTGTGTCCCACGCCGGACGCACGGGCATTGAAATTCGGAGACTGACCGCTGGGTTTACCGTTATATTGCGTTCCTCTCAGACAGTTTACACTAAAATTCACCAGAAATCATTGAAGGAATATCACACAATGTTACATACATATCTTTTTATGCATGAAGAGCAATATTAGACTTCTTTCATTCCAATTTCTTTGCCTTTATCACTACAGTGTGTACCCAAAGCCTGCTGAATATACCTTACTTATTGACCAATTGTTCAAGCGATATCCGAGACTGGACTGCAGCTTGAAAGATGTCAATTGTGGAAGTCGCAAGGTAGGTTTATAAAGCAACTTTTATTTTGGTACATATCTAATTCATTTTTGGTAGTGATACCAAAATACATTAGTACATGTGCATTGGACAAAAATATAAACCATACACCGTCTTTTGGGGGTCATTGTGTGAATTTGTGATTTTTTTTTCAGACCAAGGAGCTCTTTTCTGAAGGAGTGTAGCTCTCTAGAAAAACTACAAAGGTTCAAAAACAATAACTGAGGAATTCACACAATCGCCAAAGAATAGATGACCAGCAAAGTTCTTATTGTCATTAATAACTGCTGTTCAGAGTTGTTTCTTTTTAAATTTCAAACAGTACAATCAGGGATTGCCATTTAAGAAGAAGAGAAATTGCTCTTCTTAAAACTCTTCTGAAAAGATCTGAGAAGAGCTATATATTGCTCGTCTGATTTGTAAATAAAGCTATGTTTTTAACCTAGAATACTCTTCTAGTGTTCTTCATAAACTTATGCAAAGTTCAAATGGCAATCCCTATAAAATGCATTTTAGGTGTAATTGTATGAGGAAATATATCGTCAGTTAGGTGCAAGAGTGTCGTAAGTGCATTTTTGTAATTTTGTAGGAGAGGTCATTTTAACAAAAAAAAATTTGCCCCGAACCCGACTTCCTAACGACCTAACCCCCTGAAGACCTAATGGTGCGTCCCTTACATTACATCATAATGGATGGGTACAACATTATATCCAATAGTTCAACCAAATAGTGTTCCATTCTCTAAACCAGGGCGATTTCTGTTTGCCTTTTTGTCATTGCAGGTGATGTACAGGAAGAAGCTCACGTATTACTTCCAAAACAAAAGAGATGTCCTAAGGAAAGACGAGCTGACAACTGTAAACTTTGCATGGCGGAAGAAGAGACAATCAACCAAGCCGGTATGCAAAGCAACTGCATCATCAGCTGCACCAGCAGTATGGGGCGTACAAAATTACCTACCGTCAATGCCGGACACGGAAGATGATGACAGCATCAAAAAGCACATCAAGATAATGCAGGATGAGTTCAAAAAGAAGTATCCTGACATCAAAAGAGTTGCAACAGGCATGGATATGACATTAAGTGCTCGGAGAAACACTATTGTAAAAGAGAATGCAACAATTCAAGACATAAAGGATACTTATCCATGGCTATTCCAAGAATCGCAGGTGGGCACCAGTTAATGCTAGAAATTTGAAAGTGCATTTAAGAAGACAATAGTAGCTGCATAACATTTTCTTTTTTGAGGCAATTGTTTGAAGTGAGGGGTGATTTCTTTTGGGTGCAGAATATCTCAATCAAAATACCAAGGGCCAAAATTAGCATTGACAATTTTACATAATGACCCAAAAATGGATTGTTCCATTATTTTGTTTCATTTCTGCATTAAAAATTTTAAAAGAAACAAATTGAGTTTTATTCTGGAGTCTTCTACAGTAACTTCTCAAAAATATGCTCTTTAAGGATGGGATAAAGATATTGCTGTTAGACCCTGTAGTGTGCCGATTTATGATCTTGCACAACACAGGCGATAACATTAGATATTCCACAGAAAATTAAACATCCATAAATGAGTAAAGTTTCCTTTTTTTTATTGATTGTTTTCTTGTATGTTTTTCTTAGCTGATGGCTGAAATGGACCGGCTGATTGGCAGCTCGGAGGATAAGGGGTTCAAGGGCAAAATGACCCTTGGGTTCAAAAAATTCGGGATGGCCATTGTTAAGTACGGGAAACGATTGAAAGCAAAATCCACACCACAGTGTTTCAAGATACTAGCTGAGAGGATTCCTATCACTAGGGATGACAAGGAATATCAAGGTATGTGAATTATAATGTAACTCATTCATTAGAGTATTTTCGCTATAGGTTCTTAATGATGTGTACCTGTAGAAGTTGTGTTGACACCATCAGTCGTTGCATTCTTTTGTCAGCCTCCATTGTTACACATTTGCTACTTGTAGAGCCACTTCCAGACGTTCTCTTTATCTTTCTTCATTGCATTATCAATCATCTGTAAAGTCGGGTGCTGTACAAATTTGACATACGGCCTAATGTGATGTGGCTATCTGTTGTATAGTTTAAATTGATCTACATCCTGCATTGTTTTTGTTTGATTCAGCCTACGACGCCATGTGATGTAGCACCCGACTTTACAGATGATTGATAATTTTTGTCATGCACGCCAACCAGTGTGAATTTCACATATTTTGTAAATGCTCTTGTAAATATCTGTTCAATTTTTTGACATTGTCATGTTTATAAATTGATAAAATTCAACTATGATATTCAAAGTTTCTTTGTACAATGGATATGAAGTGGAAAATGGGAAAATGTATACTAGCTCGACTTTTCCCCTTCCACTTTATTGCATGTAATGGATAAATTGGAGTGCTTTGCCATAAACATGAAGTTTCCCTTCTTTTGCAGATGCTGTAACAAGAGCGGCCATAATCATGATACCAACCATGTTCAGGGAGAAGATTGGCAACATCTTCAAGGAGTCTAAGGAGAACGAAGAGTCTGTAAGTAAACCTGTAGGCTGTAGGGATACACCCCCTCAGACATCTCCTAATCCTATTAAGTACAACATCAAGCTGGCTTACATGTAGCTCTGCTTTTTGTTGTATAATGTAAATATCATCACAGTATCTTTTAAAGTTTTTCCTGTTTTTTTGCACTAAGACTGTTGAATTTGTTTTCTTATTGTATATGGGGTCATTAACTCCAGACTTAAGATTGGCTAAGTATTACTAAATTCATGTAATTAAAGGGATTTTCATGAAAGTTTACAACTTGATCTTTGGATTGAGGTACACAAGTGCATGACCATAGGTCAGTGCTCGGTCCACAAAGCCAATAGCAAATGACACTAGCCAACATGATGTATTTTTTGTACAGTAATAAAATAATATTTGTATCTTTACCTGGTCTGGTCTTGTATTGTGAGATGAAATAGAAAACAGATTAATCATTATTTTTGCATGGAACAAAATATAGCTGGATGTATTTTTTGAATGCGTACTGAAATTCATGGGCGTCAGCCGTGGGGGACTTGACCTTGACAACAAAGCTTGACAACTGTGAATTTGCCTGTGATTGGTCGGCTCAGTGGGTATTTATCTTTGAGAATACGCTCACGTCAGGACCACTGCGTGGATGCTGCTTTTACATGTTCAATAAATACAAACTCCTTGTTCCACTTCAAACAATGCTATCGCCTTTTTTCTATTGGTTGGTAGATAACCAATACCTTCTTCCTCTGAATCAAATATCTTTTTCCTCCAAATCAAATTCAAATCTCATTAACATTTCTTTGCAGGATGAAATGCCTTCCCCTGTCATCAAGTACAGTGGCCAGCTGACAGAAGCAGCAGAGTTCCAGATAGCTGTGGATGGAGTGGTTGTTGCAACAAGTGAAGACATCATCAGCTCCTTCAGCTGCTACATGGCAGCTATTTATACCTTCAACATGCACAACCCCCGATGTTTGGCCAAGACGGCTCTCTTCGTTGAAAGAGTCATCCTAGACCTTGAAGACAATCAGTCCATCCAACCTTTGCAAAATGTGGTCTCAAAGTTAGTAAATCTTCTTGAATAACTGACTTATAACTCAAGCATCACTCAATGTCTTGTCGCTGCATATTAGGACTATAGTGAGTGAAATTGAATTTGAATTTGAATTTTGTTAACTGGATGGATCAGGTTTAATACTTCTTTACTCCCAATAAGTGAAGACATCATCTGCTCCTTCAGCTGCTACATGGCAGCTACTTATACCTTCAACATGCACAATCCCTGATGTTTGGCCAAGATGGCTCTCTTCGTTGAAAGAGTCATCCTAGACTTTGAAGACAATCAGTACATCCAACCTTTGCAAAATGTGGTCTCAAAGTTAGTAAATCTTCTTGAATAACTGTCTTGTAACTCAAGCATCACTCAATGTCTTGTTGCTGCATATTAGGACTATAGTGAGTGAAATTGAATTTGAATTTTGTTAACTGGATGGATCAGGTTTGATACTTCTTTACTCCCAATAAGTGAAGACATCATCTGCTCCTTCAGCTGCTACAAGGCAGCTACTTATACCTTCAACATGCACAATCCCTGATGTTTGGCCAAGATGGCTCTCTTCGTTGAAAGAGTCATCCTAGACCTTGAAGACAATCAGTCCATCCAACATTTGCAAAAGTGGTGTCAAAGTTAGTAAATCTTCTTGAATAACTGTCTTGTAACTCGAGCATACTCACTGTCTTGTCATGCTGCATGTTAAGACTATAGTGAGTGAAATTGAATTGGAATTTTGTTAACTGGATGGATCTGGTTTGAGGCTTCTTTAATCCAAGTGGAGTTGAAAGTAGATTGTTGAATGAAAAGTAAAACTCTCTAATTTTGTTGTAGCAGTATTAAGTGTTAAATGTTTGAACTCTGCAGTATTACAAAGTACCCTGACTCTCATTTAACCTTATTGTGTAATGCATGGGAAACTGTACATTTTAGAAAAGGAAACAAGTTATGGAATACATATCTGACCTCAAATTTGACCAAGAATGCCAATTTTTAGTGAAAATTATGAAAGAAGTCACTTTAAAAAAAAATCTTTTTTATTCTTAAATTTATAAAAATCAGTCAAATTTAGTGAAAATCATCTCAAGAGAAAGTTCTAATATCTACCACTTTCAAATTTGTATACCACTTTCAATTTTGTATATTAAAATGTAGTTTTGGCATTAACCAAAAAGTGCCAAAAGTATCACCTTTTATTTTTGGCTCTTTTTGAGGAAAAGTTTCAAGAATATCATTTTACGTAAAACTTTCAAATTGATCTCTTCAGGTAATTTTGACCAAATCTGGTGATTATAATCAATTTTTAAAAATATTTTTTAAAAAGTTTTCTTGAAATATTTTGAGCCAAAGCAGTAATATTTTTATAATTCCCTTTCAATTCTGCTGTTTTAGTCAAATTTGAGGTAAAAAATAACTACATGTCCCATTTCAACTTGTTGGATTTGATGTGATCCGTCTTGTTTAGCAAAATTTGAGATTTTGGAAAAAAATGTTGGCTTCATTTTTGATGTTTGAATTTGAACAATTAAGAAATATATTGACACTGATTTACAGGTTGATTATCAAATTTTCAAAGCACTTTCTATAGAAATGCACTTCAGGTTGCTAAATGTGATAGTTGAATGAAAACTTTGTGTAATTTTGTTGTAGCAATATTAAGGGGTACCAATGTTTGAACTCTATACCCTGACTCTCATTTGACCTTGTTTAATGCATGGGAAACTATACATTTTAGAAAATGAAACAAGTCATGGAATGCATTTCTGACCTCAAATTTGACCAAGAGTGTCAATTTTTAGTTAAAATTATGAAAGAAGTCACTTTTAAAAGAAAAGTGTTTTTTATTCTTAAATTCATAAAAAAATCAGTCAAATTTAGTGAAAATCATCTCAAGAGAAAGTTTTAATATCCTCCACTTTTCAAAACTGATCCTAGAACTATCTCTTTGGATGATTATAATTTTTTTTTTTTTTTTTTTTTTAGCTTTTCTAAAATATTTTGAGCCAAAACAGTAGTTTTTTTTCATGATTTCCTTTCTATTCTGCTTTTTTGGTTAAATTTGAGGTCAAAAATAATTACATGTCCCATTTCAGCTTGTTGGATTTGATGTGATCAGTCATGTTAATCAAAATTTGAGATTTTTAAAGAAATGTTAGCTTCGTTTTTGATGTTTAAATTTGAACTTGAAACTTGTTTGAAAAATTAAGAAATACATTGACACTGAAATACAGGTTGATTATGAAATTTTCATATATGGGTGACAGGTACAATTTCAAGAATTACAAGAAATGCACTTCAGGTTGCTCATTGTGAAACCATAATAACTTTCTCAATTTAATTCTCAATCGCTAACATGGATTTTTTATTTTATGGGATTTTTTGCCATTGACTTGCAATGTTATTAAACAGTTTGATGTGATCAGTCATGTTAATCAAAATTTGAGATTTTTAAAGAAATGTTGGCTTCGTTTTTGATGTTTAAATTTGAACAATTAAGAAAAATATTAACACTGATTTACAGGTTGATTATCAAATTTTTAAAGCACTTTCTATAAAAATGCACTTCAGGTAGCTAAATGTGATAGTTGAATGAAAACTTTGTGTAATTTTGTTGTAGCATATTAAGGGGGTACCAATGTTTGAACTCTATACCCTGACTCTCCTTTGACCTTGTTTAATGTATGGGAAACTATACATTTTAGAAAATGAAACAAGTCATGGAATGCATTTCTGATCTCAAATTTGACCAAGAGTGTCAATTTTTAGTTAAAATTATGAAAGAAGTCACTTTAAAAAGAAAAATGTTTTTTATTCTTAAATTCATAAAAATCAGTCAAATTTAGTGAAAATCATCTCAAGAGAAAGTTTTAATATCCTCTACTTTTCAAAACTGATCCAGAACTATCCCTTTGGGTGATTATAATAATTTTTTTTTTTTTTTTTTTTTTTTAGCTTTTCTAAAATATTTTGAGCCAAAACAGTAGTTTTTTTTTTCATGATTTCCTTTCCATTCTGCTTTTTTGGTTAAATTTGAGGTCAAAAATAATTACATGTTCCATTTCAGCTTGTTGGATTTGATGTTGTCAGTCATGTTAATCAAAATTTGAGATTTTTAAAGAAATGTTGGCTTCATTTTTGATGTTTAAATTTGAACTTGAAACTTGTTTGAAAAATTAAGAAATACATTGACACTGAAATACAGGTTGATTATGAAATTTTCATATATGGGTGACAGATACAATTTCAAGAATTACAAGAAATGCACTTCAGGTTGCTCATTGTGAAACCATAATAACTTTCTCAATTTAATTCTCAATCGCTAACATGGATTTTTTATTTTATGTTTTTTTGTCATTGACTTGCAATGTTATTAAACAGTTTATGAATGAGCAATTATTTAACTTTCTCAATTTAATTCTCAATCGCTAACATGGAATTGTTATTTTATGTATTTTTGTCATTGACTTCCAATGTTATTAAACAGTTTATGAATGAACAATTATTTCACTTGTTTCTTATTTTCAGTTTCGTGTATCTTATCATACCACACATCGTACAGCATATTTGTATGACTAATTTGTTCAGCAAGCCAAACGAGTTTTAAACTTAGTTGAGCCTGCCGAACTAACCAAGATTAGTAGAAAGAGACATCGTTTTTACGATCCTATAGCGCTAGTAGGGCAGGTTTAAAATTGGTAAAGCCCCTGCCGTACGAATAGTTTCATTGGTAAAGCAAATTAGTTCGGCATGTCCAACCAATTTATTGCATCGCTAAGCATGCCTTACAAACTACTAATTAGTAGAACTAGACATTGTTTTTACGAACTTTTGCTTAGTAGAACTTACGAAATAATGTTTTCAGTGCAGCGACGCAATTTGTACGACATGTGAAAATTTTGAATTTCGCAACCTCAACAGGGGACTTTAGATCTGCGGTTCGTGTGCAAAATTCTAGTTGCTACTTTTTGTAACAATGTCAATTCCGATTTGGGACGAGTTTTCAGAGCCACATGATAGTCGTCGTAGAGCTCGAGAGCGCGTTTATAATTATTATGGAAGCAACAATCAATCAGCCCGCCTCCAGATAGATTTTTACATTGTCATGATTATTGCATTTTTCGCATTATAACAAGATTTTCATCAAAATGAAAGTCTATAATGGATTCAGGTTTTGAAAATAAATAGAATCTGATTATTATCACCACCTCTGTATAATTTCCTAACAATGTAAGAATAATTTGCAATCTAATCTCCAATTTCGAGGGAAAGTAAAACATAACGCCCACGGGGCATCATCCTTCACATTGTGTGCGAGATGGCTTGCCGTTTGTGCAGGAGAAAAAAAAATCCGGATCGATCTCAGACAAAATTTGCTGTGCAGATATCAACGCATGCGAAATGGATTAGCTATATCATGGACCTATTACGAGTCCATGGCTATATAGAGAGGTGAATATGACCATGGACCTATTATGGACGTAATAGGTCCATGATATGACCAACGGACTGCAGTGATCCATCAATAGCTCACGTGAGATGCAATATTTTTCATTTATTTTTCATTTATTTTTCCATTTCCAACAATCATTACATTTACAATAAGTTTTGTTACATACACCTTGATATAATTATAATCAATAAAAAAAAAAAATTAGTATGTATCAAGATAACAGGTCGGAAACGGAGGAAGCTGCTAAAAACCGAAGCTTGTAGGATGCAGCCTCCTATAACATATTTCGAATGAACAATGTAAACAAAACACAAATACAACATGGTAGAAATTTGAACTTAAATCTATCTGAATGAATAGTTTAAAACAAAAGAAAGAAAGAAATAGAAAATAAGAGAAAAAAGCAAGATCAATGGTCTCCAGATTCTTGCCCCGACACTCACAGCGAATATTACGGATCAACAGGAAAACGAAAAATATCATATTTCACAGTTCGTAGTGCTGAGTATTGTTACGATACTGCAACAAATAACAATCAAGATGTAATTTAAATTTCCCTTTTTTTATTACAGGAAATAATTATACATAAATAAAACAAATAATGATCTTACATAATTCTCTTGAAGTGTCTGATGTACAATCCAGGGTTATAGTTCACTGTTATAGTCCAATATATATATATTCCAGGTAGGCTGGGAAGATTCCTTATTGATGATGGCGATGATGAAACTGATGTTGAAGTCCGATGAATAATAAAAGTCACTGTAACGAGTTGAAATGTCCGTGAAGACGATGTTGATGATGATTAACAGTTAATTTCAGCAATCCATGGGTTGAAACGTGTTCATTGAACAGGTTGATGTTGTTGATGAGAACTGATAATTTCTCTCTCAAAATAACTGCAAACAGTTCATTGATGGTGGGCATAAACTGCTCTGATCTGATCTGGTGAAGTGATCTCATATGATGTGATGTGATCTCCTGCTCTCATATGATGTGATGATCATCTTGAAAAATCTGCAGCTTTATACTAATTACAAGTGTTCTAGATCATTCTCAAATTTCAACTAATCTACAAGCTTCTAGAATTCACTCTCCTGGAAGCTTCTTTATTTCTAAAACATTCTTGAATGACCTCATTGAAATCAAGAGTGTCAATAACATAGCTAAGCCTATTGTTCCTAATCTCTATTCAGAAATAACAATACAACTCCTTGGCCTTTTAAATAGGCAAGGCCTGCATAATAAAAAGACATTCCAGAATGTTCTTTACAATTCTTGGCTATCCTTAAAGGGAAATAACTAATAGATGAATGTAATTGCTTTTAAAATTCTTTTACAATTATTCATATATATAACACCTCCCCCACCGGGGAAAAGAAAGCTTTACCGTAGTAAAGGTTTCTTTAAGATTACTTTTTTTCTTTTAACTGTTTAAAGTCATCTTGATAAATCATTTACAGTTATCGTGTACAAAGATATAGTACTTAACGAACATGTTAAAATAAATGAACATCAAAGATGTTTTCTTCAAATGACACACTTGGTCAAAATCATGAATAATTTCACTTTTTATACTCTTGATAGAGCATCAGCAATTACATTATTCTTTCCCTTTATGTGTACAATTTTCAAAGGGAATGGTTGGAGCATTAGGCTCCATCTATACAGTCTTTGATTCTTTGTTTTGAATTTCTCCAAAAACACAAGAGGATTGTGATCTGTATAGACTGTAATCTCTCCATTGGTTAGATACACCTCAAACTGCTGAAGGGCTAGTACGAGACTTAGGGCCTCTTTTTCAATAGTTGAGTACTTCTTCTGAAATCGATTGAGTTTCTTAGAGAAGTAGCACACTGGTTTTTCGATGCCTTCTTCGTCTTCTTGGAGCAGTACTGCTCCTACTCCAACATCACAAGCATCAATAGCTACTTTGAATGGCTTTGTGAAGTTTGGAGCTGCCAAACAGGCTCATTCACCAAAATGGCCTTTAATTTCTCAAACGATCTTTGACATTCGTCAGACCAAACATACTTCACTTTTGCCTTCAGCAGGTTTGTCAGAGGACTAACCACAGTACTGTAATTTGGAACAAATTTCCTGTAGAAGCCACTCATACCTAAGAATCTGAGCAATTCTTTTTTAGTTGTGGGAATTGGGAAGTCTAAGATAGCTTGTATCTTGGCTTCTCTTGGTAGCACTTGCCCTTGACCAACCACATGACCAAGATATGTGACCTTTGCCTTGGCAAATTCACTCTTCATCAGATTCACTACTAGATTGGCTTTGTCCAGCCTGTCAAACAGTGCTCGCAAATGATTCAGATGATCATTCCAAGTATCACTGTATACTAGGATGTCGTCTATGTATACGACACAATTGTCAAGTCCGGCAATCACTTGATTTGTCAACCTTTGGAAGGTTGCTGGTGCATTTTTCATTCCAAAAGGCATGACTTTGCATTGAAACAAGCCTTCAGGTGTAACAAAGGCTGATATCTCTTTGGCTCGGTCAGTCAGTGGCACTTGCCAATATCCTTTAAGCAAGTCTATCTTTGTGATATAGGCAGAATTTCCAACCCTATCAATACAATCTTCTAACCTAGGAATTGGATACGAGTCAGTCTTAGTAACTGCATTTACCTTTCGGTAATCAATGCAAAATCTCTGAGAACCGTCTGGCTTTAAAACCATTACAATGGGAGAACTCCAACTACTCTGACTCGGTTCGATTATGTCATTTTCTAACTGTATTTCCTTATTCACCATTTCCAACTTGCTTGGATTGAGCCTATAAGGATTCTGTTTGATAGGTCTTACATCACCTACGTCTACATCATGTACAGTTAAAGGTGTACGACCTGGTTTGTCTTTACATACATTCTCATATTCTCTTAACAGGCCAGATATATCATTTCTTTGATCTTCAGGCAGGTGTTTTAATGCCTCATCCATGTTTCCTAACATCTCTGAGTTAGATAACTTTATACCACATGGTTCGTTCTTAGATACATCCGCATAAGACAACTCATTATCTGTCTTTCCATAGCATTTTTCTTCATGTATATCTACATGCTTTTCTTCTTCTTTGACCTGTGTTGTACCTATTGGCTGACTAGCCTCTCGCTCAAAGTATTCTTTTAACATGTTTACATGACAAACTCTTTGAGACTTTCTTCGATCAGGGGTACTGATCACATAGTTGACATCATTCAATTTCTTTTTGACTATGTAGGGACCACTAAACCTAGCTTTCAAGGGCTCACCTTGCAAAGGCAACAACACTAATACTTTGTCTCCAGGCTTGAAACTTCGCTCTTTTGCATTTTTGTCAGCTTGAGCTTTCATTTTTTCCCTGCGACTCTTTCAAGTGTTCCTTAGCCACATCACAAGCTTTTGAGAGCCTTTCTCTAAACTTTGACACATAGTCTAGAAGGTTTACATCATCATTCTGAACCATAAACCTCTCTTTGATAAGCTTTAGGGGACCCCTAACCTCATGACCATAGACCAATTCAAATGGACTGAAACCTGTGGACTCATTCGGGGAATCCCTAGTTGCAAACAGTAGGAATGAGATCCCTTTATCCCAGTCATCGGGATAGTCTTCACAATAAGCCCTAATCATGGTCTTCAAAGTCTGATGATAGCGTTCTAACGCTCCTTGGGACTGTGGGTGATAAGCAGAGGACTTGATCTGCTTTATTCCCAACTCCTTCATAACTTGCTGAAATATTCCTGACATGAAATTTGACCCTTGATCAGATTGAATTTCCTTGGGCAGACCATACCTAGTGAAAAACTGCACTAACGCCTGCACCACTGTCTTTGCAGTGATACTCCTCAAAGGTATCGCCTCTGGAAACCGTGTAGACAAGTCCATAATCGTCAGGAGAAATCTGTGACCCGACCTCGTTCTGGGTAAGGGTCCGACACAATCAACAAGAACCCTAGTAAAAGGTTCATCAAATGCAGGAATGGGTATCAATGGAGCAGGCTTGATAGAAGGCTGTGCCTTACCAATAATCTGACATGTGTGACATGTCTTACAGAAATGCACAACATCTTTGTGCATCTTAGGCCAATAGAAATGCCTCATAATTCTATCTTCTGTCTTCCGAATACCGACATGACCTGCCATAGGTAACTCATGAGCCATTTTCAGAATATCTGTGCGGTAACAAGGAGGAACTACAACCTGGTGAATTATACACCAATCTTCATCAGCTGGTCTCCGGGGAGGTCTCCATTTCCTCATCAAAATGTCATCTTTGACATAAAAGCACTCAGGAACCTTATCAGCCTCAGCCTCAGAACATGCTTTCTGTGACAAGCTTTTTAATTCTGGGTCTGCCTGTTGTGCCTGTACTAGGGAGGATTTACTAAACAAACTATCATTGTTAGCAACAGAGCCTTCAACACTATCCCCATTCAAATCCTTGAAAAAGGTTTCAGCTAACCAGACATCAGTACTCTCCTCTACATCTGTTAGCAGATTCCGCATCATCCTTTTCAGCTCTACGAGTCTGAGATCTAGTAACAACACAATCCGGGAAAATCCCTGGAAAATCTTCCTGCAACAATTCAGTTTCAGCTACCTCAACGGGCTTTTCCAAAACCACTGGAGATGCAACAACTTTATCTCCAGCCAAGTCGTTACCTAACAAGAAATCAACACCTTTCATGGGTAATTCTGGAACGACACCAACAGTCACAGGACCACTAACTAGGTCACACTTTAAGTCGACCTTATGCAAAGGAACCGACATGAAATTTGGGCCAATACCTTGAACTAAGACGTTGGCATTCTCTGAACTCTCCGGAGGAAGAGCCGAATCCTCTGGCACCATCAGGGACTGTGCAGCCCCTGTATCCCTAAGGATCACCACTGACCTACCAGCAGCACCAGTCGAACAAGGGGATACTTCACCATCATGCAAAAAACTTCTAAAAGTTTCATCAACCTGCTTGACTTTATCAGCAAATACCAGAGAAACACTCTCAACATCTCGATTGGGCTCTGATGGAACAAACTCCATCGAGGGAACACTTGTTTGCTTGACAAAACCCATGTCTTTCTTAGTTTTGGTTGGCATTCCAACCAATTTCCAACATGATTCTTTCAAATGTCCCGATTTATGACAATGAGTACAAATTTTGGAACTACGACTCTCAGACCTTTTGGTTGATTCTGTGCCCGCACTAGCCTGATTCTTGTTAGTGTCTTTATCCTTGCTTGCATATTTTCCCTCACTAGGTTTATTGTGGGATTCAAATGACCCTTTACCTTTCTTTTTCCAATAATTCTTGAAAGGAGGCCTATCTCCACTACCTTTATGTGTGACCTCAAATTCATCAGCTACTATGGCTGCTTTACTGACTTCAGTAACTCTATGGTCATCTAAGTGAGATTTAATGCCAAAAGGAAGACTCTTTTTGAATTCTTCTAGGAGGACAACTTCCCTAAGGTGAACAAAATCTTTGTCAACTTTCAGTGATCTGTACCACTTATCGAACATCATTTCTTGTTCCCTAGCAAATTCAACATACGTCTGGCCTGTTTGTCTTTGCATGTTCCTAAATTTATGTCTGTACGCTTCTGGTACTAACTCATATGCATTGAGAATTGTTTCTTTTACTGTAGCATAGTCACATGATTGCATTTCAGAGAGCGAAGAATAGACTTTTGCAGCCTTTCCAACAAAAACACTTTGAAGGAGAAGAGTCCAGTATTCCTCGGGCCAATTCAGTCTCTTGGCCACTTTTTCAAATGACACAAAATATGTATCAACTCCCTCTTCATCAAATTTTGGCACAAGGCGAATATTTTTCGCCACATCAAAGCCTTGGGGAGGTTTATCTTTAACAGAGTTAGTATTTGCATGAGCTAACTCCATTTCTTTCAATTTTAACTGGTACTCCAATCTCATTTTCTCCATTTCAATGTTTTCTCTGATTCTTTCCTTTTCAAGGTTTTGTTTGATTCTCTCTTTTTCCAATTCAATGTTTGCCAGTTGGATCTGAGCATCCTCTGACATTTTGATAGAAGTTTCAGACTTCTCTGTAAGCTTCATGTGACTAGCTAACAAGTCAATTATCTCTGCCTTCTTTAAACCTGGGGCTAGAGATACACCCAAATGATCACAAACTGTTATCAAATCATCTTTCTTCAGTGACTTCAAATGATCATATGACAATTCTGTCTTTGCAAGAAATTCTTCAACATCAAATGTAGCCATAGTGAATATACACAAATACAAGCAAGTAATAACACAGTACAGTATATTCTAGAACTTTCCAAAATGTTTCCAATTCAAATTGGCTTTTGTTTCAAATTGACTTTCGTCTCAAATCGGTTTTTACAAATTTGGTTTTCGATTCAAATTGCCTTGGCTTGTACAAATTTGGTTTTTGTTTCAAATTGCCTTGGCTTGTACAAATTTGGTTTTCGTTTCCCGGACAAGCCCCCAAAATTATTTGTTACGATACTGCAACAAATAACAATCAAGATGTAATTTAAATTTCCCTTTTTTTTTATTACAGGAAATAATTATACATAAATAAAACAAATAATGATCTTACATAATTCTCTTGAAGTGTCTGATGTACAATCCAGGGTTATAGTTCACTGTTATAGTCCAATATATATATATTCCAGGTAGGCTGGGAAGATTCCTTATTGATGATGGCGATGATGAAACTGATGTTGAAGTCCGATGAATAATAAAAGTCACTGTAACGAGTTGAAATGTCCGTGAAGACGATGTTGATGATGATTAACAGTTAATTTCAGCAATCCATGGGTTGAAACGTGTTCATTGAACAGGTTGATGTTGTTGATGAGAACTGATAATTTCTCTCTCAAAATAACTGCAAACAGTTCATTGATGGTGGGCATAAACTGCTCTGATCTGATCTGGTGAAGTGATCTCATATGATGTGATGTGATCTCCTGCTCTCATATGATGTGATGATCATCTTGAAAAATCTGCAGCTTTATACTAATTACAAGTGTTCTAGATCATTCTCAAATTTCAACTAATCTACAAGCTTCTAGAATTCACTCTTCTGGAAGCTTCTTTATTTCTAAAACATTCTTGAATGACCTCATTGAAATCAAGAGTGTCAATAACATAGCTAAGCCTATTGTTCCTAATCTCTATTCAGAAATAACAATACAACTCCTTGGCCTTTTAAATAGGCAAGGCCTGCATAATAAAAAGACATTCCAGAATGTTCTTTACAATTCTTGGCTATCCTTAAAGGGAAATAACTAATAGATGAATGTAATTGCTTTTAAAATTCTTTTACAATTATTCATATATATAACAGTATATACGAAACAATATAAAGTATGAGTGATGAAGAGTTAAATAAACTAACTAGTATCTTGGAGAAACTTTTTCAACTTAAATCTAAAAGAATTCAGGCTTGGGGAATCTTTGATAGTATTATCAAGAGAGCTCCAAAGTCGTGGGCCTTCGAAAGTAAAGATAGATTTGGCAATAATTATCCGGGGTAGAGGAAAATGAAATTTGTCGGATTGACGTGTAGGGTATTTATGAATAGTTTTGTTTTTATTAAATGAAGAATCAAAGATTGATGGCAGCATATCGTTTCGATATACTGTCATGATTACATAACTAAGCCTTAATTCAGTACGTTTTTCTCACTTTTTATGTGCATTTCAACCTGCCTTGAACCAGTATAGGTTCATGGACCTGGTTTCGCTTGTTTCTCTTTCATTGTAATCACTTTGTTCATTTGTATACGGTTTTTCTCTGAAATAAGGCAATGATTACAAACAACTGGATATGTTTGAAGAACCATTTTCTTATCCATGTCATAATACACCATGTATAGGCCTGGCCACTGGCGTACCTAGGATTTTCCAAAGGGGTGAGGGTAATATTTTTTACGATATTTCGTCAGCCAAAAAAATGGCAAGCCCAAAAAAAGAGGTCTTAAACCAAAAATCAAGGATTTCTTACCAGAAAAAAAAAATTTGCAAGCAAAAAAAAGGTCTTTAACCAGAAATAAGGGATTTCTTACCAAAAGAAAATTGCCACCCCCCAAAAAAGGTCTTCAGGTTCAAAAGAGGGGCACACGTCTGTTTTCATTGCGTTTATACATTACAAATTCTTAATTTGGGGATCGTTTTGACTCGTCAGTGGGGCAGGGGGGGGGGGCAGACGCTAGTGGGCCTGGCGCTTCTCATGCCCAGCCCAGCGGAGTTCCGGGGTCAAGCGGGTATGCTGTGATAAGCAGTCGTGCTTATGTGAAAGTACGGGATTTTATCATCTCACAACTTGCGATTGGGCATGCGTTGATCTCGACATGTCGCTGTATAACATACATGAATTTGCACGCGAACCGCAGATCTAATGTTACGCCGGACTTGAGATTGCGGGACGGACCTCAGACCCCCCCCCCAAAAAAAAAAAATAAAAATACATAAATAAAAAAAATAGATAAAATGAAATAAATAAAAATAATAATAATCATAAGTCTTGAAAATCACAAAAAATCCAAGAAAAATCATTACTGTGCATCATTTAGTGGAAATTTTGCCAAACAAAATATCTGTTTGCAGCGTTAATCTCGAAGCTTTATCAGCATTCTGAAGTGCGTGTATACCAGACAAGATTTTCAGTATTTACAATAAATTACAATTTTCTAACTTCATCTTCAACATTTGATCCCTTAACACGGAATTCGCTGTTGAAAACATCAGTGAACAAAAATATTTTTGTAGAAAACGAAGAATTAGTGATTTTATGTATATTTATCTTCTAAAGATAATCAGGAAATCATCACAGCAAGTCTGATGAGTGAATTAACCTACTTTTAATCAACTTGCATCATCAATCTATGTGTAAAAGAATTATTTCTTTAACAACATGCTTGAAAAGAAACCCCTTATACGTTACTGACTTCATTGATTTTCAATGAATATTTCATACTTTGCTAATGTTGTACAATGAGTTTACATCATATCTAGATAATGAATAACAAAGCGCTTTTTGCCAGAGGATACAAAGCGCTGCTATCGTTACCCCAGTTCTAAATTTCTTGCTGAAGGAAAACACAGCATGGCTAGGATTCGAACCCACGACTCTCTGTTTGAAAGGCGAGAGTCAGAACCACTAGACCACGACGCGCCCACAAATTGACAGTTTGGAGAATTATTCGCATATTGTTACACACTTTGACACACACTCTAAGACACAGTGTAAAACATTTTGTTCTTAGCATCAGGCGGGCCTAGCATCTTGCACGAGGAAATTACTTGTCCACTATCGTACATATATTACGTTTGCTAAATTGCAAACAGGATTAGATCCATTTTTCATCAAATGTGATTTTGTGTCTCAATGTACAGACTTTAAGTAGCTCTAAAGATGATACCAAAGAAAAGTTAAATTTCCCATTAAAAAGTTAACCAAAATAACACAGGAAATTATTTTTTTTTCAAAAGGGGTTATATCCATTTCAGCGTGTGTTTAAAAGGGGTTAGATCCCGAAAGGATATTTTTTGAAAAAAAAGGAATATTTAACAAAAACAGGTAGATTTCTTTTATACATAATTTTATATTTACGTGGTAGGGTATCACAAAACATTTAGTTTCGCATAGGAATATTATAATATGATAATATGGGAGAATAATAGATGATAATCCATAGCGGGGACTACTAGTCTAACAGAGTGACTAAAATGCTAAATAAACTTGCATCATTATTATCTTTATCAGTATAGGTAAATGACGATGGATGGACTAAAAAATTTGCGGGGGGTTTATATACATATTCTAATTCTGATTGGTAAAAAATGCATTCAAATTTTAATATTGTAATGCTCGGTAATACTCAAGTATAGTTCACCTTACCGACTGACTCTTAACCAGAGCTTTAGGAAGGCTTTAATGCTTTAAGTCACTCCTTTTATATTATCATTGCAAAAATTGACTCAAATCACACCCCCCCCCCCCTGGTGAATTTCAACCCAAGAACGTCGTGATGAGAGTCAATATAATTTTGAATGCCATTTGCTTCCAAATCCCAACCAGTAATTACAATGATAAAGGTATTTCCTATAATAATCCAAGCAGAGAATTTAATTCCATTGGTTGCCAACGAATGCTAATTATTTTTCTGCTTTATTTCATCGGAGATCACAAAGAGAAAGTGTGATCATCATTCATTTCAAAATGAAAATATGCTGTCAAATGAATATACAGAACTACATGTGGGCCTACACTGTAAAAAATGAAGTGCTAATTTGTGCTTGCATAGTGACTGCACTACGAGCATAGTCGGATACAGGGGGCGAGGGGCCCGCCCCCCCCCCCCCAATTGGCGGAGCAAAAAAAGAAAAAAGAAAGGGAAGAAAAAAAAAAGGAAAAGAGGAGAAAAGAGAAGAAAGAGAGGAGAAAAAAGAAGAGGAGGAAGTCGATTGAATAAAAAGATTAAAATGAGAGGAAGACTTGAAAAATAAAAGAAATATTTCATGTCACTACAGTGCGTCCCAAAAAAAACTATACACTTTTGAAACGGCTGCCACATAAAAAATGTAGCACTTTGGGGGAAAAGACTTATAGATATGGAAAGCCAATAAAGTCAACTTTCAAATGACACCAAAAAGTTGGAAAATTATTCATGCTTGAGCGAGCACTGCCCACTGAAACAAAGGGTATGCAAAATAGGGTGGGCTGGAATTAGGCTTCCAATTTCTTTTAGATTTTTTGTTTGGTACTTGCAAAGTTGAAGGTTATGTGGTGAATTAAAGAAGATGTGATCAGTTTGTTGTTTGTGAAAATTTCATACGTTATTAAATTGAAATTTAATGCATGAGTGATAATGAAAGGCAATTTTTAGTGCAGCTTTATCATGTGGATCATGTGGATCTCAACAATGTGTTCATGACAGTAAGGAGAAGAGGGCGGTAATATGACTTAGGTAGGTGAAGTAAGTTGATGGGATAAAGGTCAACAGAACATTTAGCAACCCCTCCCTCCATCTCTACCCCTCCCCCACTTCTCTCCTCCTGAGAGACTAAGCTTGGCTAGGCTGGGCAGGAATCAGTCATACAGTTTTTTGAGAGGTTAGTCCTTTGGAACTTACAAAGCTAAGGGTGTTATGCTATTCATGAGTGAGATAAGTTTGGTTTTAATAGGCAAATTTCATGAACTACTAAATTGAAATGTAATGCATGAGTGAACAGGAATTGTAATTTTAGTGTAGCATATTCATCTTGCATGTCTTGTGGACCTTAGAAGTGTGTTCGTGAGAGTCAGAGTAATGTGATGGTACTTGTACCTGTTACAAGCAAGAGGGCGAGATATGCTAAGATTTGGTTAAAGGGGCATTCCTCTTCTTTTTGTCCTTTTACAAATTAAAAGTCATATGTACCCTCCCCTCTTTACCTCCATTTCCCAGCCCCCCCCCCCTCTCTCTCTGTCTCACCTCCTGGATTGTAGCCTTTTCAAAACTTAACTGGCAAATGACCGGTGGCTGATGGTCAGTTTGAATGATTACCAAAAAATTTAATGATTATGATGATTATTGGAAAAAAATGAATGTTTGATTGATTACATTGCACATTGAATGAGTTGATTTACTGATAGATTGTTGATTAAATGATTGATAAGAAAAAGTTGATGCCCTGATTAATCATTAAACCAACATTCTGCTCTGGACTTCACGCGTACATGAGATTAGCCATCAGTCTCTCAATCGGAGGGGTGGGCGGGAAAGAGGGAGGGGGCGGGGCTGAATGTTCTGTTGACCCTTATTTCATCAACCTACTTCTCCCACTTAAGCCCTATCTCACCCCCTATTCTCCCAACTGGCCGACTCCCATGAACACATTGCTGAGATCCCCATGATAAAGTTGAAATGCTGCCCCAAAAGAGATCCAAATGATAAAGTTGAAATGCTGCCCCAAAAGTGTAATTTGTGTTCACTCATGCTTTAAAGTTCAATTTAATAACTAATAAAATTTGCTTAAGCTATCAAAACTGATCACGGTTGATCATTAATTTATCACAACGCCCTTAACTTTGCAAGTTCGAAAGGATTTACCTCTTAACAACTGACATAAATTGGAAGGCTAATTCCAGCCCACCCTAATTTTCATACCCTTTGTTTCAGTGGGCAGTGCTCGCTCAAGCATGAATAGTTTTCCAACTTTTTGGTGTCATTTGAAAGTTGACTTCATTGGCTTTCCATATATGTGAGTCTTTTTCTCCAAAGTGCAAGGTTTTATATTTGGTGGCCATTTCAAAAGTGTATAGTTTTTTTGGGGACGCGCTGTATATAAAATTTTCGCTCGCGCTTCGCGCTCGCATTGCCTGTTATAACAGGCAAACCTATATATAGGTGATTTACATAACTTGTTCAATGTGGAGCTTAAATATCAAGTTTGAAAGTCAATATACAAAACATATTTCACATCGGAAATCGAAATTTCATTAATTTGTGTGATTTACAAATTGACTTTTATAAAGTGCTCTGTGAAATGGCAGTTTTATGGTCAGAATATTAACATTTTCTGCTCGCGCTGCGCGCTCTCAAATGTTGATTTATCAGGTACTTATTATTTTCGTGTATTTCATAAAGTTTTCAAAATATCCCTTTTCAGGCCTGATTGTAAAAACGTATCAGCTAGCGCTGCACCCTCGCATTTCGATTGGCTAGTTATGTATGTGTCAATATTGATTACACAACAAACTACTTAAAATCCCCTTTTCATGACAGTTTATCAAAAAATGTTTTACAGGATATCAAATATTGCCTTGAATGAAAAACATTTATAAAATAAAAAAAAATATTGCTCGCGCTTCGCGCTTGCATTATATAAATAAGGACTATGATACTATATATTTATGTTGATTTATAAGAAAAAAGCTATAAGAAGCTATAAGAAGTAATTATTAAAACTACCCCTTCAAAGAAAGAGCGGCCGATCGGGGAAAATATTGCTGAAAAAAATTCCGCCCCCCCCCCTATTGGCGAAGGCTGGATCCGCCCCTGAATGATGTGTAAAGGTAAAACCGACGACCGACGGACCCTAACATATCAATAAAATATTGCTGTACTTGTTTAGGGGTTCATTTGAGGGGAAGACTTGGAAAATAAAAATAATCTTTCATGTCACTATACATGTATAAAATTTTCGCTCGCGCTTCGCGATCGCATTTCCTGTTAGGTGATTTTCATATCTTGTTCAATATGGAGTTTAAATATCAAGTTTAGAAGTCAATATGCAAAACATATTTCACCTCGCAAATCGAACTTTCATTATTTTGTGTGATTTACAAATTGATTTTAATAAAGTGCTCTGTAAAAATGTCAGTATTATGGTCTGAATGTTAACATTTTCTGCTCGTGCTGCGCGCTTGCAAAATCAGGTACCTATACCTTGGTACCTTTGATTTTCATGACAAAAGACGTATTTAGAATGCCTAGATTCTAGGTCTAAATATGAAACAAGCGCGCATGTTTGTTTAGATAGTCAAATTGTTCTCTATTTAAATCATTATCCAGTTTCAGATCACAATGTCAAAAAATTCTGCTCGCGCCTTGTGCTCGCAATATTAATGTAGGAAGATCCCCTATTACTCATTCCTTTTATCATGTTCATGAATTACAAAACTCGTTAAGTAGGTCTAAATCTCGAAAATTTTCGCTCGCGCTTCGCGCACGTATCAATTGTGAAGTTATATACCTATTCTGTTCAAATAACAAAAAGTGATTAGAATTTCCATTCCTTAGGTGAAAATGTAAAAAACTACACTTCCCGCTCGCATTATTTGTTTTTAAAATATGTTACGTCTTCATGACTAAACAGTCTTTACCTTTTTCCATCAGTTCATTTCTGCTCACGCTTTACGTTCGTAGTAATTATTCATTTGCATACATATCTTTATTAGGGTTTAAAAAAACATTGCCCAGAATGTTCAAATTTTAGGAAAAAATACATGAGATTTAAAAAAAAATTAGCTCGCGCTTCGCGCTCGCATTATATAAACAAGGATTTTGATTTTATATATTTATGTTCATTCATAAGAATAAAGCTAAGAAGTGATTATTAGGACTACCCCTTCAAAGAAACCCCGAAATCCCGGCAAAAATCATCTTCGAGCGGCCGATCGGGGAAAATATTGATGAAAAAAAATCCGCCCCCCCCCCTATTGGCGAAGGCTGGATCCGCCCTTGTACGAGTGCTGATTTTTTTTAGTTCAAATTTAAATTAGAAAATCAGCACTCGTAGTGCGGTCACTATACATGCTATAAGTGCTAAAATAGCACTTCATTTTTTTTTACAGTTTAGTATGTTTGCTGATATCATTTTATATTTGGAGCCTTTATGGGGTTGTGAAGACGAAGAACAGAACATGAACGCTCTCTTCGAGCCAAGATATAATCACTTACATACATTGTTGTAATCTTTAAAAAAATCCAGTGATATCTTGCTAATTGCGAACCTTTTACAATTGAGTAGAACAGTCTGATAGAGCCAGGCGCGGATCCATGGGGGGCCTTGCCCCCCCCCCCTTCGGCTAAAAAAAGAAGAGAGGGAAAGAAAGAGAAAAAAGAGGGGAAGACATGGAAGAGGGGAAAGAAAAGACGAAAAAGAAGAAAGGAAGAGAGGGGAGAAGGGAAGAAAAAACAAAGAGGAAAAGGGGAAAGAAAAGAGGAAAGGAGAGAGGGGAAAGGAAAAGAGAAAAAAAGAAGATGGAGGAAAGAGAAAAGTGAGGGGAAGAGGGGAAAGGAAGAAGATGAGAAAAAGAGAGAGGAAAGGGGGAAAGAAAAGAAGAAAAAGGGAAGAGGGGGAAGGAAGGGAAGGAAGAGGAAATGGGGAAAGAAAGGGAAGGAAAAAGAGAGGGAAAGGAAAGGGAGAAAAGAGAGAGAGAGGGGGAAAGGAAGAGAGGAAAAAGAGGAAAGAAATGGAGAAAAAAGAGGAAGAGAAGAAAACGGAGGGGAGGAAGAGAAGAGAGGAAAAGAAAAGGAGAGAGAGGAAGAGGAAGGAAAGAAGAGAAGAAAAAAGAGAGGGGAAAGAAAAGAAGAAAAAAGAAGAGGGGAAAGAAAAGAAGAAAAAGGAGAAGAAGGAAGAAGAAGGGAAAGAAAGAGAAAAAATGGAAGAGGGGAAAGGAAGAGAAAATTGGGGGGAGGCGGGAAAAGAAGAGGGGGAGAGAGAGGAAGAGGGGAAAAGGTAAAGGAGAAAGATGAAGAGGGAAGAAAGAAGAGAAGAAAAAAAGAGAGAATGGGAGGAAAGAAAAACAAGAAAAGGAGAGAGGAAGAGGGGAAGGACGAGAAGAAAAACGATGTTCGAACTGGGGGGCCGAATTGATGTTCGAATGGGGGGGGGGGGGCAAATTGATACTCGAGATAGGGGGGGGGGCGAAATGATATTCGCACTAGGGACACCAAATTGATGCTGGACCTAGGAGGGGGCCGAAATGATGTTCGAAGGGATGTTAAAATGATGTTCGAACTGGGGGTGCCAAATTGATTCTCGAACTAGGGGGGGGGGGGGGGGGTGGGGGCGAATCGATGTTCGAACTATAGGGGGCGCAAAATTGATACTCGAACTAGGGGGGCTCAAAATTGATGTTCGAACTAAAAGGCGCCGAATTGATATGCGAACTAGGGGGCGCCGAAATGATGTTCGAAGGGATGTTAAAATGATGTTCGAACTGGGGGCGCCAAATTGATACTCGTCCAAAATGATGCGAACTTAAGAGCATTGTTTTCATATTTCTGTTTCTGTTTGTGGTAATTCCCGTAGGAACTCGGCAGGACAGCATTTTTGCTGGTAAACGCCAAACTGGTATATAACCAATTACCTAGGAAACATTTTACGTCTAGGTAAATCAGTCATAGTGGCTGACCTTACAGGGAACAGATATTACTTTCGAGCCTTTTAATCATATTATATTTCCATATAGACATTGCCAACAAAGTATATATTTTCAGCATATTTATCTTTAGTATCTTAAATTTGTTTTATTTACACCGTTTACACGCATTCTGTTTCTTTTGAAAATTTATTTGGAGTATATACAATTTGAGCAAGATTATAAGATACATACAGTTTTGATACTTCATAAGATTGTTGCAAGAGCGGAAGAGCCAATGTTGTTGAATATATTTGAGAAGACAACTCACTGTTTTGAATGGATTTCAAGCGAATAACAAAAGATTATATAATATATCCAAACACTTACAAATCAAGTAGGCAGTGCACTCCCAATTAGTAAATGTTGAGTGCTGGCTACTGAGTCTACCTCAACTCTATAACAAAAAGCATGTATATCTTTTCAAGAATATATTACCCAAAATAAAACATTAATTTTCTTTCATGCAGAATATGCAATATACTTATTGCACAACCAGTGTTCATACGCGGCGATGCAGGGGCGTCATCCCCGTAAGATTTTTCAAGCCCTGAAACAAAAAGTACAATAGAAAAAATGGGAGTACCCAGAAGAACGAAGCATGCCTATACAATGCAAGAGAGGTTTCTGTGTGAAGTAACTAGAAATTACCCATTCGGCAATGGGAGTCAATATTTTGGCACGATTATTACTTGACTTGAAATTAGGGCCCCCTAAAAAATCCTAGATCTACGACTGGCTCCCGCTCACATAATTCTAGCAGGACCCACTCTGATGAGAAGTTAAACGAGATTGAAAGCATCAAATGGTTAAAACAGAAATCGCTCGCGCTTTGCGCTCGCATTGATTATCTTTTTAAAGTGATATTACATTTATTCATGAACACATCATTATAAAACCATTATTCAATCGCCTCTTCTTCATGTGCCTATGATATAAGATACTTTATCATACATTTAAGGCACTTATGATTGCCTGGGGGGAGGGAGGGGCCGCCATTTTTCCGAAAAGTACACAGAGGCGCCGAAACAAGGTCGAATTTGGGCCCCCTCCCTACGAAATCCTGGATCCGCGCCTGGATAGAGCAACTATGAATTCAATTTTGTAGTATTCAGTCATATTATTATTAGTGTTTTATAATCATATAAGTAGATGGTTGATTGGTGGTTGGTGGTGATTTTTTTTTACCTGACTGCTAAGAAAGCATGAATGCTTGTAAGCAAGCAACCAGAGGACCGACGGCTTAAGTTTCTCTCCGAAGGACCTGGTACTGAGGATTAATGCCTTACCAAAGGGCACTAGCGCACCAAGTGGGAATCGAACCCGGGTCACCGGAATACGAATTCCCCGCTCGACCGACTGAGCTATCGCGCCTTCTATGGTGTTAATAAGTGTTTCTTTTTTTTATCCAGCCTTTCTTATGTTAAGTGTGTTATGTGTCATAAATCAGCATATTAAAAAGAAGTCCACATTTCAGAGGACATGTGGACGAATGATGACTTTAAGAGTGATTTTAGATAATCATATATGAGATACATATATTTTTTTCTGCTTCTGTTGTCGTAAATCGAACATCTCTTTGATAATGTTCTTTATTTTTAAGTTAGATTATATGTGCAAACTGAATGCACCAAATTAATGAACATCAACTTTGCAGTTGTGTTTGAAACAAATGCAACTAAAAAATTGAATATTTCACTATGATTATGATATAGGGGCATAAAGTAGCGACGTTATCAATATCATTTTTCTGCACTATTAAAACGTATGGCATGCAATGATCAAATGTTTTATATCAAATTGTTTCTTATTCTGAAAAAAAAATGAATTAAAAAAAGAAGAGTCAGAGAAGTCATTAAAAATCAAATGCGCTAAACGATTTTGATAATTTGTTTATTTTCTTGTATACTTTTGTTTGCAAAAGTGAATAATAAAAAGTAATATACAAATTCGATAGAAATGTAGATTTTTTGTATTGTGATTGAAAGTGTTTACTTCCAATACCTGACGACTACGTAAGAAATCCAATTAAATTGATTGATGGTCAAAATAGTGTATGGATAATTTCGAATGAATAACTTAACTTCCATTTGAAAAAAAATTATAACAAAAAAGAAATATAAGAAAATCGAAATGAATTAATATATAATTTCAAAAAAGATATCAGACTATAAAAAAGAGAGCCGGAAATAACCTATTTTTGTGACTGCAATAGCAATTGTTGATCATTCTGAATCTGCGGTGAATGGTGATTTTAAACGGAAAGTGAAACAAAAAAAATGCTTATGAATATACCCGAGATGCTCACTAATACCTAATCATGCTAATGGGGTATTGAGGAAGGTACTATCTTATACTGGTAATGCTGGTAAGACTTTTTTCCAAAGTAGAGCTATTAGATTGAGGATGGTCGAGGGGTGGGGGCAATATCGGAAGTAATACCTTTGAAAAATGTTAATTTGTTACTCCCTTCCTATGATGATAATAATAATAGTAATGATAATGATGATAAGAATAATAATAACTGTATATTTACCCAGGGTCGCCACTTCGGTTGTAGGCTACCGATTCAGGTGCACAGGTGAGAAGTGTTCTTTTTTATTTTGCTCGTCCATTTAATTTCTTTTTTAAAAACACATTTCACTTGTTAAAAAAAAAATTAATCGCTCTGCTTTCTGGAGGCCTGCTTCGTGTCCAGCCCTTTCATTTATGAATTCCTGTAGTCCTCCCAACAATAATATGAATTGCAAAATGATATCTAGAAAGAAGATAAAATTGAATATAGATGGGAGGGGCGGTATCGGGAAGAATATGGAGGAAGAACCGGCTGAATAGGGTATAGGAATGCTACAGAAAGCAAGGTTAGTTAGCGTGTGATAGGTAGAAAAGGCAAGGAAAATGTATATTGTAGGATAGGGGCTCCCCGCACGTCCCACTATAGCAGTACTTGCTATTTTCTGTGGAGTCCTTTTGCCAATGAAGTATATATGACAATTTACCTGGTATCAATGTATTTTGACAACATTTGATAATACATTTTTTAAACATTCAACTTAATTATGGGGCATTTATATCGGAAAGGGTATTTGCATGCGAGGAGGCGATAGAATATCAAAGGTCAAGTTCACCTCAGAAAACTGTTGATTTGAATAGAAAAAATCAGACAAGCAGAATGCTGAAAATTTCATCGAAATCGGATGTAAAATAAGAAAGTTATGACATTTCAAAGTTTCGCTTATTAAAAAAAAAATAGTTATATGAACGAGCCAGTTACATCCAAATGAGAGAGTCGATGATGTCGCTCACTCACTATTTCTTTTGTTTTTTATTGTTTGAATTATACAATATTTCATTTTATACGAATTTGATGATTAGGACCTCCTTGCCTGAAGCACAAAATGTTAAAATAATGGAATTCCACGTGTTTAGGGAGGAATGAAACTTCATTTCACATGACAATGACGAGAAAATAATAATATTCCATGTAATAAAATACAAAAGAAAAAAATGAGTAATGTTATTAGTTTCCTCATTTGCATACCGACAGAGATGTGCATATAACTGTTTTGTAAAATGAAGCGAAACTTTAAAATTTAATAAATTTCTTATTTTACATCCGATTTTGATAAAAAAATTCAGTGTTATGCTTGTTGAATGTTCTCTTTTTATTCAAATCAAGTTTTCGTTTTGGGTGGACTTGTTTCAAAAACCCATATTCATGTTCTTCTTTTATGAAGGAGTTAAGGGATAGGTGTCGGGAAATAAAGTTATTCTTTTTTTCTCAGTATTTCGTCTTTTTTTCTTTGCTGGCATGTCCATGTGCCCCTGGTATTCGTATTATACTATGAATAATGAGAATAACTTTTATCATCAAAATACACAAGTGCGACTTTAATTGGCCATGTTTGTAATCATAAAAAGTTGAAGCCCGTTTTATTCTGCTGTGAGAGAAAAACGATATCAATATACATCCCATTAATGTTTTATCCCAAATTGCTGAGGAACAGAAAAGAACACATTGAGACCTAGATTTGGTTTTGTTTCTTTAAGGTATACACCTCAGAATATAAAAGATCCTCATTAATACAACATGGCATGAATCAAAATATGTTCTAATGTTCAAAACATGTTCGAAACCTTCATTTTTAGTCACCACAAGGGGGCTCTTTGTTTCTTTCGAGGCGATATTACCGTGCTGGTATTTCCCTTTTTGTCATTGTTGATAATGCAGACGAATCAGACCAGAAGAATCTACCTTTAGATGAAATAGATCAAAGTCCTTATACATATTGCCCACCATCTTTCACTTTTCCTTTTCCGTACGTTCTCTCCCTCTTTTCGCTTTTTTTTATATTTGCTTTGATAAGTATATACATTAATAAATAACATCGAAATTATAATTTCTTGTTTTAGGAGATTTTACTTCACAGTGCCATTATTGACTTTGTCTTAATGCTAAATAGCTTCAATATATATATATATATTTGAAACCACGAAACTATTAAGTTCCGGTTTTATTTGGTCCGCCAATCTAAATTAATTCCCAGTGACGGGCTCAGTTAATCATATACTGAAGGGCTGCAAGATACAGACATAAAAAATCAAAGGCAGGTATAAATATAAACAAAATGGCTGTACAAATTATGCATAGCTACATCAGATGAATATAAATAGTTGGAAGGGGAAAAGGGGGAGCTCAGAGAGCAGACAAAGTCGGAATATAGGAAGAGATAATATATTAGAAAGAATTAAATGACTATCCACGACATATTGAAAAAAAATCCTTTCTTTGAATAGCAAGGTTTGATTCACCTTTTTAACGATTCAAACACCAACGCACTTTGATTGCATTGTTAAATTAATTACATATCAATATTTGATATAGATATGATGATTTTTAATCCACTTTTGATGCATAGAGGCATGGTGCACGCTGATATCTTGTGCAGCATGTTGAGCAAACATTCCATGTTCCTACGTTTTTTTTCCTCTTATCATTTTTTCAGCCTCATCTGTATATTATTTTTGGGGAGGTTACAATTATAATTATTGCTATCATAAGTCATAAATAATATGACATTTATTATTCATTATTTTTCTTATTATTATTACACCGGTGTGTTGGCTCAGTTGGAGGAGCGTCCGTCTCACAAATGGGAGGTCGGGGGTTCAAACCCAAGCCGCCGCGTCGGACCAAAAGACTTTAAAAGATGGGAGTTGCTGCTACCCTGTTTGGCGTTCAACTAATAAAGGGATAAAGCCTCGTCGATCTGGCGCTGCACAGCGGCTACCAGGCCCACGATCAATTGGGCGAAGCACATTTTCGGACTATTTCATTTTATGTCTATTTCGAACAATAAAATATGGATTTTCTTCATTTACATTTCATTTCATGTGGGTGCGTTGTGGTCTAGTGGTTCTGACTCTAGGGGTTCGTCTCTCTAACGAATCCTAGCCATGGCGTAATTTCACTCGACAAGAAATTTATCCACATTGTGCTACACTCGACCCAGGTGAGGTGAATGGGTACCCAGTAGGAAGAAATTCCTCGAATGCTCGAGCGCCCGATCAAGGTAGCCGTGCTAAAGCCGGGGTAATAATGGTAGCAGCTAGGGCCCACTCGGAGAACATTTTACGGAATTGAAGAGGCTACCCTGAGTAAATGTGCCGTTATTTGTATTATCATTATTATCATTTTACATGAAGTTATACATGAATATGAATTATTAGTATGTTATAGAAATCTAAGTCACCTATACCGTTTTAATTACAGGAACATTCGATAACAAGCCAGGCTTTCCAGAATGTTCACACTTCATTTAACATTATATTTCGCATTATCTTGCAATTGTTTTGTTGAACTTGGAGTGAAATATATATATTCCATCAATCATGTCAATTGACAATGTTGAACACTTCCTAGATAGAGACTGAATGTAAGTAAAGGAGGAGAATATGTGAGGGGAAGCAGGAAAAAGAAGGATATTGAATTGAGAGAGCGCTCGACCTGATGGCAATTTTTCATTTTCATTTTCCTTCATTCAGGACAACAGAAAGATGCCATGTTTCGGTTACATTGCTTGTCCCTTGATAAACAAACAAAAAAAGATATCACGTTTATAGGTGACTCTATCACTTTAAAAACGCTGTTTATTTTTATCCACACTGTTTAAGCCTGTCGCTTTAATTACTATCCTTTAATTTTTTAAAGATTTTCTACAGATTTAAAGTAATTTACAATTAAAGAAAATTCAACAACTGCGTAAATTGGATTATTTACTTTATAATTTAAGTGTATTCGCCGGGTAATTGAAATGTAAAAAAAATGTATTAATCAAATATCATATTAATACGTTGGCAGGGCATTTAGTGAATGAGTGCAGTCAGAAATACCAGCGCGGCCAGCTGGGTTAGTCATTATACCTTTAATATGACTTGTCGCTATCGTTCAGTCTTGTAATGGGAAAGGGTGTCGTACTTTGTTAAGCATCAATTATTAATCATATGCTACACAGCTTAACGCGTCACATGACATGTCTATGGCAATGATTGGATAAGAGTTTATTGTGATCCGTAGGGCCTATGCATTACGTTTGACAATTATACAGAATTGGAGGGATATTAAAGATTTGGCTTTAGGTTTTAAGAACCTGCTTAACCCACTTTCATTGTGAGTATAAACGATCTTTGCTGTATTTCGTATTATCGTATTTACAAATACCTATCAAGTCTAAATAGTATATCTTTCGCTTCCAGTTGTTACAGCACAATTCAATTCTATTCAACGCGTATATTGATGTTAGTTTTTTTCCGACTGCATGAAACAAAAAAGTCATCGTTTGGTTCATGTTAATGTTCTGAGTTTTCATTCATTTCTTATCATCAATTTTTAACTTTTTATATCTTCATGTGTCTTTTGCTTTTTCTCTCATTTTCTTCTATATAGTTGATATTCGATACAAAGTTGATACGAAGATGCGGGGAATTTTCATACGAAGAAGAAATTATGTACTCTTCATTGTGTTCGCGGCTGCTTCCACATCTGTGATTATTACCAACAAGTTTCGAACAGACGAACGACGACACGGTATGTAATTTAGTTTTCCTCACAATATATTGAGATTGTGTGTTTTCAGATCATTGCTGGTGAAAAAAAATATTTCAGAAGAAATAAATTTTAAGGCGAGGTACTTATTTCTACAACATTATTAATCATATCAATTCTAACATCTAAGAAGCAAAAAAGTGTCACAACTTACCCCCCCCCCCCACCCCCTACTTTTATTTTGTAGACTAAAGGCCAAGTCATGTAAAATGAATGGTTTCCATTCCCGCTTTTTTGTGAAAGCGGAATAACCAATTACAACGATAAAGCACCCGTCGTTTATACGAAAAAATGGCGATTCTTAAAATCAGATCTTCATGGAAAAAAAGAGTAGATCTCTTTAGAAAAAAAATAGTTCATGCTAACTTAAACTTGTCCGAAATGTAAGACATCAAGCATAATATATTAGATGTATACAGAGGAGTATCTAAGAAAATTATCGACGGTGGCAAAAAGTAAAGTGGGAAATGGAAAGTTTTCTTTTTACAACAAGACTACCAGGCGCGTACGCAAGGGGGGGGGTTCGGGGGTTCAACCCCCCCCCTTTTCGTTTCCCTTTTTTTTTTTTTTTTTTTGCTTGCTTGTCTCCCCAGAGGTCGGTCTGGTCAAGGAGTTATCGGGCAAGCGCCTAATAACTCCTTGGTCTGGTTACGGACAGTTCCCCTACCCAATAATGTATATGACAGCAATAATGAACAGAATCTCATGTTTCCGACGAAAAACACAGAAAAAATTTCCGCTCGCTTCGCTCGCTCAATTTTATTATATCTTTTATTTCCGCATGTCGCCGACATGATCACGGTATCGCCATTAACAAGGCCATACATGATTATCATGATGTATACTTATGAATACAAGTGAACCAAGACAAAGACATACGTTTTCTTACAAAATATGTTTTACCAATATGAAAACCAAAATGACGGAAAACGCTAAAATGTCGGTTAGCTCGCTCCGCTCGCTCGTAATAATTTATGAAATTCCATAAGTATCTAGTCTCCTGTTCAAGGCCGTATTATGAGTGTTACGAATAGAAGGACATATAGCATCGACTAATACTTGATTTACTAACAAACTATTGACAAGAAATGTATGTTTTGACGGGAAAACGCGAAAATTTCGGCTCGCTTGCTCCGCTCGCTCGTAATTATTCATGACATTTCTCAAGTTTCTAGTGTTCTGATCAAGGCCATATCCAGGCGCGTAGCCAGGGGGGGCGGTCGCCCCCCAAAAAAAAACGTCCCAAAAAGAAAAAAAAAGAAGGGGAAAAAGGAGAGGAGAAAAGGAAAAGGGAAGGAAGGAAAGGGAAGAAAGGTAGCTTTGTGTTTTTTCTATTTATTCTTTATTTTTTTCTCAAAAGAGAAACTCCTTCACTCTTCTTGCTTTAAATTCATATATGAATTTTGCTTCCGCGCTGCGCGCGGTTAAATGACAATATTGAAGTTCTCCATTGTACCCCCACCTTTTCTCTAACCCTGTTTTTCCACCTCAGCTATGTGCTTCTTGCCAGTTAAAGTTAAAATTGTATACATTAGGGCATGAATTTGAGTAAGGTTAGGCCGAAGTAAATGTATGAAGTTATCTTTTTTTTTTCAATTGATCGCGCAACTTCTGGTCTGGTCGGCTCCGAGCGGGTAAAATCTTTATATCAGTTTCTGCCGTCACCTCCATAAAGTCAGCTTCTCCCGCTTTTCAGCTCATTACTATAAACAACCATAATTTGGGGGCAAACAGGTTCCTAATTTAAAAAGAGGAAGGTATGGAATTCGTGTCGTATTAAATAAAAAAGTACAATATTTTTTTTATCAAATTGTATTAAACTTCATGTCATTTCCCTGTATACATTCATCTCCTGTCCTGTTTTGCGCCCTCAGTTTGAAATTTTGAATGACACTTAAGTTTCTTTATATTCAAAATGAAGCGCTTCAGGATAAGTCAAAAAAATAATCATCCTTTATTATATAGATAGATAATTTCAATAAATCACAGAAGTTTCAACTTTATGCGCACTATTTTCCTTGTAATGAAGTTCAATAATCTTAGAAAATCAATTGAATTAGAGACGATTGGGTATTAGAGATATCTACATTTGATGAAACGTCCGCCCTTTGAAATTTCAGAGTTTCATTGCTCATCGTGGGGAGGAATATCTTCCTCTACCAATCTTCTCCACTGTTTTGCGAATTAAAAATATGCACTGATGCTAAATTGGATGTAATCAAATCTGATCTTTCAAAAGAAAGTTTCAATATATCTTTGAGAATACTTTTTTCACGGGACCCTTTTTATGGCAAGAAAAATTGATAAATCACTTTAGCTTCCGCGCTTCGCGCGGAGTTATTATCATTTTAATTTCCTCCATTGTATACCTCTTTTGTGCGTCTACAATCACTTTTGAAAACAAGTTTCAAAATCGCAATATAGTCAACCGAATTGGAGGTACTAGAGACAAGAGAAACGGCTCCTTTTCATTTTAATATATGAAACACTAAAAGTTTCGCGCTTTGCGAGGGAGGGGGAAACTCCCCCTCCATGCACCCACCCCCTAGGGAGCGCGCTTCGCGCGCTCTGTAAGTGTTGGCACGCTTCGCGTGCATTTACCGCCCCCTCCAAAATGAAATCCTGGCTACGCGGTTGGCCATATCATGAGTGCTACGATCCGAAGGACATGTAGCATCGACTATGATTCCAACAAACTATTGACAAAAAGGTTATGTTTTCAACGAAAAACGAGAACATTTCTGCTCGCTCGCGGGTCATGACCGCACTGTTACATACCCATCCCCACTTAAATGTTATTGTCTTATTTGCAGCGCTGAAAAAAAATCATCACCTCCCCCCCCCCCCCCCCGCTCATCACTTTTTAGAGACTGGGCGGGAGATTTAAAAAAAAATCAGCTCGAACCCCCCCCCTTTCAAAAACCCTGCGTACGCGCCTGAAGACTACCATCTTCTTGTAAAAGAACCTGAGGATTTCCCTTCTCTTTTCTGTGAATCTGCATTTAGACAAATTCAGAATATATCGACAAAGCAATTTTATCGCACTTTTTTAAACATTAATAACTCTGAAACCTCCAAGGTGTTTACTCACTTTAATCAACTTTACAACATCGATAGGCAACAGACTTCCAAATTGTTCACTCTTCCATTACGAATCACTATTGACACCAGACTTCGAATCACACACTATAACATTTTAAATAACTTAATACCTACAAATGAATGGCTCACAAAAATAGGAAAGAAGACCAATGCATTATGTTCTTTTTGTAATGCGACACCCGAGACATTGGATCATTTGTTTTTTGTATGCCCTAAAATAGCATCCTTTTGGAATGCGTTGCATACGAGAATGACTGACTTTAGTCCTAATTATTTCCTTTCACGAGAAACTGTTTTATTTGGATTACTAGAACCACTTACTCCATCCACCTTAGCATTTAATTTTCTAATTTTACTTGGTAAACAATTCATTTTGCGATGTAAATACCAAGAGACTCTCCCTAGTTTAAAACAATTTAATTATTATCTTTTATCTTATAAAGTTACCGAAGAAATTATTGCAAAAAAGAAAAACAAACTCAATAAACACAATGTAAAATGGCAAAACATAAACAAGTATTTTTCCATTGCATAAATTGTAACCACTGTAGATTCATATTTTGTGTTATCCTTTTTTGTGACTTTGTTTTATCTTCTGTTCATGTTGTAGTGGTGCTTCCGGTCATGTTAATACATGAAAATGTCATAATTTTTTTTTTGGTTGCGCTATACCCCGGCGATGCCGCCAGGTCGACTCTGGACCGTTAGGTATGGCCGTACCCTCCTTTTTCGGTTAATGGATCGTCCTGTCGGCAGCGCTGGGGTACAATTTTCTTGTAAATTAAGATTATGTTGTATGTACTTATACAATGTTCTTTTTTTTATTGAAGTGCAACGATATGTTTTGTATATTTTGATTATTTTTTATGACGAATAAAAACTGCAAAGATAAAAAAAAAGTAAAGTGGCGCCTCTTTCAATTTTTGATCTTTGCACTTCTTGCATGGTTGGTCATTAAACTTTAGTCTCACTTTCCTTTACCCTTTTCCTGTACGTCAAATGATTTCATTCAAAATTATGTTAATTGTATATAAATCCTTAATCGGTCAAGCCCTACATTACATTACAGAATTACAAAATTACTGTTTCAGATCCCATTTCACAAAACAAGTCACACTGTGATCGTGCATTTTCACTTGATGCCCCAAAACTATGGAATAGCCTGCCAATTGATATAAGGAGCTCTCCATCCTTGACTCTCTTCAAATCAAATTAAAAACATATCTCTTTAGTTAAGAAAATATGCTGCGTTGACATAGGTAAAAGAGCTCTGAACAAGCGCAGCTAAATTAAATTAAATATATCCATATAAAAGCTGCGCTATACAAATTAATGTTCATCAAAACCAACTTATAATGAGAGTGAACGCCCCCTTTAAATTGAATTACTTATCTAAATCCTTGTCAATTATTTGGCACATTAGGATTCTGAGTAATGTTCCTTCTTTATAGGCAACACTTAACATGTGGCATTGGATATAGCCTATGACGAGTCCGTGCGGCTTCGTGTCGAAAGACGAAGTGTCCTCTCGGCCAGATAAGCAAAAGAACATTATCAAGACATCAAAAGACATTAAAACATGATATAGACACTATTTAATGACAGTAATATCTTTGCCATATATAATACTTTATTCTCGAATATAGTCCATCACTATCCAATGTTGGTTAACTTTCCATTTTTTCTTCACTTCAAGTGTCGGATATTGTCTTTAAAAAATCTGTTTCAATAAAAATATTGACATTACTTCCAGAAATAAAGTGAAGACAAACTTCAATATTGGAAGGCATAGTTTAAAGATCTTGCAATAGAATTATCCAAAAGTTAAACAATAATTCAATACAACCTTCTAAGACCTTTAATTATAGCAGTAAATTCCAATTATATTGGAACAAAATACATAATCAAGTATCACGGTCCTGTATAAAACAGCTTACGCAATACGATGAGGGGAAAAGAATGACGGCTGATCAGATAAAAATCAATCTCGACATTATATAGGCATACGCACGAAAAAGTTAACAGGGTCCGTCTTACAAAGAGTTACAGTTGATCCTATCAATCGTAACTCTATGGAAATCCATCAGTGTCTTATTTTTTTCTTCTACAGGAAATTTTCAAAATGTCTTTTGTAAAACAAAAGAGAACATACCAAATTGTCAAGAAATCAACGATTTAATGGATATAAATTCATATCTAGAAAATCTTTTGGACATGCATTTCATATATGTTGACTTTGCTGGCTTTGCTGGCTTTCCATAGTTGCGATTGATCGGATCAATCGCATTTCTTCGTAAGACGGGCTCCGGGTCTATGTGCAAGTTTTTGAAATTATTATTTTCATCAACCTTCTACTCTCCTTGCCATTTGTCGTACTTGGCCCATATTCCAAAAGCATTAATAATCATGCCGAAAGTCAACCTACCTATTACTGCAGGCTTTCAGACTGTGCAGGCTGAGGCATCATAATGGGCCCAGATGGATGTTTCATAAAGCTGTTCGTAAGTTAAGAGACACTTTACGAACGACATGTGTATCTTTCTAGTTGTAATAAGTGATAGGCACCAAATTTTAAATCAATGTTGATTTTTATCATAAGTAAGTAAGGTCACCTGGGCCCTGTCTTACAAAGAGTTACGATAGATCCTGTCAGTCGTAACGCGATGGAAATTCATCAGTGTCGTAGTATTTTCAACTGAAATTTTGCACAATGTCCTTTGTATGCAAAGAGAAGCGCAGTGAATTTTTAAGAAAACAATGAATGCATGAATATACATCACAGCTAGAAAATATTTTGAAGAAACGTGCATAACAGATGTTGACGTTGCTGGCTATCCATAGTTGCGATTGATCGGATCAGTCATAACTCTTTGTGAGACGGGGCCCAGTTGTTCGTAAATTCATCCTTTGTGACACACCCGCCTTAAAAACCATTAGTGAAGGTACCGTCCCTAGTCCCAAGTAACTTTTACGCAGCGAGAACCTGAACAGTCCAACACCGACGCGTCAATGTCATGATAAAAGCTACCAAAATGATACAATCCCTAGATACAATATACAATAACTAGAGTTATCCCAATATCATCAACTACAATATCAAAATCTGTTTTATTTCTTTAAATCTCACAACTTCACTGTACTGCACCTACTATCGAGACTCGAGTGATCTAGCTAGTATACCTTAATTAATATTACTAAAGAAACAAAAGTTTAGTTTTGCACAAAGAAGAGATGTTATATGATTACAAGAAGATAGACGAATACAAGCATACCTCAAAAGATTACGTTATATCGTATGTCTATCTCGTCACGAGTTCATGAAAATAATTTGCCTACAGTATGTTCATCTTGCATGTCGCTAACATGACATTTCTAACATCGACAGTTACCATGGTAACAAGAGCAAGATCGGGTTTTATTTCAGTCAGATCAAACACAAATCTTATTACAAATCAAGATTCAGTTCAAAGTCAAATGTCAATCAAAGATAAGTTGGGGCGAAAATCTCAAGCATGTACGAAGCTTTCCAATCTGGTAATGGTAGAGTGCTAATTCGGAAAAATTACGGGACGGAAGAGAGGACGTTACATTTAGATTAAAGTTAATCTACGCATGCTCAGTCCTGAATCTCCATGGACAGAGCATGCGCATAGATCGAGTTCTCTGAAAATGTCATCCTCTTTCTCTAACTGACCCGTTTTCGAAAGCTTCCAACGTAAAGCATGTTCCCATTTCATCAGAGGACAGACATGATTTAAGAAAGAGGCATAAAGGCACTTTAAAGTTCTTGGATTAGCGTGCGAAAGTTACATGCTTTAACCTTTTCTCCTTCCACTTAACAAATCAGATTTAATGGAGATGGACGTAAGGTGAGAGAGAAAGGGAAGAGAGGCAGACATGACATGTGAAGAGATCGAAGGAGAAAACAAGTATGATGGTTAACCGGGACGCAAACTTTCGTAATTCCGACGCTTCGTTATTCCAAAGGTTCGGATATTCCGAAGGTTTGGATATTCCGAAAGTTCGGATATTCCGAAGGTTCGTAATTCCGAAGGTTCGTTAGTCTGAAAACGAAATGAGGTTCGTAAGTCTGAAAACGAAATGAGGTTCGTAATTCTGAAAACGAAATGAGGTTCGTTAGTCCGAAACCCAAATGATTAACGTTTTCGGACTAACGAACCTTCGGAATAACGAACCTTATTTCGTTTTTGGATTAACGAACCTTCGAAACAACGAACCTCATTTCGTTTTCAGATTAACGAACCCTATTTCGTTTTCGGATTATCGAACCTTCGGAAAAACGCCACAAATGAACCCTTTTACGTTTTTCGGATTAACGAACATCGAGGTATAGGCAATTTACGTGTTTCGGAATTACGAAGTGTAACCAAACGGGAGAGAAAGGAAAAGAGAAAAAAAATGGGATATGGATGAAAAATGGAGACTGATTTCAGGGGGGAGGGTCGCCTCTCCCCCACCAATCTCGACCTCGGGAACCTTCGGAATTACGAAGTGTAACCGACCGGGAGAGAAAGGAAAAGATAAAAAATTGGGATAGGGCTGAAAACAATATCTTGCAAATCAATCTCTTCAGACTGATGGTTTTCATTGCTGTGATTACGCTCGTGGTAGGGTGAAGGGTTTCAACTCAACGTCATTCACCTCCTTCTGGTGACGGATCACGAGCTCCCCTCCCATAGTGGTCCCGTTCTCCTCGTGGATGCGGTAGGCCAGCAGGCGATCCTCGTGACGAGATGGACCCCAACTCGGATCGATTTTACGAAGCTGCTGAAGACGCTGTTGGGGCCAAAGAATATGCACAACGACAAAGACATTTAAATCCATTTACCGGTGTGTCACGGAGTACTTCTCCTGTTGCTTAAAGGTAAATGCTAGTTTTGGTAACGATATCAAAATGAGTTCGTACAGAATCCAATGAAATGACCACCAAAGTGTCTGTTTGTATAAATATAGAATATGTGCCAAAGGATTCTGGAGGAATTTGTGTAATTGCTGAGAAATTAGCAAATAAGCACAGGATTCGGGTCAAGCGTCGGGCACGACATTCAAAGCAATAATAATACATTGTACCACGTGCGCTTATCTGTGTTGGTGATCTTCAGTGTGAATATTTTTCAGCATAGATTTCAAGATTTCACAAAGTTCAGTTTTGTGACTGTACCAGATCTAGATCCTCGATGATATACTGACAATTAATCCTGGTTTTACAGACTTTCTCATGAAATCAGTGTTTACTGCAACTACTGGTATTTCTCTTTAAGTGTCGTGTGTGCGGTAGCAGACAACGAGCTCTATCAAGTTTCTTTAGTCGATGCGTACAAACCATTGGGGTGCAACACTTTCCTCTTGTCCACGTGAAATGGGCGAGGATGGAGGGGCAATGGATCAATTTCTGTACTATCATGTTTATCTGTTTTTTTATTAAAGTACTTAAACATGCAGAATTTTGTTATCTCACTGGCATAACGGTAGTTAGGAATGAAGAGCGCCTGGCACATGCTCACAGACTGCATGGGACTTCATCCCCCATCCAATTTCCGCACGAAAATTTTTGTTTAAAAAATTTACGTCAAATTGTCTATTTATTTAGAAAATATTAGACGTAAGAGTAGCTTGTTGGCGCTCTTTCTTCCTACGACTACTTACGAAATATGGTTCCCAAACTATGGCCTATTTCTAGGGTTACTACTGTAATTGTACCAACCTCGTGAAACGATCCTGATGTTCGCAGAATGTCATAAATCCAGACAGCTGGGATGAAGACTATCGTACCTGCGTTGAACAGCCAACCAATCACGTGACACCAGGCAGGGAATGGTCCGTTGTACTCGGGTAAAGACCAATTGGTTACGTTGTATAACAGGATGACCTTAAAAATGAACATAAGTAACCGACTAATCTTTCGCATGATTGTTGAAAAGTGCAGCGTCGAATTTCCTGAACTTGAACTACTTTCGTTCGAAATCATTGCAAGAAACTTAATTGCAATTACTTGCAAACACCTATTTTATCGGTTACATTATATTTTCTCCGGCGACAATTGCTCCGCCAACTTCAACCCTGGATTTAACGCTATATACCCTATCCTAAACAAATCTAAAATAACATTCTATTCACAACCCTAACTCTACATCTTAATTAGACGAAACAAGGAGCAAAGGAGTTACTGTCGTGTCACCATTATCGAGAGCGATCAGTACCGGTAACCATGCTTACTTTTATGTCCATTTGGGCAATTATGGGACACTGATAAACCAATACGAAAAAGTCACTATTTTAGATCCTCTCGTGGGCTTCATACGCTAGATGCCGTGAAAAAATCTTATGAATCACTCTGTTGCACCGACGCCACAGTCCCTGCCAACCACATTAGAGCCCAGCTCTTCCATCGGCCTTGTCCTCCACACACTGCACTGCGATCCCCCTCTGATCGAAAGAAAACAGAATCTCAAAAGGACTGCACCTGGACTAAATAGCGCCATACTCCGAGCATGCAATTTAATGACTAAATCTGATACGATGGTGCTAGTATTTTTTTGTTCCTTCAATCCCGATGAATGCCTTCATTCATCACCTTTCACACAGTCACTTACCACGAGTACAAGCGGAGAAAAGATCATCCAGCAAAACCTGAAATAATAGAATACCCAGCCGTCGACCATCGCGTTGCCGAGCATTGCCCTGATGTCATTCTTGAGCCGATCAAACCCGTAGATCCAGGTGAAGGAGAGGGGGACTACAATACCAGCTATCATCGACACCCAGCCGGAAGCGTAGCTGTCCATCAGAGAGACCCAGTACGATCCGGCCTTTATCATCAAGAAACATGGAATGAGACTGATTTGACTAATATTCCCGCTAATATTAAAAAGGATTAACGTTCACTTGGTCTACCTGCAAGCAGTTTTTCTGTATTATATATATATATATATATATATATATATAGTATGTATACTTAATGGTCTAACGGCCCATGGGCTATATCCATTTGGTCTAATATCAAATTGGTCAAGTTGCAATTTGGTATACCTTAAACTTTATACAATACCCATTTAGTCCATTTCTCACGTCGTCGGCCTATAAAGCCCAGGTCTAATTCACACTTCGTCTATTTTCTATATTTTACTTTGTGAATAACCATATGATATAAATTATTGGTGTCAGACCATGGATATCAAAGGAAATGGGTATAGATATAGCCTAACTAGAAGTTATACTACAAGATAAATGGACTGAAAGGCAATGAGACCAATGGTTACTATTATAGACCAACTTATTGAAGACGATAAGAGGGACCCCGTGTGGGATGAGACCAAATGGAAAGTAGACGAACTGGGTGTCGACAATAGACCAGTTCGTACTTAGTGTATGGACAATTTTGGTCAAATGACCTTTCATTTCTTTCATTATGCTAGACAGATTTCAAAGCAAGATATTACGTAAGCTTGCCTTACAAAGCAGGATGAAGACATTGAATCGACCAGGTGACTAGAATAGTACACCAATGAACGCTTTATGAAGGTATTTGTTGCGTGGACTACTTTAAATGCATATCATAGCATGTTGCACAATGTTCTTGGCAAACTGTGAAATACCAGTCGTTCGTGGACGCATTGTTGTTTTTTGTGGATGTAAATGAAAACCACAATTCAAAAGAATATATGAATAATCAAGACATCAGAGCTAGTGCTTATCTCATTAGATTTTAAACCACCATGTCACTTTAGTACAAGTGACATTCCTCTGATCATGCGTAGAATCTTTTGATCATGCGCAGAAAGGAACTACGAACTGGCTTATTTACCATTAGTTGATTATTATGGTGAACCGGTATTTACTCGTTTCAAAATTTCTTGCCCTATTTTCTTCTGTAATGTATGGCTAGAGTAAACGTGTCAGGGTTAATGTGTACACGGGCTTTTTTTTTATAAGAACTATTGTGTGCGCATGCGTGCGTGTGAGTGATTTGAGTGTGTGGGTGTGTATGAGTGTATGTTGGCGCATGCGTGTGCATTTGTTTGCGGATGGGGTGCATGCGGGTGTGTATGGGAGGTGATGGTGTGTGTTTGTGTGATTGAGCCATAAAGTTATCTGGACGTCATAACCTTACAGCGACCTACCTCAGAGGATATAGGAATAAAATGTAAACGTAGTTCTCACCGATTTGCCAGCTACTGATCACCAACGCATACAATACAAGGCAATAGCTTCAGCCTCTAAGATGGCGATGCGATGACGTCAGTACATATAAGGTCTCTAACGTGATTTAAGGCATATCTGGTTCTAGTGTAGTAGGCCCTATATTACATCGGCCTCCTTTTCTTTGTATTTGTGTCACTTTATACTAAATTGCTTGTTTTGGATATTAAACTATTGTTCATGGCATATCATAACAATCATGCTAATTAACACGGTAAACATTTCAAAGTTGCAAGAAAATAATTTGAACTATGCTTAGCTTTGGAGTTAGGGCGACGTCTGACACTTTTCAACCGTAATTTACAGTGGGGCAGTTGTCTGACTAGTGAGTATTAACTTACATGCGTTACATAAGAGAAACTTGTGAGCCATGTCCCGAAGCAGAGGAAAGCACATACCAAGATGCGCCGTTTTCTTAACCGCGGAAAGGCATCCAATATAACGGCGATCATAGCTTCAACGCACACAAACTATGAAAAAAAAAACAGTGAACAAAAATAGGAAACATTGATGATGAGTAACGGGAAATAACACAACGACTGCAACAGAATCTGAAAACGTTTTTAATAATCATTATAATGCAATGAAACTTCAACTCCATCAACTATCACGGCAAATACAGTTGCAGTAAGCCGGTCCCCGACTGGTAGGCCTACCCGTCGTACTCGAACAGCTGCTCAAAATATGATCATCTCAAGATTTAACTCATCAGTGTGGTGAAACAAGAAAGCATATATACCAAAGAGTTAACAAGAATCAACCTTTTTATTGTGACAAGAATACAATTTTTCGTAATCTCTTCTTCCACTACAACTAATAGTTTACTACTACCATGACTACTGTTACTAGTATACTGCTGCTACTACTACAACTACTACTACTACTTTTACTACTACTACTTCTACTACTACTACTACCACTACTACTACTACTACTACTAATAATAATACTACTTCTACTACTACTACTAATACTACTTATACTAATACTATACTTCTGTTACTACTTCTAAAATTACTACTACTCTCCTACTACTACTACTACTAGTAGTACTAATACTATTTACAATCCTTATGGCTACATAACTACTTACTACTAGGGCATACGTTTACTTTATTTTGTAACGGTTGCTTTACATTATAAGTCTAGATTTGTTTGAAATGGAAGATAATAGATAGGGGTACCTGGCTGTCCAATGCCAGTAAGAAAATCATAAAGAAGAATAGTGCTGACCACAGCGGTGCCGCAGGAAACTTGGCCAGGGCAGCAGGGCAAACGACGAAAACAAGACCAAATCCTGACGAAGAAAAAGACGGAGAAATTGTTGAAACATGGGGGGCATAGAATTGGCAATAAATAACGGAAGGTTGTGACTGAATAATTTTCCTGTGCTTAAAATTTGCTTTGCAATGATTTTATCTAATGATAAAGTGTATTTACGTTTGACAAAAAGGTTCCCGTGCTTGTGAGTGCATATTCAACCACTTTCATAACTCCACCAATAATGGGTCCGCGACCATGTACTTCCTAGGTCCCTGATCCGACAATGCCCCTAGCAGGTCAGAGGATTTAGATCGATCGGACAACATGATTAGCTGAGTCTTGAAGATGCAGGTTCCTCCATTGGAATGAAAATTTTTTTTACTTTGTTCTTTTCTTGTGCTTTGATGATCAATAAAACCATCTTCGCTACTGTTCCAAGACAGTTCTGAATGACTTGACCTCAAAATATGCTGATATTTTCATCACACCAGGCTATCTATAGAAAAGCCACAACGAAGGTGTACATTTACATTGAGGGCAGAATACTGTCCATTGCCTGTAAGAAACCCCGACGTTCAAAATAGTAATTAACAGGACATACCTCCTTTGATAACCTTTTCTACGGGAACACCGATCTGCTTTGCCATGTACCCTAGGATAGCAAAGACAGCAAAACCGCAGTACAGGCTAGTCAAGCTATTCCCTATAGCCATTAGCATGGCATCACTATAACGAGAGATAAAGGAAGATAGAGTGTCACTGATCGATCGATGAATGGATCGAGACACATCGATCTTATTTGAAATATAGTTTTTCTATACATGTGTAAACATGGTAAATGTTGTATGTTGTGTATGACATGCATTTTGTATTTGATTAATTGTGGAGATATTATATTGAATAAAGTCTTTATTTTAAAATATGTCACCTACCTAATAAACCTATTATGAAACCTGTTGAATGAGGCCATGGCGACTAACCCCCCTCCTCCAGCACCAGATGAGAAAAACACTTGTTGAGCAGCATCCTTCCAAGGCTGAAACAAAACAGGGTTTTTGAAAACTTTTCGTAGGTATGATAATAAATATTCCAGATTTGAATGTAAAGTATGGCCAAGATGATACTTCATTTTTGGAAAATCTGAGTGGATGTATATATATATATATATAAGATGCTACAACACATAAAAACAGCTAAAAATTTATTTGAAAATTATTTTTTGTAGCTTTTACTGTAAATACTAAGGCCATGAAAATTCCTTCATGTATCCGGGCTGATTTTGGCAGAATCCATTTCAGGCGTTGTGGCTCAGCTAGTGGATAAGTGTTACTCGTTTCCTTTTTCAAGACATTTATCTACATTTGCCACTCTCTACCCAGGTGTAGAAATTCCAGAATATTGAGCGCCTAGGCAGCCCAGCTAATCAAAATAATAATAATAATTGGTTTATAATAATAATGATAATAGTGATTATAATTATTAGCAATAATCCCCACTTACTTTGAGGTGAAAGAAACCAAAATCATGCAACCATAACAAGACTATATCATTAATATTTCGTGCTGTGCCTATACGGACGTCAGACCTTTTCTTCTCTTTTGTATTTAATAACGTTGACGGCCATTCCTTGGATTTTCATTTCATCAAATCTGATAGTATAATGTACGCCTGTAAACAGGTAAAATCCCAGAGGACATACACCTTGATTTTGTTTCAGGTATCCTTCTTTATGATCACCTATCAGGGATATGTTGCATAAAAGTTACCATTATGGTAACTTCGCCATCCAATTGTAACTTGTCTTGGGCCCTTCATTTTGATTGGTTGGTTTGATTGGTAACCGTGTTAGTTACCATAATAGTAAGTGCGATCCAAGGGGGTGATTTTGTACGGTATGTTTAGGTATAACTTGACTTACCAGTGGGTTTGCAATCTTGCTCCATGTGGGTTTAACGAAATAGATAACCCCGTCCAAGTATCCTTCCAGGGTTACGGCCCGAATAAGCACAGCGGTCATCATGACGTATGGGAATAACGCCGTGAAGTACACAACCTAAATACAAATTAACAAAAATAACGTAATGACAACATCTTTGCCAGGTCTGATAGGTTTTACCATGACCATGATGACAATATTGAGTTTACGTTCAGGACTGAACAATATGGAGTTAACGTTCAGGACTGAACAATATGGAGTTGACGTTCAGGACTGAACAATATGGAGTTGACGTTCAGGACTGAACAATATGGAGTTGACGTTCAGGACTGAACAATATGGAGTTGACGTTCAGGACTGAACAATATAGAGTTGACGTTCAGGACTGAACAATATGGAGTTGACGTTAAGGTCCCCTAAAACCGGAACCTTAAGCTGGTGACCGTACACGACACACCTCCAGTTTAAACACCTTCATGGCGTCTTCTGGAGGATTCTTACCAACATGACCAAGTACCAAGTTCAGGACTGAACGATATGGAGTTGACGTTCAGGCCTGAACAATATGGAGTTGAGGTTCAGGACTGAACAATATGGAGTTGACGTTCAGGACTGAACAATATGGAGTTGACGTTCAGGACTGAACAATATGGAGTTGACGTTCAGGACTGAACAATATGGAGTTGACGTTCAGGACTGAACAATATGGAGTTGACGTTCAGGTCTGAAGGACTGAAGCTTTGAAGACGGCAGAACTAAAATCCATGCAATAGCGTTCGTATTCCAAACGTGCCAGCCAACACTGTACAACCAGCATTGCTTGGATGTTCTAGACGTCCCCCTTGGCCCTTTTCGTCTTGCTCTCACAATAAGTACATGTATATTCTTTTCTTCTAAACTATGAAAGGATATTGTTGAAAGATATTGGGCAAATTTATATTCTTTCAGACGCAAGGGAAAGTTGGAGTTGGTTCGCATCATTTTCTGTACTACCACCCTTCAGCATATTTATACTGAAAAGAAAAACTTGATTCTTGTAATGAGAGGGCGTGGCCGGGTGACACGGGCTATGGCAGATTCCTCCGACAAAGCATGTAGTTAATGTACATGTATGTGTCATCGTGAAACCTACAGAATAGGTTTAATTAAAAAGGGTCTAGAGCTAACTTCCGAACCATGAACCAATCAAGTGAGATTTGACAGTTCGTACCTCGAGAAGTAGCTTCTATGTTTATGCCGAAATTTATTTGTCAGTTTTTATGAGCAGTGAGTCGATCACGAGGACACACTATGTATAAAACTGTTTTACCTACATCCTAAAGCAAAATTATCAGATATGCACATTGGATTAAAGTAGAACACCGGTGCTTAATTGTTGGGTAAATATAACAGCTACCCAACGTTGCGTTTAAATTTACACTCAAACCATTTATCTCCCGGTTCATCTCAAGGTCAAGACTACTCCGAAAACATGCAAGTGCGCATGCCTGTCATGGGGGCCGTTTCATAAAGCTGTTCGTACGAACTCTAAGAAGTCACCAACGAACATTAATGGTGACTATCATTTACCACAAGAAAGGATCACCAGTCGTTCTTAAAGTCGCTCTTAACTTACGAATAGCTTTTGACCCCCCCTCCCCCCGTTTGGGTTAGGGTTAGACTTTCTTCTCAAGGACCCCATTGGAAATAAGCCATCTCGGCTTTCATGGGCAATCCTGTCAAGGTATACACTACTGTTCATTATTTCATGTACTTGTTCACAGTTATACCTGACAAATAAAATCAATCAACCTTCTTTAGAAGTGCATTACCTTGCCGGAAGTCTTGATGCCTTTGGCGATGATGAAGAAGATGGCTGTCCAGACAAACAGGTTGCATAGTGCGAGCTGCCAAACGACCCCGCCAGGTTCCTCGATGCTCGACGATTCTCTCAAAAGCTCATTTCTATGTTGGAAAATAAAAACAATTGACACTATATCGATTGTCTGTTTAGAGTTATCAAAGTAATGCAAAGATAACTATATAATCATGTTAATACTTTGCAGTTCTCGTACATAGGCTCTAAGATGGATTTTACTCTGTGCTTTGATATATTTTTCATTCAGAGCGATATGATTGGAATTTGATTTGATCTATGACTGTTCTGTTTTCTTGAGAGAAATGAATTAAAACTGATTGAATATGTATACTTATTCCTTAATCCCTCTCCAATATGCAGTGCTTTTCATCACTGTTGTAAAATAATGTTCGTTGCACATAGAATGATTCAAGACAATTGACACCATAGGGCAAAAGAACAGGGGACCCGTTTAATAAGCACATTACAGTGACAACTTTGTAAATCTGCCATTATTGTAACTTCTTGCGGAAACTTTAATGGTGATTGGCTACTGAGCGTTGTTACCATGCAAGTTGCCAAAATGGCAAAGTACAATATTGAAAAGCTGGCCCCAGACCATAAGACCTTTAAGACCCATAGGGGGTGGCTCGGCTTCCAAGAAAGACGAAAAACACTTTCAACGATTTAAGTGCGTTGCTACGTGACTACATGAATCTTATTTTTCACCCTCTCCCCTATCCTATACTATGTAACGCGATCCCACCACTAAGATCCCATTGCAACAAAATCAGTGTGCCAACCTACAACGCGCTGCAACTGCGACCCGCTTTTTTGGTTGCAGTAGGATCTCAGACCAAATCTCAGACATTATTTGACATGTCAAATCTTTCTGCGATTTCGCCGATTTCAGCCAATCAGGTTTGTCTGAGACGATGAAGTGATGGCCAATTTGCTGCTCTTCTGCAGCGACGGCAACATACGCGCAAAGATGCGCCTTGAGAACACGCCACAGAGTTCTTGCAATGTGTGCGCTGGCCTGCGATGCGATTGCAACAAGTTGCAGTCGGATCTTACTCTTAGTGCCATCGCATGGTGTGCGCTGGGCTTAATTGCCGCATCGAGCAGAATAGGCTAAAATAGTAATAATGATAATAAAGGTACTGACTTTGTTCTTACGTCCAGTATTCCTCGCTTGGGAGTATTCGCAACTCCTTTAAAGGATCCGTATATCTGCTCAAATCTACAAAGCTGCCGTTAGCAGCCACCGTGACATTGTACTCGACAAGTTCTTGATCGGAAAGCGTCGTCACATTCGCGCAACTTCCATTGGCAGTAACAATCCCTCCCTGCGTGAGACATTCATCATAGAGCTCGCTGCAAAAGAGCGTGTTCCAGCTGTGATTGCATCCGACCCATGGCAACTTGGACGTGAAAGAAGCGAAGAAGTAGTATATGGCATAGGCTATCACTACATTGTAGTACCCATTACCTACAGCATATGCCAACATCTGGCAGTAGGAAATTCCTGGTAAAAACAAAATTGAAAATAATTTTTTCTGGATTTAGAAAAGTTACAAAGGGCCTATATTAGGGCTAATTTCCAAGTAGATTTGACACGACACTCTTAAAACATTTGGGGGAAAATGCCCAACTTTAAGATGTTTAAACCAACCCTGGGCAACATACTGTCAACAAAACCACTGGCTAAAATCTGTCCAAATTGGGTAATAAGTTTGCCCAATTCGATAATGATTGCCCAGAATATATATATATTACCAACATACATTCCCCAACACAGTGAACAGTCTGTTGCCCAACATTTTAAGTGTGTATAACTGTAAATGATTTTATGAAAGAAAATTAAAAATCAGCGATTTACGCTGAAACTATTATACGCTACTGAAATCCTTGCATATGATTGGCTGAGAAGAATTAATCAGTAAAGATTACTGACAAAAATCTTCCGAGGAGTCAATCTCAACGACTCATGAGGGACAGAGTGACCTTTTGGAAGATGTCTTATGTATGTATGTATATATATATATTTGTTGCAAATTCAAAAATGATTTATCAATGTTTACTATCAAAATTTCACTCTAAATTCCAAGGACACAAACTAAATCCAGATCGGCTGTGAATAGCGACCAGCCGAATATTATAGATTAAGATTTAAACCATTCGGATTTAAAAATAAAACAAAAAGATTTGAGTTAAAATCCTTGATATTTGAAAGGCAATCATTTAAGATGAAAAATAAATCCAAGAAATCAAGTCCATTAATTAGAATTAGCTTATGTTTTCTTTCGTTTTATTCCAATAAAATGAATTGACCAAAACTATATAACTGTCTAATCAAAATGTAAGATAATAGGACTTACCTCTCATAATTGGTAATGCTCTCCACATCCGCGCCATGTTGCTCGAGCTGTATTGACCGACAGTGAACTCGAGAACGATCAGCGGGATGCAAACGAAGAAGAGTAGGGTACAGTAAGGTACCAGAAATGCACCTGTGTGCAATGAGATGAGACGCTATGTTTAGATTTAGATTTATTTATTTCCGTTCAAAAAATGATTTAATCCAAGTAACAGTGTAAATACATGTTCAAAATAAAACATACTCAAATAATATATAGTTCCGGGATATAGTTCTATGACATTTCATAACAAATATTGTTGATAAATTAACTGAAAGGAGGGAAATGAGCATCTTCTTAAGTTTGCGCTTGAAAATAATAATGCTTGGTGATTCTTTGAAGTCATTGGGCAGTGAGATCCAATACATTGGTCCAAAAAAGACGAAAGAGTTTTTGGTAATAGAGTACGGGTTGGGGGTAGGTGATAACAATTACGTTGTCTCGTTGGGTATGGAGGAATTTTTGCAGAATATATTTGAAAAAATGTGGGGAGATCATCGTTACTTAGTTTATACATAAATTGGGCGAGTTGGTAAAGATATAAATCATTCACTTTAAGAATATTATTTTGGGAAAAAAATGTGTGCGTGATCTGAAATTAGTTTGAAAAATTATTCTAAGGGCCTTTTCTGCAACAACAGTATCCCTTGTAATTGTGTTTGGATTGTACAACCCCATGTCAAAATGCCATAATTAATGTCTGGTAATATTAATGTATGATATAATGTGTGAGATGGAAGAAAATATTTTAGTTTGTTAATAGTTCCGATGTTTCTTGATAATTGTTTTGCATTTATTATCAATGTGTGGTTTCCATGATAGCTTATTGTCAATAATAACACGCAAGACTTTGGTCTGTGATACATTTTCAAGAACGGTGTTATCAAAAATGAGATTGTCATTCAAGAATGCGTATAGCATTTCCATAATGAGCATGGCTGATAAAATGCCATGCTCATGGGTATAAGTGTCGTGGCCGCGCGGGGATCGAACCCCTGATGTATGGTAAGGCGTCTTAGACCAGTCGGCCACGGTACCTCTGCTATTACTCTACTCTATCAGTGTATTTATTAATTGCCTATGATCAAGATTACGACAATTTCTGCCCAGAGGGGCTTACCAATAAAAGATCTGCTTTTTAATAAATTACGGGGGGGGGGCTCCATAATTTTTTTATATCATACCTACCTCTGCAGTCTCCCCATTCCTTTATTTTTTTTTTCATTTCATTTATTTATTTGTTCATTTTTCCAAAAAAAAATTATGGTGCAATAATTACAATAAATAAAACATAACATCAGAAAATGACATAAATATTCAAATAAATCAAACATAAAGAATATACACCTGATACAAAAGGTAATATTTCCAATTTGATAATAACAATATGCAAGATATGTTGGAAAAATGGAGTGGCCCACTAAAAGTAAAGCTTGTAGAGTGTGGACCACTCAAGAAGAAAAAGAGTATAAGACTTAAATCTATATGGGCCAAAAGCAGGTAGCAATACAAAATAGATAATGAAATAAAAATATTAAAAAATTATGATAAAGAAAATTGATATTAAAAGGTGCGCAGAGACAAAAATAAGACAGGAAGACACACAAAACAACAGAGTAAACATAAACAAACATTGCTGCACAAACTGCGAAAATCCGAAGAAGGGAGAATTTATGGAGACAGAGAAAGGCAAAGCCTTGCGGCGATTTAATAGAAGTTACTGAGTTCTGTGACGGATTGTCGTTACGGCATGTGACGAGGAGGATAACGGAGAATAGGGGGTCTGCATTGTTTGTGATGTATATCTAGTTATGGTTACACTTCGTAATTACAAAGGTTCGTAATTCCGAAGGTTCTTTATTCCGAAGGTTCGTAATTCCGAAGCACGTAAATTGCCTATATCTCGATGTTCGTTCATCCGAACATTTGTGGCGTTATTCCGAAGGTTCGATAATCCGAAAACGAAATAAGGTTCCTTGTTCCGAAGGTTCGTTAATCCGAAAACGAAATAAGGTTCGTTGTTCCGAAGGTTCGTTAATCCGAAAACGAAATAAGGTTCGTTTTCCGAACGTTCGTTCGTCCGAAACAGAAATAAGTTCGTTAATCATTTCGTTTCCGGACTAGCGAACCTTATTTCGTTTTCGGATTAACGAACCTTCGGAATAACCGAACCTTCGGAATAACGAACCTTCGGAATAACGAAGCTTCGGAATTACGAATGTATGCGCTAATTATTACCTCCTCCATTCTTGTAGCACAGGTAGGGAAAACGCCAGATATTGGAGAGTCCCACGGCATAGCCCAGGCAAGATACAGCGAAGTCGAACCGGCCGCTCCAGTTTTCCCTTTGTATTTCATCCCGTTGGCTGTCTGCCGCCTGCATGATTAGAAAGATAAAACAGCGTTGATTCATAGAGTGATAATAAAAACTAAGATATTCAAACCGTAAATTAGGCCCGGGACTAGGCCTATATATCATTAGCGTATCCAGCATCAACTACTATGACAAAGAAATGCACGGGCCAAGCACAAGCGAAGTAGAGTCACTGCACTGCAAAAAATCCGGTGTTGATTCAACACCAGCCTGGAATCTATATCTATATATTTATCTCCGTAACACAAAGATTAGCGATCAATCGCTAAATGAACTGACCAATCAAGATCAATGTTACACGCGCGTTTGGCGCAAAATACTGACTAGGAACCAATCAGAAGTGTTCTTTCATATTTGCTATTCATCGCAAACCTTTGTGTTACGGAGCCCAGATTGGTTTTGGTCTAACACCAGATAGGTGTTTTAAAACACCTATTAAAACAGCATCGGTTTGATTCCAAACAGGTGTTGTTTCAATACTTCTCTGGTATGGACATATATAGATTCCGGTCTGGTGTTAAATCAACGCCGGAGTTTTTGCAGTGTATTGTCCCCGGACAATTGGGCCCATTAAATGCTTTGGATCTGATGATCTGATCGTCTAGATGGTTGTGGTGCTGGATACGCGCCTGTATATTAAGTGCGCAATGAAATGTTGAGATGTTCGTGATCGATGCACGTTACATGTAGATAGAGACTACTAGAGAGCGGCAAATGTAGCAAAATGTCTAGGAAAACAAAGCGAGAAAATGACAGTGGGATCTGAATTGCTGATCTATGGTCCTATTTTTTTTATTCGATAAAAAAATCCTGATTCCATCCTTTCTATTAAGACCGCAAACCTGCTAACGTGTGTATTCAAACCTTAGAGCCTCTCTTTACCTCTGGTAAAATTGCGGAAATCATTGGCGGCGGAAGCCAAAAAAAATTAGGGGAGGGAGGGTCCACCTGAAATTTTGAGATGGACACAGGTAAAAAATTGACAAGGGAAAAAAAGTTATCATCCAAAATTTGAGGGGGACCACAAAAATGTTAGGGGGATACACCTGAATTTAGGGGGCGTAGGGAAAAACAAAGGGACAGGACCCCCCCCCCCCCGCTTCCGCCGCCTATGGCTGCAATGACTTGTGAACCATACTCAAGTATCCTCAAACGTAGCAATATTAAAAATGCGTATAGTTGTATTGAATGCAGTTTTACCCTAGTCTGCTATGCAAACCATTCACCCGAGTTCAGGGTCTGAATTGCAGCCTACTCATGCCTTGTGTACTGCAGGCCCTCTCGCTCAGTTTTGTATATGCTAGTCTTTGCGTGGAGACACACTCGCTGATCAAAGTTTCAATCAGGGTCTGTGCCCACAGACTAGTTTTACCCCGAGTTAGAATGACATTTTCCCGGCCGTTCGGATTAATATTTCAATCGAGCGCCCCCTCTCGGTAATGTTATGTCGTTTGTTTAAAACAGATTAATATTACCCGAAAATCAATATTCTCAGGCACAATTACAATATTAACACTGTAAAATGTTAACACGGACCGTTGTAATTTGCGACGTAAAGAAATGGGAGAGCAGGACACTTAATTGTTGCACTTAATTAGGCGAGTTTGCTATTTACTACCGTAAGCCTATTCATCCTGTGGCTGTGTATACGTAATTCAAAAAAAAATCTTCAGATTTCCTATTTTTTTTTTAGATAATAGAAAGCAAGCTCGCCGATCGCTCTCGTATGCCTATTATTTTCCGGCCAGAATATCAAACATTTTCAGCCCGCATAAATCGTGAAGCAATTAAGACACTTATCCTGTTTATCAGTACAAAAAGTGCGTAGAATATCCCATGTTTAGGTCTAAATCTAAAAAAAAAACAGCATGCACCCCGGTAAAAAAAAAATCGTTCTCAGTATCCCGATGACACTTGTAGCACTTATCATTGACCCTACCGCACCACTTAATTGCTGTATAATGACTTGTAACGCGAAACTGATTTTTTTTTTACTTGAGTACTTCATTTGTCCTTAAAATGGTAAAAAGACCAACGTGATTAGATACACTAGCATGGTACCATCAAAAGTAATCGATCTCACGAATTTTCACTATTTGTTTTTCCTAAGCGCAGGATCTCAAGACCCTTCATGCTTGACCGTAAGACCTGCAGATCGAACCCAAAAGTGAAATTGAAAAAAATCATCTGATCAAATACCAATCGAAATCATAATACTTCTTAACACAAAAATCCAAGCTTTATGCATTTTCACCGCTTACTAGCTGAGTATTTTGCTTAAGGAGAGCTCCAATTGTCTTCCTTCGAAAATAGGCTTTCTTGTACGTGCTCACAAGCCCGGAGCAATTGTCACCGTGTCACCCTCGTGGTCCAACATGACGTCACGGTCTGATGAAGGCCAGTGAAAACACGTATACGAAAGCCTATTTTCGACGAAGTCCGATAATAGGATAATAATTATTTAAGCAAATAATTAGCTGCAAAGCGGTGAAAACACATAAAACTTGCATTTCATCAGCTTTCGGTTGGTACACGATTTGTCAATTTCACTTTTGGGTCTGGTCTGGGTCTTTAAGTTAAATCAATTAATTAGTCTTATAGTTTGCTTTGTATTCAGAAAATCAGCTAGACCTTTTGTTGGATTTTATGATAGAATTCTTCTTCTTCTTCAAACTTTCACCTTGCACGTGCACGTCCGTTATGTATGCGCCTTTGAGCAAACTCAGTAATGATCTTTTTTTCAAGCTCTGATTAAAAGGAACAGTGCTTTGGGTGCATCAACGGCAGCCCCCATTTTACAAGTCCTGAAAGAATGAGAAAGGGCAAAAGAAGAGGAGAAAGAGGAAGAAGAGAGAAGAGTAAAGCAAAAAATAGTCTTTTCACTCTCTACTAATTACCCTGATATTCGATTGAAGAAAATGACTTTCGTTCGTATCAAGTTGCGCCTTTTTCATAAAAAAGTTTAGCTTATTTGGTCACAAAACAGTTACATGCACAAATCGGTGATAAACGAAAGACAGAGCCGATGATGTCCCTTAATATTTTATTTTATTGTTTGAATTATATATTTCATTTTTCTTACAGATTAGACAGTAAGGACCGACTTGGCGAACTTGATGATTCACATGTTCAGGGGAAATAAAACTTTGTCTCACAGGAAAATGAGAAAACTAGAATATATTATATTTCATATAACAAAAAAAGGGAAATATTTATTGGGTTACGTCATGAATCCCTAGCTCATTTGCATACTACCAGGATGTGCATATCACTGTTTTGTGAAATCAAGAGGAAGTTAAAATTGTCATATTTTACATCAGATTTCGATGAAATCTTCAGTGCTTTGTTGGACTTTTATTCTTTTTATTCAAATGATCTTTTTGTTGAGGTGGACTTATCCTTAAAAGGCACATTTGGCAACAACGTAAATTATATATTATACTGTCATGACTTGGCTCATTTTGGTTTTTTTTATTAAAAATGTGTAGTTACCAAAATAATTTTTCTGAAACCTTGTTGCGGCGCATTTTGGTAAATTACACATTTTAGTAATTTACCAAAGTGTGCCATTTTGATACCAAAATAATGCCGTAACAAAATGCACGTATAGCAATATTCTCACACACACAAGCACAGCGAGTTTGAGGTAGAGAATAAAAACAGTTCGTGGTTACGTCGACCATTGGAAAGTTTGGACATTTCCTTTCTTACATAAATATGATAGGGAAATTTCAAAGCAAGATATTACGTAAGCTAGCCCGACATAGCAGGATGCAGACATTGCTTAGACAAGGCTACTAGAATGCATACTAGTGAACGCTTTGTGAAGGTATTTGTTCCATCTTTTTTATTGATTTCGCACATAGCTCTTACCAGCCTTACCAGGCGGTTATTTCATAAAGCTGTTCGTAATTTAAGAGCGACTTTAAGAACATTATGAAAAATACGAGACATTTGACTTCCTCCTGCTCGTACGCACGGGCGTCCGTCGATATAACACATAATATTTTTATGAAAATATGCACTTTTTTCTTAAAAGTTGATGGAGAGGGGGAAAAATTAATCGTATCAAGTCGGGGTATTCAGTAATGAGTACAGGAGAAACTATATTTCACTGATTTTCATGATTCATCCCATTTTATTAACTCATCTATTCGTGTTTTGGGGCTAATCTTTCCCTTACGCATTGCTTTTTGGCAGAAGTTCTATGGAAAATGCACCTTTTTTCACACAAACTTTGAGACACTCTGTATTCATTCCCCCATTGCTCGAGAATAAATGGGCAGTTAACGACGGGGTTAAAGATTTATTGAAGAATGGAATGTATATTTCATGAAAATGAAAGCCATTTCCCCATTAGATGTTATCTTCAATACGTATTTTTTAGATGAAGTCAGTTATCGAATAGGCTCTCCTGGCATTTGAGGTCTCTATCGGTGACGTCACTCAGGATCGTCATGCCTGGACCATCGGCCAGGCAGGGGTCGCAATGGTATATGATTTATGCATAATGCACTCGATATATACAATAATCTTGTCCTCCCGTTCAAATGAATGTGAAACTCATATAATTTCCATCAGACCATTCAACATGAGTACTGTAGTACACATTTCTTTGTTATAAGTAAATTAAAGTCCCTCCAGTGAGTTTGCCTCACCCCTATTTTGAAAATGTATCACCCCTAAGTTGTAACACAGTCAGCTGTTTGCACTCAGGGTCACTCCGTGACCTGTGTGTGCGTTCAAGAGTTGTACACGATTTTCTGTCTCATTTAGGCAGAAATCTTTCATAATGGACTGGTGATCCTTTCTTGTAGTAAATGGTATATTCATTTGCGATGGTTTGTCATAGTCCAGGATAGAAGAGGCGTAACCTTGTTTTTTATATATACAATATTTTTTAATGGTTTCTTGTCAATTCGAGGGTGCTGATTACGAATCTGAATGATGCCACTCGTGTAACCTTGAGCATTTTCCGCAAATTGGCAAAATCCAATATGGCCGCCAAAATATGCAAATTACCCATAAAAATCCTAAAATTGTCCGCACATTTGCTACGAAATGCATGACATTGTGTGGCAGAAGTGAGATACTCTCTGAAAAATTAATTTTTGACAAAATATTTATTTTCCTCATATTCAAAATGGCCGCCAAAGTCCAATGTATACTCTATTATGTACAATATAAAGAGGGAAAACTAGCTTTTGCAAAAGTGAGCACTAAACTGCAAAAAATCGCGATGTATGAACGAAGTGATATATGCAAATCATAATTACTAACGAGATATATCATTCATTATATCATAAATGGGAAGATTTCTGTATTTTGATGTCTAAAATGGCCACCACTGGCCAAAACAGTATTGCGTACAATGGCAATGGGGGCCAAAAAATTCACAAGAGTGATCACTAAAATGCATATTATTAAGATAACACGAGTGGAATACTGACTAAAAACATAACTGTTAACGAAATATATCATTAATATGCCATGTATAAGATGAATGTTGTATTTTGATTTTCAAAATGGCTGCCAAAGGCCCTAAAAGTATTATGCACACAATGAGAAAGAGGGGCAAAGAAATCACAAGAGTGATCACTAAAATGCATATATATGTGATAAATTAATGGAATACTGTTTAAAAAACATATTTTCTAACGAAATATATCCTTCAGGTTTAAAGTTTGTGTTAAATACTGTAGTTTTACTTTCAAAATGGCCGCCATAGACATTAAAAAGTAGAAATATATTGAAAATCGTAAAACTGGAGAATCATATATCACAATAAAGGAGAAAATAAGGAGAACACGATGGTGTACATCATTTATCATGGAGACGGATGAAACTCAGTTAATTGATAGTTTAAAGTTCTCTCTCTGAATGCTTCAAACACGCAGAATTACGTCCGCGAAATTGGGGATTTTTTTATGACGTCACTGTCTGTACGAGAGGCGTGATTGGCTCTCCCACGTGAAGCTCCACTTGCATGCAAAACCTGTTGCAAGGGTACATTTTCTCCACATTGTCACTGAATACTTCGATCCCGAAATGATCGAAAGAAAACCCATAATTTTATCTAGATTTGGATTTTCAAATTGATGATTTTGAGATGAAGAGAATGATGATGAAGTGATTCAACACAGTGAGGTAGTTGGAGGTAAATTGGGGGAATTACGCCGATGATGATGATGATGATGATGAAAATTCAACTTGCAACACAATCACAAGTAAAGTCATGTACATACCGATTCGCTACCAATTCATGCTGCTGGAAGTGCTAGCTACACCGCGCGGGCCAAATTGAATTCATGCTGAACATGAATAACCACATCCAGACAGTCTATCATAAGAAGGAAAATGATATAACTGTACTTACAAACAAGTGAATAATCCGAACCTGAAGGCAAATCAACTCAACGAATATCGATATGGCATATGCACTGACGATAAACTTCATGTGGCTGGATAGATTGTCACTCGTTCTGTTAGATGTAACTTTTATCTCATTAATTTGACAAAATTACGAAACTCGGGGAATTATTATTCTATATAAAAATATAGTAACATCTCTTATCATTTTTTGAATTACGATAAAACCTGTTTTGAAGGAAAACGTTGAGGTAAATTAAAATTAGATGTAAAAGATCATCCCATCATGCGTAGCATTATGTGATCGTAAACAAACCATCACAACAACACATGCCGTATTGTTTGCTCGCCTTGGCTGAGACTGAGAGAATAGATCTATGTACGTGTTGCACAGCTCTCAATCAGCAAGGAAAGGAATACGTGCATGTTTGCGATGGTTTGTTTGCAATGACATACAAGCTACGCATGTTGGGGGGGGGGGGATTTAAAAGTAATTTTAGTTTTCCTTCAAAAGAGGTTTTATCGTAATACAAAAAATAATAAGAGATGTTACTATATTTTTATAGATATAAATAATTCCCCGAGTTTCGTAATTTTGTCAAATTAATGAGTTACAAATTACAAACAGAACGAGTGACAATCTATCCCAGCCACATGAAGTTTATCGTCGGTGCATATCGTCTGCTGCTATTCGTTGAGTTGATTTGCTTTCAGGTTAATTCGGATTATTCACTTGTTTGTAAGTACAGTTATATCATTATTTTCCTTCTTATGATAGACTCTCTCTGGATGTGGTTATTCATTTTCATGGATTAAATTGGGCCCGCGCGGTGTACGTATAGCTACCACTTGTAGCAGCAGCTGCATGAGTTGGTAGCGAATCGGCATGTACATGACTTTACTTGTGATCGTCAGGCAAGTTGAATTTTCATCATAATCATCGGCATTGTTCCCCCATTATTTACCTCCAACTACCTCACTGTGTTGTTCACTTCATCATCATTCTCTTCATCTTTAAAATCATCAATTTGAAAATCCAAATCTAGATAAAATTCTGGGTTTTCTTTCATTTTGTGATAGAAGTATTCAGTGACAGTGTGGAGAAAACATACCCACGCAACAGGTTTTGCATGCAAGTGGAGCTTCACGTGGGAGAGCCAATCACGCCTCTCGTACAGACAGTGACGTCATCAAATTCCAGTCAATTCAGAGACCGATGCGAGGCATATTTCGGAGGGGCATTTTAGCGTTTTTTAATCGGCGATTTTCACCTTTTTGTATTATTTTCGGTATTTTTGAATGACCCACTGATGATCCCCACATCATTACCTTTCCATTGATATATAATAAGACCACATTCATAATCAATATATTTCTTATGCACAATGCAAAGTGGGCTTCTGGGCTCGGTGTAAAAAATGGCAGAGGTAATAATGGCAGAGGTAAAAAATGGCAGAGGTTATAATGGCAGAGGTAAAAATGGCAGAGATAAAAATGGCAGAGGTAATAATGGCAGAGGTAAAATTGGCAGAGGCAATAATGGCAGAGGTAAAAATGGCAGAATGGCAGAGGTAAAAGTGGCAGAGGAGGCCCCATGTCACAGTGGAAATTGACAAAAGTTGCCAAAAATTGACAAAATTGACCAAAGTTGCACAAAATTGTACAAAATTGCATAAACTTTTCACAAAGTTGCTCAAAATTGCGCAAAGTTGTACAAAGTTGCATAAACTTTTCACAAAGTTGCACAAAATTGCGCAAAATTGTACAAAGTTGCACAAACTTTTATCAAAGTTGCACTAAATTGCGCAAAATTGTACAAAGTTGCACAAACTTTTCTCAAAGTTGCACTAAATTGCGCAAAATTGTACAAAGTTGCACAAACTTTTCTCAAAGTTGCACTAAATTGCGCAAAATTGTACAAAGTTGCACAAACTTTTCTCAAAGTTGCACTAAATTGCGCAAAATTGTACAAATTTTTCACAAAGTTGCAAAAAATTGCGTAAAGTTGTACAAAGTTGCATAAACTTCTCACGAAGTTGCACAAAAATGTGCAAAGTTGTACAAAGTTGCATGACCTTCTCACAAAGTTGCAAAAAATTGCGCAAAGTTGTACAAAGTTACATTAACTTTTCACAAAGTTATGCAAAATTGCGCAAAGGTTCACAAAGTCACATAAAATTGTACTAAGTTCCATTAACTTCTCACAAAATTCCACTTTCTGCTCCCTTCCCCAAAATGAATTAAAAATTGAATTCTAGCTGCACCATTGAAAACACTTGTGCGAAGTTGCAATGCAAAGCTTTGCACGTGTGCATTAACGTAATCGTGCACAATTAAACATGCATCGCAACTGCTCGAGTACATGTACGTAACATGTGTCTTGATGATGGTATTGGTATGATACGTAGAATTTTTAATTATTGTAGATAAAATGAAGCTTTTGAAGCCATTGCTTAACTAACGATAAAGATTACTACTATGGTGTTAGAAAAGTTGTGGAAATACTTGACAAATAACACAGCTTTAGTGAGTTTATTAGTTTTTATTATAGCTTAGTATGCCATCATACAGATACACTGAGAGGGATTAAAGTGATTAATTGTTTCTGCCTTACACTTAAACTCTATATACCCATCATCTTTGTTTATCACTTTTAACCAGTAATAACTATTCACTTTTAATGTAAAAGAAATGGGTCAATTGCCGGTGTTCATCAATGTTCAAGTATACAAGAAATGAAGGGCACAATTGTAAATGAAAAAAAAGACTGGTAAATAAGCTATTGGCAAAGGAAAATAGGTAGTGAAAAAATTTAGGCAAGTGAAAAAGTTAGGCAAGTGAAATGTTAGGCAATTGAAAAAGTTAAGAAATCAACTGCTTCAAATTATATCGGATTTTTATGCGACTCACATATACAGTGTGTTCCTAAAAAAAGGTAATCGAAGTTCAAAGGTCAATCATTTCAAAAGTATATGGTTTATTTTTGTAATTTGTTTACTAAACTACTAAGTAACTCATCAGCTTTAATCTGAGACATTGTTTACGTCCAAACTGTAATGGGTCACACAGTTAGGGTCCTTTGAAGGTGATAGGTACAAAACCCATTTTTTCCAAGTTTTTCGTTTCTCGGGTATGAAAACAACTTTTTATAAATTGTTGGTTTCATAGTGCAAATCCCTTTCATATAAAGTGGGGTGTCTGGAAAACGAAGACCGAAGACCGGGGACACGTATCACACTCGTGTGAAAGCGTTTGCAGTTCACGCACGAAGTGTGTACAAAGCAGTGCAAAGTGTGTACAAAACACGTGCGCGGGTTAGAATGGACTTTGGACCTTGCCCCCTACACATGTTCTCCCATTGAGATAACGCATGTCCCCGGTCTTCGATCTTCGTTTTCCAGACTTGTTGTTGGGTGTCTGGAAAACGAAGACAGAAGACCGGGGATCGCATCCGTCTAGCTAAAATAAACCATCATTATATTCAGATCAAATTCAGGAATTTTCTGATATTGGATATGTAATCAGTTATGATTGGTTGATAAGTTAATGATTAATTGTAAGGATATCAGCTAGGGCATAATTAATACATAACAATTATAACGTACAATACACCTCATACTGCGCAATCACGTACAAGCAGTCTCAACTTAATTAACTGCCGTTTGCAACTACCATTGACATTACGCGTGTCCCCGGTCTTCGATCTTCGTTTTCCAGACCTGTTGTTGGGTGTCTGGAAAACGAAGACAGAAGACCGGGGATCGCATCCGTCTAGCTAAAATTATATTCGAATCAAATTCAGGAATATTCTGATATTGGATATGTAATCAGTTATGATTGGTTGATAAGTTAATGATTAATTGTATA